>NC_041391.1:576741640-576795678 GCF_002162155.2 Triticum dicoccoides | reverse complement strand
CAACACTCACTGTTCATCCAAACCCCCCCTACAACACTAACTGTTCATCTAGAGGCAGCATCGATCGGCTTCAGTTAGCAGCAGTAGTGAAGGAATCGCTCGATCGCTCGGGTTTAGTAACACGTAGCCTGTAGTGCAATCGCTCGGGTTCAGTTAGGCGACGCCTCGCTTGGGTTCAGTTAGAGCCCAACGCCTCGCACACAGGCGCGTACGTGTATGAGAGAAACACGCATCGCTCGGCCCCGACCACCCACCGTAACTGGGAACTTCCCGAAATTTTCCTAGCCCTCGCTTCTACCACGGTTTTTTCCGTCATGGACGGCCCAAAGAATGTCATGCAGCTGCGTCTCCGGCCCGCCCAGGACGGAAAGCCCATTTTCTGTCATGATTTTTTGTCATAGAAGTAGGAGCCCACCACATCTATGATGCTACCGGGTTTTGTCACAATTATCATCACAGAAGTGTCATATGTATGACAGGAAAAAAATTCGTTCGGCCCAAAATGTCACGGATGTGTCTTTTTTTCTAGTGTAGCTTGATGATAATTCCCATGTGTCCTCGGGAGCGCTTTTCTCATTATAAGAATTTGTCCAGGCTTGTCCTTTGCTACAAAAAGGATTGGGACACCTTGCTGCACCTTATTTACTTTCATTGCTTGTTACCCGTTACAAATTATCTTATCACAAAACTATCTGTTACCTAGAATTTCAGTGTTTGCAGAGAATACCTTACTGAAAACCGCTTGTCATTTCCTTATGCTCCTCGTTGGGTTCGACACTCTTACTTATCGAAAGGACTACGATAGATCCCCTATACTTGTGGGTCATCAATAACCTGGCGGTCTAAGTCTATGACAATTGCTAATGGCGAGTTGCATCATCAAGTGTTTCTAGGGCATTTCAGCGTTGTGTTTCTCCTGAGGAAGGTCAAGAAATTCTTCATGGGATTCACGAAGGAGATTGTGGCCATCATGCCGAGTCAAAGTCCCTTGTGGCCAAGGCTTTCCGTCATGGATTTTATTGGCTGACGGCTCACGCTAATGCGGAGGATCTTGTCAGTAAATGTGAGGGCTGTCAGAAGTTCTCAAGACATGCTCACGTGTCAGCTCAAGAGTTGAGGATGATTCAAATTACTTGGCCATTTGCAGTCTGGGGGCTTGACATGGTTGGGCCCTTCAAGAGGTCCTAAGATAAAAAGACCCACCTCTTGGTGGCGGTTGACAAGTTCACAAAGTGGGTTGAGGCAGAGCCAGTTAGTAAGTGTGATGCAGCCACAGCGGTTCAATTCATGAAGAAGGTGATATTTCGCTTTGGTTTTCCACACGGCATTATAACTGACAATGGTACTAATCTGTCTAAAGGCACCATGGAAGAGTTTTGTCAACGTGAGCATATTCGGTTGGATGTTTCATTAGTAGCTCACCCCCAATCCAATGGTCAGGCTGAAAGAGCCAATCAGGAGATCTTGAAAGGTATCAAGCCCCGGCTTTTGGTCCCTTTGCAATGGACGTCAGGTTGTTGGGTTGAGGAGTTACCCTCTGTGATATGGAGCATTAATACTACTCCTAACAGGTCTACGGGTTATACGCCTTTCTTCATGGTTTACGGAGCCGAGGCAGTTCTCCCTAGTGACATCCGTCATGACTCGCCCCGCATGGTGTCTTATGTTGAAGCTGACAACGAACAAGCTCGTCAGGATGCACTTGATCTGTTAGATGAAAAGCGTGACTTGGCAGCAGCTCGCTCGGTGATTTACCAACAGGTCCTGCGCCGCTATCACAACCGCTGGGTTAAGACCAGAAGCTTTCAAGAAGGTGACTTGGTGCTCCGGCTCATCCAGGATCAAACCGATGCTCACAAGTTTTCCCCGCCTTGGGAAGGGCCCTTTGTGGTTAGCAAGAACTTGATCAACGGTTCATACTACCTTATCGATGTTCGAGAGCATAAATACTCACGTAAGTCGGAAGAGGAGATCCGTCGGCCATGGAATATCGCTCATCTACGGCCTTACTACACTTGAGCCACCAGCTCTCATGATGTACATATTTTGACGATGTATATATTACGATAAGCAATAAAGCAGGACCTCTGTCCTTTTCATCCTCAATGATTATATGTCTTCATCATTATTTTCACAATGACTGATTGAGGGCTGATCGTATTCGAATCTAGTTTCACTCTCTTGGTCCGGCTCATGATTGTATTCGAGTCTAGCCGTTAAACCTTATGATCACTAGGGGGCTTCTTGTTCAAACATAGGTCGTATTAGAACCAAAGAGAACATAGCTGTCGGTACCCTCTTGACCGGCACACTGCCAAGCTCACTAGGGGGCTTCTTGATCGTATTCGAATCATAGCTCAACCCCTTTTGGGAACCGACTTTGATCGTATTTGAATCAGAGTCGTTAAAAAACTCTCAAGATCATTAGGGGGCTTCCTGTTCAAACATAGGTCGTATTCGAACCAAAGAGAACAAAGTTGTCGGTACCCTCTTGATCGGTGCAACGCCAAAGCTACTGGGGGCTACATGATCGTATTCGAATCCTAGCTTAACCCCTTTGGAACGGTTTACTGATCATATTCGAATCAGAAGCCTTGATTGTTTCTTTTTATTGTTGGCTTAAGTTTTATTTAAAAGCAGCCTTTATTTGACTTGAGATTTTTTTCTTGTTCAAAGATTTAAGTACAAATGTGGTTAAGTTTAACCCGGCTTGATTGTGGATGATAAGTTGCCAACACATGAGAAGTATCATATATTTGGAAGTACTGGTTTCCAAAGATTGAGGTTATCACCCTTACCGTTCGGGTCATATAAACCGACAGTACAAATCCAAAGATCACACGTATGATATTTTAGTTGTGTTTCAAACAATTATATGTCACAACAGGTGTATCTGTGATTCTTTTTCCATCTTAATTGTTATATATCAAGATATTGTAACCCGCCTTGCGGTAAGCCGCCAAGGATCTTGTCATCTATTTCTGTGTGCAGGACAGTTAAAAGACTTGATCAAGCATAAGGAAAACAGATGATAAGTATAACACGGGTAAACATAAGATGGCGGCTTAATAATATTGAGTACCAAAACATGCACGATGGCACGGCCAGGCAAAGTTATCACTACTCTATTACATGACTCCTTGAGTACAAATGGTTAATATTGTTTTTCAGCACATCACAGGTATGAGCCGCCTGGCGGGTTAATTCTCACGTTGACCTGAAGCATCCGGGTCAGCCCTCTCTGGTTCTTCACCGTGTTCCCTTTCCTGGAAGGCTGATGATGACTAGTCAATCCCATTCAAAGCTTCAAATTCAGGTTCATCATCAATTAGTCTGGCCGGGTCAACTTCAGGGGCGAAAGTATGCTTACGGAGTGGGGGGATCAGGCTGGTCACTTTATAATGAGGCATGGGAATTCTCCGGTTCTCTGCATCATAACGCGGTTGGTATTTGGTGAGATCCACTTCATCAGCTATCAAGGTGGCCACGGGGCGTACCTCCTTCACACAGGTGGCGAAGCCTTCCTGTTCAAAGGGAGTGCCATCCTCCTTAAGGCTTGTATAACCAATGGCCATGTCGGCCGGGTCTAACTCCGGTAGCCAAGCTTTGGCCCGGCTTAAAGCATTCATAGCTCCGGCTCTTGCAGACAAACGCCTTAGTTCAGTGATTCGCTGAGGCAGCACAGAAAGTTTCCTTAGCACATCCACCAGGAGTGTGGACACTTCATTGGACAGGGCCGCTGTGGCCAAAGCACGTTGAGACCCGGTATAGAGTTGTTCTACCAACGTATACACCGCCTTCAGCTTTATCAGCATATCCTGATTAAGATTGGAACTCCTGGGGCCTGCATAAAAAGTGATAGGTGGGTTCATAATAGTTTATATGATCAATAGATATCTTCAAGTATTTAACACTTGTAGGGTGACTTACCAAATATTGTTGTGACTATCTGAGAGACATGGCGTTTTAAGCCGGATAATTCGATGGTCGCCTCTTCAAGAGCCGCCTCTGCTTTCTCAGCTCGATTGGTCAAAGCAATATTTCATCAGCCCAGGCCTTTTTCTCCAATTCAGAGTCTTTCTTCAGTTTCTCTTGTTCAGATATACTAAATTCAAACTTGGAGTTGGCTCTTTGAGTTTCCGTCTCTTGTGCGTCCAGGCGGTTCTTTAGGTCAGATACTTCTGATTCAAGTTGACTGGTGGTGGCCGGTGCAAACACCGGGTCAAAAGTTATAACCATTAGCTTTTAATATTAAAGTCACGAGCCTTTTGCAAGCAACAACACTTGGCACTTGGGGGCTAATGTCTACCGAAGATTATTTTTTCTAAGGTGGTGGTTCATGAGAGTAAGTACCAAGTACTTTGTAAGCAAAAGCACTTGACACTTGTGGGCTAATGCATATTGTTGTTTAACATTTTTTACAAGTATTTTATTTTATTCAAGCATGTTAAGGACCGGCTCAAACATGCTGCTTAAGCCGGCCCTTGGGGGCTACGGACTAAGTCGGATTTCTTACATGTTTTGTCCAAATATATTACTAATGTTATTAAGTTTGTTTCTAAGTATACGACATATTTATCATAAGCAATAGACTTGGGGACTGGATTAATAAGGATAAATCAGTACAAAGAAAGGATTGTACCTCAAACTTCTAGTGCGTCTGCTTAACCATGTCAATTTCGATGTCACGGTTGCTGTGCACTTGGCTCATATAGCCAGAGAAGACTTCTCCAATACTCATGTGAGTATAATCAGCAATGCCACCGGTTACCCGGTGGCGTTCATGAAGCTCCTCCTTGGCGGATCACTTGGCCAGCACGGTTGGTCTCCCCGGCTTAGCAAAGCCGGTCTTGGTGGTCTCGACATCACGGTCTTGAGGATCATCCATTCTGATCGGGCTAGGGACTTCCGGGTTTTCGGAGCCATCGGCGGCTTGCTCGGCAGGCGGGTCAGCAGTTGGGGTTGGCGTGTCATGCGCCGGCTCAGGTGGCGGCTCATGAGTAGATGCTTCAGACGCGGCCGTTCCAAATTCCGGCTCCTTGAAGATCGGGTATTCGGTCGGTTTGCTCTTCTTCACCCTTTTGCTGGGCTTTGCTTTTCCGCTGCATAAGATCAAAAGGTTAGCACAAATACAATGAACTAAAATGAATACAGGTAAGCAGGTTATCATTACCCCGGAGCAGTCTTGAAATCCGACATATTTGACTGCATTGAGTCGCCATAGGAAGGTGAAGTTTCCTGATAATTTGAGCCAAAGGGATTGAGTGGTTGACAAGTGAGACCCGCCAAAGGATAAAAGAGATTTAAATCAGAAGTGACCTCGTTCCGGCGCTTCCTCGGTGTATTAGGTAAGCCGGAGGAGAGTTCCGCATCTTTGCTAGTCCGGGTCTGCCTCTGGCTTTCATGAATCTGTTGCTTCAAAAGAAATTGAGGATCGTGATGAGCTAAAGGATGTGAAAATCTTACTTTCTGGGTTACTCTGCGAATTCTCTGTCTTGGCACGGGCTCGGAGTCGGAGGAAATGATAGTTACCTCTTCATTCTTTCTGTGACTTGTTCTTGTGTCCCCCTGCTGATAATCAGTGTCAATAAGGTGGTTAAAAAAGGAGCCAAAAGAGTCAAGAACTACCTCCGACTCAGAAGTATCTTCTAGCCGAAGCAAGTCAGAGGTGGTGGCTTTCTTGCACTTCTTCTTTGCAGCTTCTTTCCTGGCGGCTCTCTTGGCCTTCCTAGCTTTCTTCGCAGCTTCATGGTCATATTTAGCTTTCCAAAATTTATCATCCACCTGTGAAGATCAGCAAAAATATGAGTACAAGTGAAACATCAAAAGATGGAGATAATTGATTCAGATGGGCGGCTTATCGTTGGAGCTGGATTAGCTTCGCAGAAGGGGCTTAAGTCCACCTTACCACAATCTACTAGGCTCTCATTTAAGAGCGACTTCGTCATATCATTAATGACATCTTCAGGCAAATTAACAGGGATGTGCCGCAGAGGATCATCTTTTTTGCCTGTGTAGGTGCACATCAGGCTGGGGCGGCGGCTCAATGGAATAACCTGCAACGCGAGCCAAACCCGGACTAAATCGATGCCATTCAGCTTGTTCCCCAGAAGAGCCTTGATCTTAGCCAGGGTGGGGGCGAGCGTCTTGCGTTCGGTGGTTGTTATCATGTCAGGAAGCAGATGTTTGGATTCCAGACGAAGAGCACGAAAGCCGGGCAGAGGATTTTCATCAGCCGGGTAAGTGTCTTGACAATAGAACCAAGTCTAATTCCAGTCTTTGGGATGACTCGGTGGGTTGGCATAAGGAAAAATTACGTCTCTCCGACGTTGGATTGAGACACCACCAAGTTCCAAGCTTTGGCCGTTGGCACACTTGTTCTGGCGGTTCAAGTAAAATAACTCCCTAAAGAGTAGTATGTTGGGTTCTTCTCCAAGATATACTTCACTGAACACTTGGAAATTGCAAATGTTAGACACGGAATTGGGTCCGATGTTGTCAGCATACAAAAGTAGGGGCTCTACCTTTGACCCCTTTTACTTGTGCACGGGCAGTCAGAGCCACCCACCACAGCCACGCATAACATGGCAGGAAAGGGAAGCCAGAGAGAAGCCGGAGGCACAAGACGAACAAGAAAACATCGAGGACCAAGGCCACAAAGTGCAGATGGGCGAAGCAGGTTTCTCCGGTATGGCCCTTGCCGGGGGCAGCCTCCGCGGCCCCGGCAAGCCCCTTGCCGGGGCAGCTCACCCACACCGGTGGAGCGGGCCACCCTCGAGCCACGATCTTCAACAACCATGTTGGACCAGGGCTTGGGAGGCACCTCCATGGTGGCATGCAGATCTTTGTGAAGACATAGAATGCTCAAGATCAGATGAGGACTGGGAAGCAACAATCCTCACCAAGATTCTTACGGAAGGAATCCACAAGACCCCCGGCAAGACCCTTGCCGGGGACGCCAGCGCGCCGCGGCAGGACCCTTGCCGGGCCACCCCGCAAGACCCTTGCCGGGCCACCCGACAAGACCCTTGCCAGAGGCGGCAGCAGGGCCACTGCCAGGCCCGCACAAACCAACTCGGCGTCGCCACTCGCATGCAGCTGCCAGCCCAACCAGTTGGGCAGGCACCTATGTGGCAGCATGCAGCTTCCAGGCCAACTCAGCACGCACCCATGTGGCGGCATGCAAATCTTCATGGAGGCTCCACCACCGCGCCACCTCAGCTGCTTGCCTACCTACATGGCACCAGATGCATCACTGGCCAGGGCGCGTGTCGAAGCGAGGAGGAGCAGCGACGGACGGGACGGGCCTCGCTCCCGTCCCCGATAAAGTGAAGGGACACCTAAGCCTCGCATTAAATGTGCTTTATCCTGTAATACCAGCGATAAGCTCACATCGCTGTAGCACTTTGCACCTCCTGTGTGCCACTGTGGTAGCCCCTTTCGCCTATAAAAGGAGGCCCATGGCGCACTGGAGAAGGATTTGGCTCTTTCGAACCTGGCAACACCCAGAGCTAGTTCAAGAGCTCAAGAACACTAAATACATCCACCAAAGCAGGATCGTAGGGTTTTACGCATCTTTGGAGCCCAAACCTGGGTAAATCCCCTTTGTGTTGTCTTCTAGTCCCGCTCTCCTCACGATCCCGCACCCCGCAACCGTAGTAGGGATTCCAGTGATCCCACAAGTGTCGTTTCCCACTGACATCTTTGGCGCGCCAGGTAGGGGGCGCAATTGTGAGAATCTGGTCTAGCAGATGACCTAGCTGTTCTTCATCGCCATGGCCCCTAAGAAGAAGACGACCATGGTGATCGGTTCGTCCGGAACTGGATTGCCAGTACCGGTGCGGACCAGTCGCGAAGAGAACCCGTGGCGCGGCCCGCAAACACCCACATCCTCCTGGCGGTCCAGCCCCGGTGAGTGGCGTCGTTCGCGCGCCTGGCAACGAGCCACCAGTCATGGGCTCTAGAGACGGAGTCGGGGCCCCCGCAGGCGGCGCGGGGCCCTCCCGCCAGATGGCGGCACGGCGACCTCCAAGACGCCAACGCCGGTGCCCACGGCGTGCTCTTCTCAGGTTGTGCGTGATGAGCAGCGTCACCCTGTCGGTGACCCTGCGCGCCGCCCTGGGAAGAGTCACGTGCACCCACCACATGATGAGGAGGGACAGCACACGCACCAAGGTGCTGACGACAGTGGCAAACGGCCACGGGGCCATGATGCAGCTCCTTCTAACGTGGTTAGAAGTCGAGGCGCATCACGGTCCACCCAGATTTCGCCGCCACCCACGCCAGCAGAAGCCCTAGCGCGCGCAGCTGCTCCTCGATTTTCCTCCCGCTGCGGAGAAGCTCAACGAATGGAGGGCCACCGTCCGGGCCTCGTCGGCATCGCCAACAACGATGAGTTGCGGACGGCAGGACCCGTAGGTCGTCGCTCCGCCGGGCACCGCATGCCAGTGGAGGCCGTGCCGGAGGCGACGCGGACATGGTGCACTCCCCTCCTCCGTCCCGGCCACCCCGAGCGTCGGTCCGTCGCGACGATGCTCGTGATGATATCTCCATCGCGTCGTCTGACCCGCGGACCAACCGCGATCAACGCCAAGTCCTTCGGGAGCAGGTTCATGAGGATGCTCGAACTACCATCGAGCGCCGATGTGACAACGCGCCACCAATCGGACAGGCGGGCAGGGCCCACTATGGACCACCCAGCTATGGCAGCCTACCCTATGAGGTGGGTTGTCCGGCTTTCACCCGTGAGTTGTGGTAGTTCCAGTGGCCCTCCCACCGTACATTCAAGCCCGACGTTGGCGAGAAGTACAACAGCAAGACTCACCCGTCAGAGTTCCTCAGCATCTACACCATCGTGATGCAAGCTGTTGGGGCCCGCGATGATAAGGTGCTTGCCAATTACTTCCCGCTGGCACTCAAGCCGAATGTTATGTCATGGTTGATGCACTTGCCAGTGGATTCCATCTCTTCTTGGGAGGATCTGTGCCATGAGTTTGTTGGCGCCTTTACTGGAGGTCACTGAGGGAGTCCCGGACTAGGGGGTGTCCGGATAGCCGAACTATCATCATCGGCCGGACTCCAAGACTATGAAGATACAAGATTGAAGACTTCATCCCGTGTTCGGATGGGACTTTCCTTGGCGTGGAAGGCAAGCTTGGCGATACGGATATGTAGATCTCCTACCTTTGTAACCGACTCTGTGTAACCCTAGCCCTCTCCGGTGTCTATATAAACCGGATGGCTTTAGTCCATAGGACGAACAACAATCATACCATAGGCTAGCTTCTAGGGTTTAGCCTCCTTGATCTCGTGGTAGATCAACTCTTGTAACCCACATCATCAATATTAATCAAGCAGGACGTAGGGTTTTACCTCCATCAAGAGGGCCCGAACCTGGGTAAAAACATCGTGTCCCTCGTCTCCTGTTACCATCCGCCTAGACGCACAGTTCGGGACCCCCTACCCGAGATCCGCCGGTTTTGACACCGACATTGGTGCTTTCATTGAGAGTTCCTCTGCGTCGTCGCGATCAGGAAGGATGCCTTCTCCCGTCTTTAAAGACGGTACCGTCGTCAAGAGAGCTTTGGCCGCCGGCCAATCTGTCCGGCTAGGCGGTTTTCTTATGACCTCCTGTTCGGCCACCGCTCCGACGATGACCTCTCAGGTCATCAAAAGCGATCTTCGCGTCAGCCCAGAATTCGCCGAGCAGTTAGATCCGATTGAGCTCTCCTCTGTAACCGAGCTCTTGGATCGCATCGCCGCCCTGGGAGTCGCCACAGACTATGATCAGATTTGGCTTAAACCCGATCTGAGAGAGATTAACTCTCCTCAGGACACCCACCATGTTGTCGTGGTAGAGGGACAATGCGGCAACCCTTCTTCTACGTTGAAAACCAACTATGTCCGGATTCCCGATCCCTCCAAGCCGGATCCCCGCGAAGGGACGGACGCTAATCAAATACTGAACTTAGAGTCAGGCATCGGACTAGATTCGTTGGAAAGCATCCAGCAAGTCAAGCTTCCAAATCCGGAAACTTCTTGGCCTTTGAGCCTCAGATTGGGCGGGGTTCTGAACTTGATTCCACCCGCCCACCCAAACATAAGCGATCTATCTTGAATACGGCAAGAGCCCGATGAAACAGTACATCATTACTGGGCCAGATTCCTCCTGGTTATGAACAGGATAAAGGACTGCTGCGAAGAAAGCGTGATTTCAATTTTCTGCAAAAATTGCACGGACAAGGGAATCATGAACGCCATAAGTCGTCGCGTAGTTACACGCTTCATCGACCTAGCGACTATCGTACAAAAATATTGTGTGGTAGATAGTGCCAGGAACACCGAAACTAGGTTTTGGGACAGTCCGGCCTTGACCACAACCCTAGTCCGAAGTAAAAGGGTGCGCCATACTCAAGCACCTGGGTTAAAAACCAAAAGGCAAAGACCCCCTAAAGGGCATGGAACCGTACTGGAGGGCTGGCTCAACGGACCCTGCCAAATCCATAGTACGGAGGGCGCCACTCCAACATATAGCCTTCGAGCATGTTGGATACTACGGCAGGTGGCCAAAAGTGGCGAAGGCTTTTTAGCCCCGGGCAAACAGCCCAGCAATACCGGTACGGTATTAACAGTCTTCGGGACTTTCGCATCAAATAACATGCGAAAACGAACAATCCGCGGCCTCGCCGAAGTCTACCAAGTAGCAACAGCAAATCCATGGAGTAACACGGCTATCACCGTCAACGCCAGCGACGAACCTAAATTCCGAACAGCTAGAGCACCAGCCGCATTGGTCCTCAGTCCGATAGTGGACGGCTTTCGCCTTACCAAGGTACTCATGGATGGCGGCAGCGGATTAAACCTCATCTACGAGGAAACCCTTCAAAAAATGGATATTGACTGGAGCCGCATCGAGCGAAGCAGCACAACCTTCAGAGGGATAATCCCTAGTCGAGAAGTACGCTGCACAGGAAAAATCACACTAGATGTAGTGTTCGGCTCACCGGACAATTACAGGTCCGAGGAGGTCACGTTCCATGTGGCCCCATTCGGCAGCGGATATCACGCTTTGTTAGGGCGAGAGGCATTCACAATCTTCCAAGCTATACCCCACTACGGGTACATGAAGCTCAAAATGCCCGAACCAAATGGGATAATCACTCTTGCCAGCGATCCAGATACAGCACTCCGCGCTGAAAATAAGACAGCCGCACTAGCCCTAGAGGCATTGTCCGAAGCCCTAGCGGCAGAGGAACTAACTACGCTGCGCTCTACGGTGGATAGGGACGATGTAATACTCGATAAGAGGTCCAAGTCCACCTCTTTTAAACTAGCAGACGAAATAGTCAAATTTCAGGTCCATCCAACGGACCCCACAAAGACGGCCTCCATTGGGGCACAATTAAGTCCTGATGTCGAAGCCGCACTACGAGAATTCCTTCGGGAAAATTGGGACATTTTTACCTGGCACCCGTCAGACATGCCAGGAATCCCACGCAGGCTGGCAGAGCATAGCCTAAACATTCTAAAAGGATTCAAGCCGGTCAAACAAGCTCTTCAGCGATTTTCCGAACCCAAAAGACAGGCAATGGGAGAAGAGCTAGCCAAACTCTTAGAAGCCGGATTCATCAGAGATATAAAACATCCGGACTGGCTAGCCAATCTAGTAATGGTACCAAAAAAGGACAAATCCTGGCGCCTCTGCGTCGATTTTAAAGACCTTAACAAGGCATGTCCAAAGGACCCTTTACCCCTCACTCGCATCGACCAAATCATCGATGCTACCGCAGGGCACGATTCATTGTGCTTCCTCGGCGCTTACTCCGGATACCATCAAATCAAGATGGCGGAGAAAGACCAGGCCGCAACGGCATTCATTACTCCATATGGGCCATTCTGCTTCAACACAATGCCCTTCGGACTCAAAAACACCGGCGCAACATATCAGCGCATGATTCAAACATGTCTGGCTACCCAGATAGGCAAAATAGTAGAGGCATACGTAGACGATGTGGTCGTCAAGACCAAACATGTCGAAACTTTGGTAGAAGACTTGAGGGTGACATTCGACAACCTCCGAGCATATGACATTAAGCTCAATCTAGAAAAATGCGTCTTCGGCGTACCAGCCGGAAAGCTCTTGGGCTTCATCGTATCTGGTAGAGGAATTGAAGCAAACCCGGCCAAAATCCGAGCTCTGTCACAATTGGATATTCCAAAAGACCTCAAGCAAATACAAAAACTAACCGGATGCGTAGCGGCCTTAAGCCGCTTCATCTCCCGTTTGGGAGAAAAGGCTCTGCCCCTCTACCGTGTCCTCCGGCGCATCGAACATTTCGAATGGACGGATGCTGCCATAGCCGGACTCGAAGAAATAAAGGCCATATTGGCAACAAATCCGGTCCTGGCCGTGCCCAACCTGGGCGAACCTATGTTATTATATATCGCAGCAACACATCAAGTTGTCAGCACGGTACTCGTCGTCGAGTGAGAGACAGAAGGGCACAGATTCCCTCTTCAAAAACCAGTGTACTACGTATCCACTGTTCTAACTCCATGCAAGTCTCGGTACCCACATTATCAAAAGATAGCATATGCGGTGTTCATGGCATCCCGAAAGCTGCGACACTACTTTCAAGAGTATTCCATAATGGTGGCCTCCGAAGTACCTCTCAACGATATTATAAACAATCGCAAAGCAACGGGCAGGATTGCAAAATGGGCTATTGAGCTCTTACCATTTGACATAACCTATAAACCACGGCGAGCTATAAAATCGCAGGTTCTGGCCGACTTCGTCGCCGAATGGACCGAAGCCGAACTCCCTAAAGAGTACGGCGCATACTCCAATTGGATCATGCATTTCGATGGATCCAAAATGTTGGCTGGCTTGGGGGCTGGCGTCGTCCTGACGTCCCCAACTGGAGACACAATCCAATACGTACTTCAAATAATGTACATGGACTCCAATAACGCAGCCGAATACGAGGCCCTTCTACACGGCCTCCGGATGGCAATCTCCATGGGCATTCAACGCCTAGAGGTGCGCGGGGATTCAAACCTCGCAATATCCCAAGTAAATGGAGACTTTGATGCCAAAGATCCAAAAATGGCAGCTTACCGCACGCCGTCCTAAAAATGTCAGCTCGGTTCGAAGGACTCGAATTCCACCATGTAGCTCGGGATAATAACCAGGCAGCAGACGTGTTAGCATGCATCGGCGCGAAACGAGACGCCGTCCCTCCAAACATCTTCCTGGAACGGCTCTTCAAGCCATCCGTGTTATGGGAAGAGGAGTCCGGAAATCACAATCCGGAGCCAGCTGCATCACTGAACTCAGACCATTCTGACACAATCGGCGGCTCAGCCGATGAAATAACACCTTCAGCTCATGAAATAATGGCAGTAATTGCCCCGTGGACAGAACCATTCCTAGCCTACTTAATTCGGCAGGAACTTCCCGAAGACCAAAATGAGGCCCGCTGCATAGTTCGGCGATCTAAAGCCTACAAGGTCCATGAGGGAGAACTTTATAAGAAAAGCACAACCGGAGTCCTTCAAAGGTGTGTCTCCGAAGAGGAGGGGCGGAATCTCCTGGCTGAAATTCACGCCGGACTCGGCGGGCACCACGCTGCAGCCCGGGCACTCGTAGGCAAGGCCTTCCATACAGGATTTTATTGGCCAACAGCCCGGGCGGATGCTCAGGACTTATTCCAACGATGCGTCGGTTGCCTGCTCTTTGCTAATCAGAGCCACATGCCACCCACCGCCCTCAAAACTATACCCATTACCTGGCCGTTCGCGGTCTGGGGGCTTGACATGGTTGGACCCCTTAAAGGGGGAACCCACAAGCACAAATACTTATTGGTCATGGTGGACAAATTCACGAAATGGATTGAGGCCAAGCCGGTTAAAACGGCAGAATCCGGACCGGTGATAGACTTCCTATCCGGGGTAGTACACTGTTTTGGCGTCCCCCACAGCATCATCACTGATAACGGCACGAACTTCACTGCCGATGAGGTTAAACTCTGGTGCAAAAACATGGGCATCAAGCTCGATTACGCTTCAGTCTATCACCCCCAAACTAACGGTCAAGTCGAGCGAGCAAATGGTCTAATCATGAGCGGCATCAAACCCAGACTAGTGCGGTCCCTCAAGGAATCTAACACGCACTGGGTAGAGGAGCTCGACTCCGTACTCTGGGGGTTGCGGACCACGCCAAACCGAACTACTGGATTCACACCATTTTTCATGGTGTACGGCGCAGAGGCAGTTCTGCCTTGCGATATAATTCATGACTCACCTCGTGTGCGCATGTACGAAGAAAGAGAAGCCGAGTTGGATCGGCAGGACAGTTTGGACGCTTAGAGGAGGAGCGGGACGTGGCAAAGGCTCGTTCCGCATTCTATCAGCAACAGGCTCGAAGATATCAAAGCAGAGAAGTACGGGCCAAAACTTACAATGTCGGCGAACTCGTTCTACGCCTGCCGGACAAGAAAAAGGACAAACTTAAGCCCAAGTGGGAAGGTCCCTTCATCATTGACCAAGTCCTGACCGGCGGAGCATACCATCTACGTAAAGCATCTGACAACCGACTCGAGCCGAACCCATGGAACGCAGCCCGTCTCCGAAGATTCTACGCCTAAACACCGGACTCAGAGTTCGTCTCACTCCCCCGTCCACCTTTTTATATTTTTTACTGTCTCTTGTCCCCCTCCTTCTTCCCACTTTTTTTTCATTACCTTTTATAGGCTGATTTGTGCTTTGTTCGCACACACTTGATGTGCTCCTAGCACTCATTATACCTGGGGGCTTCTTTACCAGAAGCTTATTAATATGGGCTTCACGCCCAATACATGTGTCATACTTCCGCATGTACCTTTTATTCACCATTATATGCATCGATATGACTTAAGTTTTGGCCAAGCTGGGTTGCCTAGCTCCTGTGCTTACCCCTACGTTCCCGATTGTTCGGCTAGGAGGTAAAGGGAGCACATCTGCGATTGTTACTGCCGGGTCAGCCGGATGTGTACCTCAGACTGGGTGAAGCCGAAAGCTAGCGTTCTTCAGAGAATATTCGGTCGGTGACTTGAAATATGATTTATTACTTACTTATTTATAAGCTCCCAGATGCTTTTTCTGCTATTTTCGCAGTCCGGCATTGCACCTTAGGGCATGCCTCCCAGGGAAAGGAACCGTTAACGGAACTATTCTCCTTGGAAGATGTTTCTTACTAACCATGTAATATAACATAACTAGTGGGCACTTTTCTGATAAAGCAATTATGACCCTGACGCCTTGTCTCCATGCATGCCCCAGTTCTTTTATAACCGTAGGGGTATTCGGACACACTCCGGACTGTTGGGTCCCGAGGTTGAAGCGAAACGGTCCGCAAAGACAAACAATCTACAATCCGGCTAGAAGGCATCTTACATGTCACTTCAAATTCAATCGTCAAACCGACTGATTGTACTCCTCCTCAATCCCATCTAGCAGGATGTCTGATTTACAGTCCTGTTGGGAATATTTCGCAGCCAGTTCTACTTGGCCATACATCAAGCTCACAAGGATCTCCTTCCCATCAGGCCCCGCAGGTCCGACCTCGGCCATGTGGTTTGGGTCAGCCTTCGGGTAGCGCGTCTTCACCATGGCCCAGGCCTCCCTGCCGCCCTGACGGCAAGCCGATATCTTCCACAAACGGAGGCGTCGCCGTGCTCCCTGGAGCTTCTCAGCAAGCTCACCAAGGCCCTCGGATAGGGAGACGGATGGCCATAAAGCCTGAATGACGCCACTCATCGCCTGCCAAACATGTTCGAACAATTGCGCCAGCTCGGGAAGTTGGTCACTTGTTGACACAGGCTTTTCCTCCACAGGGCGACCTATGAGCACACCTAAAGACATATTTCTGTCAAACGACTTCCTCGCCGAATTCTTCTTTTCAAAGGAATTTGCTCAGGCACTTAGTATAAATGCCGCGACGAAGTCGCTGATTCTCCTTCAAGGAGCCAGACAGCTGGGCCCGAAAACCTTTCAGCTCTTCTCCTAGCTGGGTGTGGGCATCTTGGAGCTTGTTTCTCTCCTGCTGCACCTTCATAAGCACCCTCTCGCCATCCTTTAGCTGACGCAGTAGCTGTAGCTTGTCCGGATCTAGTCCGGCGCCCTCTGCAATATTTTTGTCAGATTCACACCACACTTTGTTAATTAATTATCTTTTCAAAGTACGTCTTACCAGCGGGGGTCTCTGTGGCTCCCCCTGTGGCGGCCAGTGCGGCCTCAAGTTGGGCCTTGCACTCTTGGAGCTCCTGGGACAGATGGGTATTCTTCTCCGTAAGATCCTGCATAAAAATTGATCCTTAAATCAGTTATTTTAACCATTTTAAGTCTCGGGGGCTACTGGCATATATAACTATTAAAATTACTTACATGTATGTCTTTCACATACTGCTCCGTGGCTCTGGTTAACCCATCTTGAGCGGCACGGAGGTGCGCGTTTCCCGCATCAAAGGCATTTAACGCATCCGGGGAGAAACACGCGTCACGAAGAACTGTCCGGCGACGCCTGTGATTCATGGCGCTCTTCACCTCAGACCGGGTGGCGGACAGCCTGTCGGCATCCTCCCTTGGAGGAGCGTCCGACTCATGCCTTGTATTCGCCTCCCCTTCCGGGCCGTGCGTTGGAGCATGGCTGGCGGAGGCTTGATTGGCAACCTCTCCGGACACTGTCCGGCGAGCGCTCTTTCTGGAAAGGTTATGAGCATTAATATACCTCCTGGGAATCCTTCCCTTAAAAAATAGCGGTGCTCCGTACCGTTGCGGCGATGTTTCAGTTCGCGTTGCACTCCTCTTCCGCCTGCTGGGCCGGCCTGACCCTTGTTGGCCGGTCGCTGTGGGCTCGACTTCCTGCCGTAAAGGCGCTTCCTGCCAAACACCATTGGAGCACGGTGGTCAGAACTAAGCATTAAAGAAGTAACGGCGACAGGACTTCGGTCGTACTCACCGGGGAAGCCGGACACAAACCGGGGTAGTCAGCCATAATGGCGACTAAAGCATTATCTATGCTGAGCTGGTGGTACACCCCATCGATCAGTTCCACCGCTAAGTCCGGATCCTCTTCGGAGGCCGGATCGAGGAGCCTTTCTGGGTCTTCGGGTTGTGGGGTTGGGCTTTTTATGCCCTCCACATCCCGACGTAGTTCCTGTGTCAAAATCATACAATAAGACAATTGCCTTTAAAGGCGCGGTTCAGATATGCATGCGACCGCTTACCCAGCTCCGAGGGTTGCTCATGGAAAATCCGTTCAGAGGATTCATGCGGAGGAAGTCCTCTTCTCCCCCTTGTACAAGCCGGACAGGATCTTCACCAGATCGTCGGTCGAGCCAGGTCCCTTGAGGCCGTGACGGGTGGTGTCGTCGTCTCCGTTGAAGTCCCACATGGGGTGGCCCCTATATTGGAGTGGTTGCACCCCACGCATAATGCATGTGGCCATGACTCCGATCATGGTTAATCCGAAATGGGCTAGCAGCCGTATCCGGCCCATCAAGTAATGGACGCTACTATCATCTTCTCGTCGAGGGCTCCATGGGCGCCAACTTAGGCGTTTCTTCAGGAGAGCGTTGCTGAACACCGGAAGGCCGATCCGGACTGGATCCGGCAGCGGAGCGTCCTCCATGTAAAACCACTCCGAAGGCCAATCTTCGGACGCCTTCTTCGGGGTCCCGGACAGGTATCCGGTCCTGGCGATGCGCCACATTTCGGCTCCGCCCACTTGATATATCGACCCCCCGTGAGAACGGGGTATGAGGCAAAACAGCCTCTTCCACAGCGTAAAATGGGGCTCAATGCCCAAGAACAGCTCATACAGAGCTACGAAGCCCGCGATGTGCAAAATGGAGGCAGGTGTAAGGTGATGAAGCTGGAGTCCATAGAACTCCAGGAGCCCCCGGAGAAACGGATGTATAGGAAATCCGAGTCCCCTTATTAAGTAGGAGACGAAGCACACCCGCTCTCCTTTGGAGGGACTGGGGACGCTCTCCGCCTGCTTCCCACCTTTGTAGGTGGCTAGTCCGGCTCGAACTGGAACCATGAAGGCCGGGGGAAGATATCCCTCTGCTTGGAGCGTCACAAACTCGCTGTGCGGGACTGGGCATCTCCTCCAATCTCCTAGCTTAGGGCTGGGAGCGCGAGAAGAGGAGCCGCGTCGACTGTCCATGTTGGAATGGGTTTGGTGTCAGATGCGCCTCGGTGGGTGCTTGCGGAAGGAGGATGATGTGATTTGGATCTGGATCCTCGCCTCCCTTATAGGCAGCTTATTTGCGCAGCTAGGGGGTAAAACATAAAAATACACTGGCTTTTCGCATTCGTGCGACACGTGGAAGAAGACCATTATTGGACGCGGAAGCCAAGGAGCACAGCATTTATGAAGCAACCGGACACTATCCGGCAAACACATGGAGCATGAAGAAGAACCCGCCTTGCAGTGCCAAAGACAATATGCGCGTCGGACTCGTCATCATTGAAGCCTGGTTCAGGGGCTACTGAGGGAGTCCCGGACTAGGGGGTGTTCGGATAGACGAACTATCATCATCGGCCGGACTCCAAGACTATGAAGATACAAGATTGAAGACTTCGTCCCGTGTCCGGATGGGACTTTCCTTGGCGTGGAAGGCAAGCTTGGCGATAGGATATGTAGATCTCCTACCTTTGTAACCGACTCTGTGTAACCCTAGCCCTCTCCGGTGTCTATATAAACCGGATGGCTTTAGTCCATAGGACGAACAACAATCATACCATAGGCTAGCTTCTAGGGTTTAGCCTCCTTGATCTCGTGGTAGATCAACTCTTGTAACCCACATCATCAATATTAATCAAGCAGGACGTAGGGTTTTACCTCCATCAAGAGGGCCCGAACCTGGGTAAAATCATCGTGTCCCTCGTCTCCTGTTACCATCCGCCTAGACGCACAGTTCGGGACCCCCTACCGGAGATCCGCCGGTTTTGACACCGACAGTCACCAAGCTCATGGCCAGGCGAGTGACTTACACATCATGCCCTAGAAGGAAGGTGAAAACTTGCGCAAGTACATCCAAAGGTTCTGTCGGGTGCAGTACAACATCCCCGATGTTCATCCCGCCGCTGTGATCAGTGCATTCCACCAGAATGTGCGCAACCGCAAGATGCACGAAGAGCTGGCGATGAATAAGGTCAAGGATGTGGCCGAGCTTTATGTCCTTGCCGATCGATGCGCTCGTGCTGAAGAGGGAAGGAAGTACCTCGGCGAAGATGTCGGTGCGGAAACCGACTCCACTGGCGACACCGCCACCCTAGAAAAGAAGGGCTGGCGTCGTAACAGGAAACGCAAGGTCAAGGCCGTGCTTGCCGTCGAGGGATCCGACGACACCGGCGCCACCAACAAGACAAGGAGAGCGACCCAGGCAAGGAGGTTGCCGGGTGTGCCGCTTGCCGGGCCTTGGCGGCTGCCGACAAGCCAGGAGGCTCCGACAAGCAGTACTGCAAGATCCACCGCACCAAGGGCCATGACCTCCAAAACTGTCGGCAGGTAGAGCTGCTCGCTGAGAAGTAGAAAGCCGAGTATGAGCGGCAGGACAAGCAGAAAGGCCAAGATGGTGCTGAGGGATCCGGCAAGAAACATGGCGTCCAAGGAGGCCGCCGGGGCTGCGACAAGAAGCAGGAAGACGATGATCACGACGAGGACGACGAGTCCGGTGACCATGAGTTTCAGAAAGCCATAGAGGCCATGTGCGTCGATGGTGGCGCCTCGCTGCATACTTCCCACCGCCAACTCAAGCAGTGGGCGCGTGAGATCACGGCAGTGGAGCCATCATTGGACGCACGGAAGCCACTGAAATGGTCCAGCACGACCATCATCTTCGACAGCGAGGACCACCCTGACCGCACTACAGCGGTCGGGTGCTTGCCATTGTTGGTTTCATCAACAATCCGCAACCTCAAGGTGATGAAGATGTTGGTTGACGGCGGGGGCCGCCTGAACTTGATCTCGCCTGTTGTGGTTAAAAGGCTGCAGATCCCTGATGGAGACCTCGAGGAGACGGGCACGTTCCAAGGGGTTAACCCGGGGAGGAGCCAGCTAAAGGGAAAAGTCACGTTGCCCGTGACATTCGGAGGCGAGCTGAATCACAAGATGAGAAGGATCGTTTTTGATGTAGCCGAGATCCCCTTGCCTTACAACGGGATCCTCAACCGCCCGGCACTAGCCAAGTTCATGGCGGCTTCACATTATGCCTACAACATGTTGAAGATGCTCGGGCCGATGAACATCATCACCGTCCCCTCCGACAAGAAAGATGCATTGATTTGCGCCGATCAACTCTACCGGGAAGCAGTTGCAGCAGCTGCCGCTAAGGCACTTGCTCCTGCCGACGGAGCCCCGAGAGAGAAGAAGACCGGCAAGACCCCTCGCACCCACTCCGAAAAGCGCACCTCTTCGGGGTGTTGCGCTCCCGTTGAGGACGTGCCAGAGAGCTCCGCCGGCAAGAGCAAGAAGTCCAGAGCTACACCACCAGAGACCAAGAAAGTGCTCGTCAAGGAGGACGGAACGGGGGGAGCTTTTACCATAAGCTCCACCCTCGACGGCAAATAGGAAAGCGAGCTCATCACCTTCCTGCGAGCGAATGTCGATGTGTTTGCATGGCAAGCCTCCGACATCCCCGGCGTTCCCAGGGAGGAGATCGAGCACCATCTTGCTGTCTGTCCTCATGCGCGGCCCGTCAAGCAGAAGGTCAGGAAGCAAGCTCTGGAGAGGCAAGAGTTCATCACGGAGGAAATTAGAAAGCTAGAGGCGGCAAGCTTGGTAAGAGGAGTACTCCATCCGACGTGGTTGGCCAATCCAGTAGTGGTGCGCAAGGCAAACGGGAAGTGGAGGCTATGTATTGATTACACAGACATCAATAAGGCTTGTCCAAAGGATCCCTTCCCGTTACTGCGCATCGACCAGATTGTTGACTCCACGGCTGGGTGTGACCCGTTATCATTCCTTGATGCCTACTCAGGATACCACCAGATCTTCATGACAAAATAAGACGAGGAAAAGACAACATTCATCACCCCATGTGGTACATATTGCTTTTTACGGATGCCTTTCGGGTTGAAGAGTGCTGGCTCAACCTTTGCAAGAGCAGTCCAAATTGGTTTTGAACCCCAGCTACATAGAAATATGGAAGCTTATATGGATGACATAGTGGTCAAAACCAAGGACAAGGCAACACTTGTACGGGATCTGGAGGAAACATTTGGGAACCTACGCAAGATCAACCTCAAATTGAACCCTGAGAAGTGTGTCTTCGGTGTCCCATCCGGCAAGCTTCTTGGGTTCTTTGTGTCGCAGCGCGAGATTGAAGCAAACCCAGACAAGATTAGGGCCATCGAACAGATTGAGGAACCCAAACGGATCAGAGACGTGCGCCGGCTCACTGGTTGTGTTGCTGCCATGAGCAGATTCATCTCCAAATCTGCGGAGCGTGCCCTCCCCTTTTTCAAGATCTTAAAGAAGACGGGCCCAGTGGAGTGGACCCCAGAGGCCGAGGCGGCGTTGCAAGACTTGAAGAAGTACCTCTCCTCTGCCCCGGTACTGGTTGCGCCTAAACCGCAAGAACCGTTGCTGCTATATCTAGCGGCAACAAACCAAGTGGTTAGCGCCGCACTGGTGGCGCAGAGAGAGGTCGACAAGGAGACAGCAGCAGCGGCAGAGTCAACGGTTGGCGGGCCAGAACCCTCCCTGGCAGGGCTCGGTCCCGGCAAGACTGAGTCCCCGGCAGGGCCCGGTCCCGGCAAGACTAGTGCCAGCATGAAAGGACCCGCACAGCCATGTGAAGTGGCACAAAGGAAGAAGATGGTGCAGCACCCGGTTTACTTTGTCAGCTCCCTCTTGCAGGGAGCTAGGTCGAGGTATTCAGGTGTGCAAAAATTGCTCTTCGGCCTCCTCATGGCCTCGAGGAAGTTGTGCCACTACTTCCAAGCGCATGAGATCACCGTGCTAACCCGCCTTCCGTCGCAACGGATACTGCATAACCCAGATGCAACAGGAAGGATCGTGGAGTGGGCCCTGGAGCTGTCAAGTTTTGGTCTAAAGTTTGGAAGTACCTCAACGATCCAGAGAAGAGTCTTGGCGGAGTTTGTTGTAGAATGGACCTCAACGCCTGAAGAAGAGGTACAGGAGACCACTCTCTCCGGGGAGGAAACAAGCGGTAACTGGATCATGTACTTTGATGGGGCCTTTTCGCTGCAAGGTGCCGTTGCTGGTGTGCTGCTTGTCGCACCCACCGGATAGCACCTCAAGTACGTCATCCAAATGCACTTTCCCCAGGAGATGTCAACCAACAACACCGCCGAGTACGAGGGTTTGCTTGCCGGTCTCAGGATCGTGGCGGACCTTGGAGTCAAGAAGCTCATCGTCAGGGGCGACTCGCAACTCATTGTCACGCAGGTCAACAAAGATTATCAAAGCCCGTTGATGGAAGCTTACGTGGATGAGGTGAGGAAATTGGAAGAGCGCTTTGATGGTATACAAGTGGAGCATGTCCCTCGGACGGAGAACGACATCACTGACTACCTGTCAAAGCGTGCTGCCCTCAAGCTACCTGTGGAACCAGGTACTTTCGTGCTTCAGTTAACTTAATCGTCCGTTGAGCCGTCAACCGGGCAGAACAAGCGGAGGAAGCTAGGCTCGGGCAAGTACTTCCCCACCGAGCTCCCCGGAGCCGCTGGCGAAGATGTTGCCGTGGATGCCAATCCTGCCGCAGGACAACCGACTCGGGCTGGACCTCAGGTCATGGCCGTAGAGACGGTCGTTCCCATGGCAGAAGAGATGCCTTTAGTCCTTGCCATCTGTAGGACCTTGAGAAGAGGTGTCTAGAGGGGTTGATTAGACACTAAGTACCAAAGTTGCAGTTTTTAGCAAATTTAAGTTTAAGTGGAGTTTAGGCACAAGTTTAACATTCACAACACATAGCAAGCAAGCATGCAAAGAGTATATGAGCAGCAGAAAGTAAAGCATGCAACTTCCAAGAATGTAAAGGCAAGGGTTTTGGAGGATTCAAACGCAATTGGAGACACGGATGTTTTTGGCGTGGTTCCGATAGGTGGTGCTATCGTACATCCACGTTGATGGAGACTTCAACCCACGAAGGGTAACGGTTGCGCGAGTCCACGGAGGGCTCCACCCAAGAAGGGTCCACGAAGAAGAAACCTTGTCTATCCCACCATGGCCGTCGCCCACAAAGGACTTGCCTCACTAGCGGTAGATCTTCACGAAGTAGGCGATCTCCTTGCCCTTACAAACTCCTTGGTTCAACTCCACAATCTTTGTCGGAGGCTCCCAAGTGACACCTAGCCAATCTAGGAGACACCACTCTCCAAGAAGTAACAAATGGTGCGTTGATGATGAACTCCTTGCTCTTGTGCTTCAAATGATAGTCTCCCCAACACTCAACTCTCTCTCATATGATTTGGATCTGGTGGAAAGAAGATTTGAGTGGAAAGCAACTTGGGGAAGGCTAGAGATCAAGATTCATATGGTAGGAATGGAATATCTTGGCCTCAACACATGAGTAGGTAGTTCTCTCTCAGAACTGGTAGGTTGGAAGTGTAGGTTTGTTCTGATGGCTCTCTCCACGAATGAAGAGGAGGTGGAGGGGTATATATAGTCTCCACACAAAATCTAACCGTTACACACAATTTACCAATCTCGGTGGGACCGAATTAACAAACTTGGTCAGACCGATTAGTAAACCTAGTGACCGTTAGGATTGTCAGTGGGACCGAAATGCAACTCGGTAGGACCGATATGGTTAGGGTTAGGGCATAACGTAATCTCGGTGAGACCGATTACACAAACTCGGTGAGACTGATTTTGGTAATTAGCTAACCAGAGAGTTGGTCAGGCAAACTCGGTGGGACCGATTACTCAAACTCGGTGGGACCAATTTTGGTAATAAGTTAACCAGAGAGTTTGCACTGTAATCTCTGTAGGACCGATTGATCAAACTCGGTAAGACCGATTTTGATAATGGACATACACAGAGAGATTACAATCCCATCTCAGTGAGACCGATTTGCCTAGGGTTTGTGGCAGTGGCTATGACATCTGAACTCGGTGGCGCCGGATAGAAAGAATCGGTGTGACCGATTTTGGCTTTAGGTTTAGGTCATATGTGGATGTGAGAAAGTAGTTGAGGGTTTTTGAGCATATCACTAAGCACATGAAGCAAGAGGCTCATAAGCAACACCTCATCCCTCCTTGATAGTATTGGCTTTTCCTATAGACTCAATGTGATCTTGGATCACTAAAATGTAAAATGAAGAGTCTTGAGCTTGAAGATTTAGCCAATCCTTTGTCCTTAGCATCTTGAAGGAGTTCCACATCCTTTAGTCCATGCCACTTCATTGTTGAACTTGTCTGAAATATACTAGATAAAAGTGTTAGTCCAACAAGAGATATGTTGACATTAATTACCAAAACCACCTAGGGAGCACTTGTGCTTTCAATCTCCCCCTTTTTGGTAATTGATGACAACATACATCAAAGCTTTAGATAAAGATATAAAGAATAGGCTCCCCCTACATGTATGCAATCATAGGCTCCCCCTACATGTATGCAATCATGTGAAATATAGAATATAGAAGCATGTGAGAGCATAACCATGGCAGAGTAAGCAATGTGTTACATGTATCTTGGCCATATGCATCAGAGCAAAGAATATTAAAGAAAATACCTTCATGCTCATGAGTCCTTCTTGCAAACAGTATGTACAACAGCAAGAATTCCTCATACACATGATTATGATGCATATACTTACCTTGTAGTCTTGAGTTGGCTTAGGATGGAATGAACCTGCACAAACAAGGTTAGATAACACAGGTACATCCACTAACCAGGGCAAACAGAAGAAACCACAAGAATACCAAGACTGGGATGACATGTAGAGAGTGAGTACTAAGTACCACATTGGATTAGACATGTCCCCAAGAGTAAAGATATGCAATGAGTTTAAATGATTTCTTTCCCTTAGATGTCTTGCTCCCCCTGAATCTAGCATGGGATATTGGGAGAAGATAGGGAACAGAAAATCAGAGCTGAAGAATATGAATGAACAAAGCTAGTGCAAACTAATGCAAATAAGCACATATGAACATGTCTTTCCCCCAAAAAGACATGTGGCATCTCTCCTCTTGAACACCAAGCATCTGGGATCCTTGAGAAATACTTTCTACTTGAGTATTTTCTCCCCCTGGAGATCTCTCTCTCCCCCTGTGGAAGTGATATTCTCTGATGTGATCTCTCTCTAAATGATAAGCTTTGATGTGATCTCTCTCTCCCCCTTTGACATCAATTTCCAAGAAGGGCTTCTCAAATTTGTCGTGAATGGGTTTGATCCTTGAGTCACAACACAAAGCATTTGTAAAAATGTGATGCTTGTAGAGGACAAGATTCATTGAGTGGAGCTGGAACAGACGAAACACAGAATAAGTGGCAAACTGTTTTTCCTGTGGTGAAATCGGTGGCACCGAGTTGTATGCTTCGGTTGTACCGAAAGAATTCGGTTGGACCGAAAATAACTAATCGGTGGAACCGAGTTCATCGCAGAGAAAACACTTGTCACCTCAGCTCACTAGACTAATAAGATCTCACACAGATTTGCAAGTAATTAACTAAATGATATGCAATGAATTGGATGCATAAAATGCAGAGCAAACAAAAAGAAAAGAAAGAAATCTAGATGAAGTTTTTTTTTGAAAGGGGAAACAAATATGCATGAGACAAATGCAAAAACACAGAGATGAACACAAGAGAACTTCATCTAGAGATGGTCGGCGACAAAGTCACCTATGTTAGAGTATATTGACTTAGGAGTCAAGTGAGATCACTTGATCATAGGTCATACTCATCGTTTAAGCTCAAAATGGGGTTACCATTTTTCGTTCAAGCATCTTGATGTATTCACATCTTGTCGAGTTGCTTTAGCTCATGTCTTGGAGTAAAGCTTCTCTAAGATGGAATAACATACCTTGGTTGGTGGTGTTGATCATGTAGTTGAACTTATGTGGGTTGCTCAAGGTTGATGTGGCTCAAGCAGTTCTCCCCATAGAACTCATATACGGGTCACCTCGAGTGCTCGCTTATGATGAGCTTGAGCAAGAGCAATTGCGGCAAGATGATGCAACGCTCCTTGAGGAAGATCGTCTCCGGGTGGCTGTGAGAGCAGCACGCTACCAACAAGCCTTGCGCCACTACCATAGCCGCAAGGTTCATGCCCAGAGCTTTGAGGAAGGCGACCCTGTTCTTCGGCATGTTCAGTCAGCCAAGAATTCCAACAAGTTGACGCCAAAGTGGGAAGGCCCTTATCGGGTAACACGAGTCACCAGGCCCGCTGCAGTCCGCTTGGAGACCGAAGATGCCATTCAGGTAAGCAACTCCTGAAACATCGAGCATCTTCGCAAGTTTTACCCATAAGGCGTGGCTGCCGGGCCTCCTGGCAGGCCACCCTTTTGTACAAGCCTTGCCGGCAAGGCATGTAACCCTTTGTACAAAGCCAGCGCAGACCCTGAGCACTAATAAACGAAGCGCTGGCGCCCTAAGTTATAGCATGCATGCTAGGTCGAGTCTCCTCCTCGGTTAGGGTTGATAGTGCTTGGCAGCGACTAACCCCTAGCTTAGAGGTCGAGTATGCATCTTTCTTTTTCTTCCCTGTCCCTTTTGGTTCGCAAGGCATGTAAGTATTTCTGCCAAGCTGTTTGGAAGAACGGAACGGACCGGTGCCCCGACCCCGGCAAGCCAAGGTTGCCGAGGGCTGCGAATACAGGGGTCTGTCCGCGGCAAGCCCAGATTGCCGGGGGCTGCAGGTCCAGCTAAGTCTTTTATCCTCTATCATGCATTCCGTTATGAACTAGGGTACGTGAAATCCCATTTTATATCCAAACTACCGTGCTCCCCTCTTTCCGAGCCCAAGGTTTATCTCCTGGGTCTGAAGTTGGTCGTAGCTGTGGCGGCAAAGGAATAGAACGTAGAGCCTAAACCCATCTCATCCCTGCCTCCGCCAAGAGCATGAGCATGGTCGAGCCAAATGGGGGGACGGCAGGGCCTGCTGCCGGGCAAAAAACATTTACTTTAGATGGTAACAAGGATTCGATCCTTGCTGTGGGTTTCACCCGCGAACGAAAGGCCCGGCAAACATCCTTTTTCATTAAAAACACCCCGTACAAGTACAGTTCATACGGAATGAAAAACATGAGCAAGGGGATTACAAGTTTTAAATCTAACAAAGGCTCGAAGGCTTACAGGATTAAAAGGAGATAAGGTGCCCGTAATCCCTTTCTTGTCCCTCTCCCCAGGAAATGGAACAAGAAGGCAAAAGGGCGAAAGGGCCGCCTAGGCGAAGTACGAGCAGCAGGAGGCACCAGGAGAACATCCCGGTGGCCACCCCAAAGGGAGGCTGGTGATGATGATGACGGTAGAAGAGCTGGAAGACGAGGCTGTAGGACTGTCAATACGCTACGAAGGCGTCGGTGCCCGCGTACTCCGACTTGACGGCCTTGCCGCCCGCCCTCTTCCTCTTCCGCGGCCTCCCAACGCCAGCCGCCCAAGGAGGTGACCCCAAGAAGTTCAAGGAGCCGGCGACACGGATCATGGGGTCGCCGGTGCCGCCCAGAGCAGCGCCCGACACCTAGTCGAACCCGTCATCCTGCCGCCCGCTCCCCTCGTCGCCGCTGCCGCTGTCCTCCTCGTCACCCTTGCTCGAGAAGGAATCTTCATCGTCGGAGGAGCTCTCCACGCAGCACCTTACGCGAGTCCCGAAGTGCCCGAAGATCTTGACGGAGAGGAGGCCATTCTCCATTAATTTGAAATGGAGAGTGAGCCCCTCCGTCAAGCTATGGACGCGCGTGAAGGTCTTCCACCCTCGACGGAGGTACATGACGTGAGGAGCGGGGAAGTCGATGTTGGCCCATATGCCGCTGTTCCCGCAACCCCTCATATGCAGCCGCAACACCGGCGGTGGATCCAGCTCCATCTCCCGCGCAAACGGAGTCGAGATGCGAAGACGGCGGCATGGCGGCCGGCGCAGCCTGATGAAGAACTCGCGAGGGTTGTCCCCGACGTGGCCCTGCATCGGGGGAGGGGCCGCTGGCGGAGGCGAGGCCGATCTGCCGCCCCGTCCTCCTCCCCCTCGAGCACCATGGCGGCCTCGACCTCATCCCCTCCCCCTCCCTCTCACAACTGGCTCCGCCACTGCAAGCTCTTGGAAGGGGCGATGCGTTATCGAGCCAAGACCCTCGCCGCCACTGATGAAGCGTCGCTACGCCCCCTCGCCATTGCAGAAGAAAGGAAGAAGCGGGAATGGGGAGAGGCAGATGACAACGGGTTGAGGCACCGTTCCTCCCACTCCCCTCTTTATAAAGGGGCGGGGGCGAGGCTCGTCCGCCCCCTCTCGGCCAATCTGGCCCGTTGAAATGACAGCAAGCGGGGTCCATTGAAGGCACGTGGGAATCGACCCATGCACGCACGCGACTTCCCACATCCTACGTGCCTGTCATTCGCCCTGCATCGTGCATGCGGCGAACATGGCGCGAGGGACAGGCGCAGTGGGATGCGTGGAGCGACGGTTCCCGAGTGGGGCAGTAAATGAGCAGCAGCCCTACGGTTTCAAAGAGACACGCAAGCCGCCTCTTTACTATCCACCATGGGATGACGCCAGCATGCTTCCGTCATGCACGCACGCACGACCTCCATGTCGCGCGTTCAATGTGGGACGTGGGGAAGCGCAACGGACAGAATAGTTACCGCGGTAAAAATCCGCCCCAACTGCCCGCGCACCGTTCTGGGCCTGGCCCAACAACGTGTTGCACTTATGTATGGCCCAGGCCCGGGTGCTCCTGTCGGTGTACAAAAGTAGGGGCTCTGCTTTTGACCCCTTTTACTTGTGCACGGGCAGTCAGAGCCACCCGCCACAGCCACGCATAACAGGGCAGGAAAGGGAAGCCAGAGAGAAGCTGAAGGCACAAGACGAACAAGACAACATCGAGGACCAAGGCCACAAAGTGCAGATGGGTGAAGCAGGTTTCCCCGGCAAGGGCCTTGCCGGGGGCAGCCTCCGCGGCCCCGGCAAGCCCCTTGCCGGGGCAGCTCACCCACACTGGTGGAGCGGGCCACCCTTGAGCCACGATCTTTAACAGCCATGTTGGGCCAGGGCTAGGGAGGCACCTCCATGGTGGCATGCAGATCTTTGTGAAGACATAGAATGCTCAAGATCAGATGAGGACTGGGAAGCAACAATCCTCACCAAGATTCTTACCGAAGGAATCCACAAGACCCCCAGCAGGACCCTTGTCGGGGACGCCAGCGCGCCGCGGCAGGACCCTTGTCGGGCCACCCGGCAAGACCCTTGCCGAGCCACCCGACAAGACCCTTGCCAGAGGCGACAGCAGGGCCACTGCCAGGCCCGCACCAACCAACTCCCCGCCGCCACTCACATGCAGCTGCCAGCCCAACCAGTTGGGCAAGCACCTGCGTGGCAGCATGCAGCTTCCAGGCCAACTCAGCACGCACCCATGTGGCGGCATGCAAATCTTCGTGGAGGCTCCACCACTGCGCCACCTCAGCTGCTTGCCTACCTACATGGCACCAGATGCATCGCTGGCCAGGGCGCGTGTCGAGGCGAGGAGGAGCGGCGACGGACGGGACGGGCCTCGCTCCCGTCCCTGATAAAGTGAAGGGACACCTAAGCCTCGCATTAAATGCGCTTTGTCCTATAATACCAGCGATAAGCTCACAACACTGTTGCACTTTCCACCTCCTGTGTGCCACTATGGCAGCCCCTTTCGCCTATAAAAGGAGGTCCATGGCGCACTAGAGAAGGATTCGGCTCTTTCGAACCTGGCAATACCCAGAGCTAGTTCAAGAGCTCAAGAACACTAAATACATCCACCAAAGCAGGATCGTAGGGTTTTACGCATCTTTGCGGCCCGAACCTGGGTAAATCCCCTTTGTGCTGTCTGCTAGTCCTGCTCTCCTCACGATTCCACGCCCCGCAACCGTAGTAGGGATTCCAGTGATCCCATAGGTGTCGTTTCCCACCGATAGATGTCTTGAGGACGAAGGTCAAAGAAATGCAGGACATCTCTGAAGAATTTTGAGCCGGGTGGAGAAAACCCCGGTTCATGTGATCCATGAAAACGATAACCTCCCCCACTTTGGGCTGAGGAATTTCCTCCTCCGAGTTAGGAGCACGATAGGACATGACTTCCTTTTTCAGCAGATAGCCGATAAGTCATCCAGCGTACTGTCTGTGACGATGGATCTGACCCAGTTGCATGAAGTGGGTGCTTTCGGTGCCATTGTGATGAAAGCCTAAGACATAGTAAAAATTCCCGGTTCAAAATTAAGTCGGAGATAAATATTTCAATTCATATTCAAGATGGCGGCTTATAAAGGGGGCTAATGGTATAAGGCTAATTACGTTAGATTTTTTAAGCCACCATGAGCATCATAAGTTGTTAAGTTATTTAAGCCGCCATGGGTGGTCTAGAGTATGAATTAAGCATTGTCTTTTTAAGCCGGTGATAAGGGCCGCCATGGCTAGGTGGATCTAGCAGATACAAGTTTTTTTGCCTAAGTGTTGCACAAACAAGTTTCACAGATTGCAGCTATTATTTTGGATCAAACGGCTATTCAAAAAAGGAAATATTCTAGACCTAAAAATGAAGTACAGAGGAGTTCATCAGTTCTAAAGAGGCCTTTGTACAAGAAGAAGGGGTCTACTAGCATTTGAAATGGATGCGGCACAGCTATTGCATGAGTTTTATACTACTTTTAGATCAAAAGAGGCCGCGATGGAGAAAATACGAAGGATCCATGATGAACAGTGAAGAACACGGAAGAACTCGCAAGCCCTAATGTGGATCTAAGGTGCTAAAAGGCAAAGACTTATGGACGCAGATCTACTGCAGAGGGTCACCGTCGTTCTTTGGACAAACTCGGGTCGATGAAGCGATCGGGGTCGAGGAAGACGGAGTGCACTGCGGCCGCAGTGAAGCTCGAGCAACAGTAGGGTTGCGGGAGGAAGAAGATGAGGAAAGGGGAGAATGAGAGGAGACCTGGTCGTGCCTATTTATAAGGGCAGACTGATAAGTGGGCGCAAAAAACGAGGAGGCCGAAGACATGATTATCCAACTACAAAGACGCCTCGATTTTTGGGATGGTCATTAAGATAAAAGTTCCGTTGAGATATGTGGGATAAAATGTGCATTAATGACAGATGACGTCATGGCGGGTTACCATAGGTCCAAGGGATGACATCATGGCGGGTTACAGAATTTCATAAGCAAGAGCGGAAGATTTTTTTTCTTAAGTGTTGAAGATTGACATGAACCAGTTCAAATCAATCTGGGGCCTAATGTTGGGGATATAACTATTAGCATGACCCGCCCAGGAGGGGCCGAGTTATGCCTATGAGTATTTTGAAGCCCAGAGACCAAGCTTGAAGATGGTGGTTCAGCTAAGGGCCCAAAGCCCAGAGGCGACTTAAGGCCCATAGAGACTTGTATTGTAAGGAAAGAATAGTTAAGAGACCGAGCCGGACACTGTTTATGAGCCAGCCGGGACTCTATGAGCCGCTGGGCATCAACCTCTGTATATAAAGGGACGACCGGCGGCGGTTCAGGGCAAGTAACATCAATCGAGAGCTAGGTCAAGCGATATTCGCTCCTTGGTTATCGAGACATAAGCAATCCCACTCAAAACTGGATTGTAGGCTTTTACCTTCACCGCAAGGGGGTGAACCAATATAAACCCTGTGTCCTTTGTCCCGATTAACCCCTTTAAGCTTCCTAGCTACGATGGCTCCACGACTAAGTCCTTTCGCTAGGACATCTGACGTGACAATTCCACGATAGACCCCCTCTTAATAGTACGGCTTTCCTACGACTCAAATCCATCGAAAAGAAACGTAGAGAAACACCGTCTTCAATAGTCTTCGAGGGGCACTAAATCATCTTGTGTTTAGACATGATATATCTGAAATGCTCAATGCACACGATTAGTCCGCAAAAGCATTGTCATCAATCACCAAAACTACTAAGGGATAAATATGCCCTTACAAAAGGCATCCTCCAGGTCTTCCCAGCTTCCAATAGAGTTTTTTGGGAGGCTGTTTAACCAATGTCGTGCTGGTCCCTTAAGTTTGAGGGGGAGGTATTTGATGGCATGTAGATCGTCACCGCGAGCCATGTGAATGTGGACAAGGAAATCTTCGATCCATACTGCGGGATCTGTTGTGCCATCATATGACTCAATGTTCACGGGTTTGAACCCTTCTGGGAGCTGGTGCTCCATTACCTCATTGCTGAAGCATAGGGGGTGCGCGGCGCCTCTATATCGGGCCGCGTCACGATGCTGTTCAGATGGTGTCCGTATGCGGTTTTTAGCCCGTGTGGGGTTGTGTTTATCGCGCTAGGCTTGATGGCCGTCTTTCTCACGCTGGGGCCCGCCCCCTTGATCCGTATATTGATCTGGTCTGACCGGCTCTATTATCCAGGTCCTGTCGTAGGTCATAGGTGTATCCTGCAGCTGTTGTCTCTCTACCTTTACGACGGGGTGGTGCAGGTGGGTGTTCGGCTTGAGTTGCCGCTCTATCCCGGCCGCGCGGTGGTCAGTCAGGTCCGTCAGTAGTGTTACATTTGAGCGGTATAGGCTCTGGGGCCTCGTCGTCGAATTGGGGCAGCAGTTTGTGCTTTGGGTAACTCTTGGTTGGGCGTTCGAGGGCGTATTCCTCGGCTGCTAGGACATCAGTCCATCTGTCATTTAGCAGATCCTGATCAGCTTGAAGCTGCTGCTACTTCTTTTTCAGGCTTCTTTCCATGGCTATCAGTCGGCACCCTCCTCCCACTCATCATGTTCGGATTGTGGTTCGATGGGGGCTTTTTAGTGTTTGGTGTTATCCGGAGTATTGTTGTCTCCGGTGCCGGTATTGCTGTCTTTTTCTTGATGTGGTTTAGAGCGGCGGCGCTAACGACGATGCATTCGTGGTGCCTTAGGAGAATTATCCTTGACTGGGTTCTTCCCACCTTCGCCGTCATTCTCTTTGGGTGTGTCCACCATATATATGTCATCTGTGGAAGTAGTCGTCCAGCATCCGGTAAGAGGCGGGTTCTGGCTTTGCTCTTCTCCGGCATCATCATCCATGCCGTCGATGTCTTCGGAAGCGTAATCAAGCATGTCGATTAAGTCCTCGACAGTGGCTATGAAGTGGGTGGTGGGTGGGATGTAAAATTTCCTGCTCTCAGCCCCTAGTTCGGGTTGGGCGTAGTTCGTCGGCGATCCTTCTGTAATGGCGAGAGATCGCATTAAGTCCAGAGCCTCGTTTAAGAGTGGGGTCTGGTCAGGGGAGCGAGAATCCGTGGAGCGGGCAGGAAAAGAGTTCCCTGGCCGATCTAGTATGACACGGACCTCGAGAGTCCAGAGCTAAGGCGCGGAGGTGAGTCCGGCTTGATGAGGATGGAGGGAGCCTGGAGTGGCTCCGGCCCGGCCGTTGAGACGATTCCCTCCGTATCTCCGATGTTGAGCTCTATGGCTGTGGAGAGTCCGACGGGCTCTAGACTCCCGTCTTCGAACTCGACGAGGAGTTCCGGATCTAAGGCCGGAGTTGCAGTTGAGGTCGCGAACCGTTGGAAGATCAAGTCTCCTTGGACGTTAGCGACGTAGTTTAGGTTTCCGAAACTGATCTGATGACCAGGGGCGTAGCTGTCGATCTACTCTAGATGGCCAATCGAATTGGCACGCAGTGCGAAGCCGCCGAATATGAAGATTTGGCCGGGGAGAAAGGTCTCCCTCGGGGCGGAATTGTTGTGGATGGTTGATGGAGCCATCGAGCCTTTTGGCGACGACACAGTGGAACTCTCAATGAAAGCACCAATGTCGGTGTCAAAACTGGCAGATCTCGGGTAGGGGGTCCCGAACTGTGCGTCTAAGGATTGAAGGTAACAAGGAGGCAGGGGACACGATGTTTACCCAGGTTCGGTCCCTCTTAATGGAGGTAATACCCTACTTCCTGCTTGATTGACTTTGGTGAATATAGGGGTTACAAGAGTTGATCTACCTCGAGATCGTAATGGCTAAACCCTAGATGTCTAGCCTATGTGATTGTGATCTTGCCTATGGACTAAGCCCTCCGGTTTATATAGACACCGGAGGGATCTAGGGTTGTACAGAGTCGATTACAGAGAAAGGAAGGTACATGATCCGAATGCTAATCTTGCCATCCACGCAAGGGAGAGTCCTATCCGGACACGGGGGAAGTCCTTCTACCTTGTGTCTTCACGGCCCATCAGTCCGGCCCATGTCACATAGGCCGACTCCTCGAGGACTTCATAGTCCAGGACTTCCTCAGTCGGCGCGCACCACACCCCAATCGTAGGCTGACAAGCTGGCCCATAAGCGCATCACCAAGAGTGAAGGAAAGTGCTCCATTCTGAGCAGATATGGTAACTTAGTAGACCAATAAATTAGGCTACAAAGGATAAGGGGTGGTTAATCCAGCACACTAGCATATTCAAATATAGTCGTTGCCTCCTCTTCAAAGAAAGGTGCTTAGGGTTTATGTGCCTCCCGTCGCTGCCGCCGGTCCGCCTCGTCTTCCATGGCCCTAGGGCCATCGAAGCGCGGTGAACCACGACCCTTGCCGGTGGGAGGGATCTTGCTATAGTTTTAGGTGTTCTTATGAGTTTGTTTAGGGTTTGCGTCCTTCTCAAAAAGGAGGTGGTGACGGCTCTCTCAGGATGGAATAAGGTTCTTCCCGCCTAGCCCTTGTTCCAGTGATGTGTCTATTTTGTCAAAGGGCATGCAGAGGCATGTCTTTGATGGATCCCGCAAGATTTGATCGGTGCTGGTCTTCGGTGAATCTCTTTGGATCCAGCATTTGTTTGTGTGTCTACATGTTGGATTTTTTTGATCTATACTTCTCTTCATCAGCGACAATTGATGTTCTGGTGCGTTGGTCGTGCCTTAACACAGCAACTTCTTGACTGTCCACTATAATAAGTTTGTCTTGGCTCTGATGAAGGAGGGGCCATGAAGCTGGCGCACCTTCGGCTCGCTCTAATGTTTGTAGTCATGCTATGTGGTATATGGACATGTGCTTTTTTTTCTGTGTTCTTTGTACTGTCATGGCATGATGAATAGATCAAAAGTTTTCTTTCAAAAAATCCCAACTGACTACACACTACGGTGCAAAGATAGGAATGCATAGTTCTTGCAGATTGTTGCTTTCTTAATTCTGTACTATGCACCTTAGATATTCATGCTTATCACGTAGATAAGAGAAACTCACCAAGGAATCAATGTGTAGCTTCCTGCTGATGGTTGTCACTGCCTGACATTGCTGCTTCCGCTACTTGTTGTCATCCCCCCGACCTTTCTCATCGGAGAAACCAAACAAAGAAGAAGCTCAAAATGGGAAAGGATGAGCAGACCTCCTGTCTAGCCACGAACAAACCGATCTTTGCAGGTGAGGCGGTTGAACTGGGAGCAAAGCTTGCGACAGATGACGTAATGTACTGCCGGGGAAGAGTCCCCAAAGTAGGCCTCAGCGGAGGCCAGTGAGAGGATGGAGGGTATAAATCCCCCCTTCTTCCTCCTCCCACCTCTAACATTTTACTTGAGCTTGCTCCACCATTCCTAAGCCCTAAAAGCTCGATTGCTTCCTATCCCTCCACCTAGATGTTGGGGAACGTAGTAATTTCAATATTTTCCTACGTACACGCAAGATCGTGGTGATGGCATAGCAACGAGAGGGGAGAGTGTTGTCCACGTACCCTCGTAGACCGTAAGCGGAAGCGTTATGACAACGCGGTTGATGTAGCCGTACGTCTTCACGATCCGACCGATCCAAGTACCGAACGTACGGCACCTCCGAGTTCAGCACACGTTCAGCTCGATGACGATCCCCGGACTCCGATCCAGCAAAGTGTCGGGGATGAGTTCCGTCAGCACGACGACATGGTGACGGTGATGATGCTCTACCGGCGCAGGGCTTCGCCTAGACTCCGCGACGATATGACCGAGGTGGAATATGATGGAGGGGGGCACCGCACACGGCTAAGGAACGATCCGTAGATCAACTTGTGTGTCTATGGGGTGCCCCCTGCCCCCGTATATAAAGGAGGGAGGGGGAGGCCGGCCAGCCCTTGTTGGGCACGCCAGGAGGAGGAGTCCTCCTCCTAGTAGGAGTTGGACTCCTCCTTTCCTACTCCTACTAGGAGGGGAAGGAAGGGGGAGAGGAGGGGAAGGAAAGAGGGGGGCGCTGCCCCCCCCCTCCTAGTCCAATTCGGACCAGAGGGAGAGGGGGCGCGCGGCCCTTCCTGGCCGCCCCTCTCTCTTCCCACCAAGGCCCATGTGGCCCATTAACTCTCCGGGGGGTTCCGGTAACCCTCCGGCACTCCGGTTTTCTCCAAAATCACCCGGAACACTTCCGGTGTCCGAATATAGTCGTCCAATATATCAATCTTTATGTCTCGACCATTTCGAGACTCCTCGTCATGTCCATGATCACATCTGGGACTCCGAACAAACTTCGGTACATCGAAACTTATAAACTCATAATAAAACTGTCATCGTAACGTTAAGCGTGCGGACCCTACGGGTTCGAGAACTATGTAGACATGACCTAGAACCATTCTCAGTCAATAACCAATAGCGGGACCTGGATGCCCATACTGGTTCCTACATATTCTACGAAGATCTTTATCGGTCAAACCGCATAACAACATACGTTGTTCCCTTTGTCATCGGTATGTTACTTGCCCGAGATTTGATCGTCGGTATCCAATACCTAGTTCAATCTCGTTACCGGCAAGTCTCTTTACTCGTTCCGTAATGCATCATTCTGTAACCAACTCATTTGGTCACATTGCTTGCAAGGCTTATAAAGATGTGCATTACCGAGAGGGCCCAGAGATACCTCTCCGACAATCGGAGTGACAAAACCTAATCTCGAAATACGCCAACTCAACATGTACCTTCGGAGACACCTGTAGTACTCCTTTACAATCACCCAGTTACGTTGTGATGTTTGGTAGTACCCAAAGTGTTCCTCCGGTAAACGGGAGTTGCATAATTCTCATAGTTACAGGAACATGTATAAGTCATGAAGAAAGCAATAGCAACATACTAAACGATCAAGTGCTAGGCTAACGGAATGGGTCATGTCAATCACATCATTCTCCTAATGATGTGATCCCATTAATCAAATGACAACTCTTTTGTCCATGGCTAGGAAACATAACCATCTTTGATAAACGAGCTAGTCAAGTAGAGGCATACTAGTGACACTATGTTTGTCTATGTATTCACACATGTATTATGTTTCCGGTTAATACAATTCTAGCATGAATAATAAACATTTATCATGAAATAAGGAAATAAATAATAACTTTATTATTGCCTCTAGGGCATATTTCCTTCAGTCTCCCACTTGCACTAGAGTCAATAATCTAGTTCACATCGCTATGTGATTTAACACCAATATTCACATCTGCATGTGATTAATACCCATAGTTCACATCATCATGTGATCAACACCCAAAGGGTTTACTAGAGTCAATAATCTAGTTCACATCGCTATGTGATTAACACCCAAAGGGTTTACTAGAGTCAATAATCTAGTTCACATTGCTATGTGATTAACACCCAAAAGAGTACTAAGGTATGATCATGTTTTGCTCGTGAGAGAAGCTTAGTCAACCGGTCTGTCATATTCAGAGCCGTATGTATTTCGCAAATATTCTATGTCCACAATGCTCTGCACGGAGCTACTCTAGCTAATTGCTCCCACTTTCAATATGTATCCAGATTGAGACTTAGAGTCATCTGGATTGGTGTAAATGCTTGCATCGTTGTAACTTTTACGATGGGCTCTTTTATCACCTCCATAATCGAGAAATGTCTCCTTAGTCCTCACTAAGGAATTTCTTGACCCATGTCCAGTGATCTACTTATTAGATCAAAATTGTATTCCTTTGCCAAACACAGAGCAAGGTATACAATAGGTCTGGTTCACAGCATAGCATACTTTATAGAACCTGTGACTGAGGCATAGGGAATGACTTTTCATTCTCTTTCTATTTTCTGCAATGGTCGGGTCTTGAGTCTTACTCAACTTCACACCTTGTAACACAGGCAAGAACTCCTTCTTTGACTGTTCCATTTTGAACTATTTCAAAAATTTATCAAGGTATGTACTCATTGAAAAATCTTATCAAGCGTCTTGATCTATCTATATAGATCTTGATGCTCAATGTGTAAGTAGCTTCACCGAGGTCTTGCTTTGAAAAACTCTTATTCAAGTATCCTTTCATGCTATCCAGAATTTCCATATCATTTCCAATTAACAATATGTCATCCACATATAATATTAGAAATGCTACAGAGCTCCCACTCACTTTCTTGTAAATACAGGCTTCTTCAAAAGTCTGTATAAAACCATATGCTTTGATCAACTCATCAAAGCGTATATTCCAACTCCGAGATGCTTGCACCAGTCCATTGATGGATTGCTGGAGCTTGCACACTTTGTTAGCATCTTTAGGATTGACAAAAACTTTCTGGTTGCATCATATACAACTCTTCTTTAATAAATCCATTAAGGAATGCAGTTTTGACATCCATTTGCTAGATTTCATAAAATGTGGCAATTGCTAACATGATTCAGACAGACTTAAGCTTCGATACGAGTGAGAAAATCTCATCGTATTCAACACCTTGAACTTGTTGAAAACATTTCGCAACAAGTTGAGCTTAGTAGATAGTAACACTACTATCAATGTCCGTCTTCCTCTTGAAGATCCATTTATTTAACATGGCTTGCTGATCATCGAGCAAGTCAATCAAAGTCCATACTTTGTTCTCATACATGGATCATATCTCAGATTTTATGGCCTCAAGCCATTTCGTGGAATCTGGGCTCATCATCGCTTCCTCATAGTTCGTAGGTTCATCATGGTCTAGTAACATGACTTCCAGAACAGGATTACCGTACCACTCTGGTGCGGATCTTACTCTGGAAGACCTACGAGGTTCTGTAGTAACTTAATTTGAAGTTTCATGATCATCATCATTAACTTCCTCACTAATTGGTGTAGTAGTCACAGGAACAGATTTCTGTGATGAACTACTTTCCAATAAGGGAGCAGGTACAGTTACCTCATCAAGTTCTACTTTCCTCCCACTCACTTCTTTCGAGAGAAACTCCTTCTCTAGAAAGGATCCATTCTTAGCAATGAATAACTTGCCTTCCGATCTGTGATAGAAGGTGTACCCAATAGTTAACTTTGGGTATTCTATGAAGACGCACTTCTCCGATTTGGGTTTGAGCTTATCAGGTTGAAACTTTTTTCATATAAGCATCGCAACTCCAAACTTTAAGAAATGACAGCTTAGGTTTACTGCTAAACCATAGTTCATATGGTGTCGTCTCAACGGATTTAGATGGTGCCCTTTTAAACGTGAATGCAGTTGTCTCTAATGCACAACCCCAAAACGATAGTGGTAAAACCGATAAGAGACATCATAGATCGCACCATATCCAATAAAGTGCGGTTACGACGTTCGGACACACCATAACGTTGTGGTGTTCCAGGTGGCGTGAGCTGTGAAACTATTCCACATTGTTTTAACTGAAGACCAAACTCGTAACTCAAATATTCGTCTCCGCGATTAGATCGTAGAAACTTTATTTTCTTGTTACGATGATTTTTCCACTTCACTTTGAAATTCTTTGAACCTTTTAATTATTTCAGACTTATGTTTCATCAAGTAGATATACCCATATCTGCTCAAATCATTTTGTGAAGGTCAGAAAATAACGATACTTGCCACGAGCATCAACACTCATTGGATCGCATACATCGGTATGTATTATTTCCAATAAGTCAGTAGCTTGTTCCATTGTTCTAGAGAACGGAGTTTTTAGTCATCTTGCCCAAAAGGCACGGTTCGAAAGCATCAAATGATTCATAACCAAGTGATTCCGAAAATCCATCTTTATGGAGTTTCTTCATGCGCTTTACACCGATATGACCCAAACGGCAGTGCCACAAATAAGTTGCACTATCATTATTAACTTTTCATCTTTTGGCATCAATATTATGAATATGTGTATCACTACGATTGAGATCCAACAAACTATGTTCATTGGGTGTATGACCATCGAAGGTCTTATTCATGTAAACAGAACAACAATTATTCTCTGACTTTAAATGAATAACCGTATTGCAATAAACATGATCAAATCATATTCATGCTCAACGCAAACACCAAATAACATTTATTTAGGTTCAACACTAATCCCGAAAGTATAGGGAGTGTGTGATGATGATCATATCAATCTTGGAACCACTTCCAACACACATCATCACATCACCCTCAACTAGTTTATGTTTATTCTGTAACTCCTATTTCGAGTTACTAATCTTAGCAACCGAACAAGTATCAATTACTCAGGGGTTACTATAAACACTAGTAAGGTACACATCAATAACATGTATATCAAATATACCCTTGTTCACTTTGCCATCCTTCTTATCCACCAAATATTCAAGGCATTTCCGCTTCTAGTGACCATTTCCTTTGCAGTATAATCACTCAGTTTCAGGCTTTGGTCCAGCTTTGGGCTTCTTCGCGGGACTGACAACTTGCTTGTCATTCTACTTGAAGTTCCCTTTCTTTCCCTTTGCCCTTTTCTTGAAACTAGTGGTCTTGTCAATCATCAACACTTGATGCTCTTTCTTGATTTCTACCTTCGTTGATTTCAACATCACGAAGAGCTCGGAATCGTTTTCGTCATCCCTTGCATACTACAGTTCATCACAAAGTTCTACTAACTTGGTGATGGTGACTAGAGAATTCTGTCAATCACTATCTTATCTGGAAGATTAACTCCCACTTGATTCAAGCGATTGAAGTACTCAGACAATCTGAGCACATGCTCACTAGTTGAGCGATTCTCCTCCATCTTTTAGCAATAGAACTTGTTGGAGACTTCATATCTCTCAACTCGGGTATTTGCTTGAAATATTAACTTCAATTCCTGGAACATCTCATATGGCCCATGACGTTCAAAACATCTTTGAAGTCCCGATTCTAAGCCGTTAAGCATGGTGCACTAAACTATCAAGTAGTCATCATATTGAGCTAGCCAAACGTTCATAACGTCTACATCTGCTCCTGCAATAGGTCTGTCACCTAGCGGTGCATCAAGGACATAATTCTTCTGTGCAGCAATGAGGATAAACCTCAGATCACGGACCAAGTCCGCATCATTGCTAATAACATTTTTCAACATAGTTTTCTCTAGGAACACATATAAAAACATAGGGAAGCAAAAACATAGGGAAGCAACAACGCGAGCTATTGATCTATAACACAATTTGCAAAATACTACCAGGACTAAGTTCATGATAAATTCAAGTTCAATTAATCATATTACTTAAGAACTCCCACTTAGACAGACATCTCTCTAGTCATCTAAGTGATCACGTGATCCAAATCAACTAAACCATGTCCGATCATCACGTGAGATGGAGTAGTTTCAATGGTGAACATCATTATGTTGATCATATCTACTATATGATTCACGCTTGACCTTTCGGTCTCCGTGTTCCGAGGCCATATCTGTATATGCTAGGCTCGTCAAGTTTAACCCGAGTATTCCGCGTGTGCAACTGTTTTGCACCCGTTGTATTTGAACGTAGAGCCTATCCCACCCGATCATCACATGGTGTCTCAGCACGAAGAACTTTCGCAATGGTGCATACTCAGGGAGAACACTTCTTGATTATTAAGTGAGAGATCATCTTAAAATGCTACCGTCAATCAAAGCAAGATAAGATGCATAAAGGATAAACATCACATGCAATCAATAAAAGTGATATGATATGGCCATCATCATCTTGTGCTTGTGATCTCCATCTTCGAAGCACCGTCGTGATCACCATCGTCACCGGCGCGACACCTTGATCTCCATCGTAGCATCGTTGTTGTTATGCCATCTATTGCTTCTACGACTATCGCTACCGCTTAGTGATAAAGTAAAGCAATTACAGGGCATTTGCATTTCATACAATAAAGCGACAACCATATGGCTCCTGCCAGTTGTCGATAACTTCGGTTACAAAACATGATCATCTCATACAATAAAATATAGCATCACGTCTTGACCATATCACATCACAACATGCCCTGCAAAAACAAGTTAGACGTCCTCTACTTTGTTGTTGCAAATTTTACGTGGCTGCTACGGGCTTAGCAAGAACCGTTCTTACCTACGCATCAAAACCACAACGATAGTTTGTCAAGTTGGTGCTGTTTTAACCTTCGCAAGGACCGGGCGTAGCCACACTCGGTTCAACTAAAGTGAGAGAGACAGACACCCGCCGGTCACCTTTAAGCAACGAGTGCTCGTAGCGGTGAAACAAGTCTCGCGTAAGCGTACGCGTAATGTCGGTCCGGGCCGCTTCATCTCACAATGCCACTGAACCAAAGTATGACATGCTGGTAAGCAGTATGACTTATATCGCCCACAACTCACTTGTGTTCTACTCGTGCATATAACATCAACGCATAAAACCTAGGCTCGGATGCCACTGTTGGGGAACGTAGTAATTTCAATATTTTCCTACGTACACGCAAGATCGTGGTGATGGCATAGCAACGAGAGGGGAGAGTGTTGTCCACGTACCCTCGTAGACCGTAAGCGGAAGCGTTATGACAACGCGGTTGATGTAGTCGTACGTCTTCATGATCCGACCGATCCAAGTACCGAACGTACGGCACCTCCGAGTTCAGCACACGTTCAGCTCGATGACGATCCCCAAACTCCGATCCAGAAAAGTGTCGGGGATGAGTTCCGTCAGCACGACGGCATGGTGACGGTGATGATGCTCTACCGGCGCAGGGCTTCGCCTAAACTCCGCGACGATATGACCGAGGTGGAATATGGTGGAGGGGGGCACCGCACACGGCTAAGGAACGATCCATAGATCAACTTGTGTGTCTATGGGGTGCCCCCTGCCCCGTATATAAAGGAGGGAGGGGGGAGGCCGGCCGGCCCTTGTTGGGCGCGCCAGGAGGAGGAGTCCTCCTCCTAGTAGGAGTAGGACTCCTCCTTTCCTACTCCTACTAGGAGGGGAAGGAAGGGGGAGAGGAGGGGAAGGAAAGAGGGGGGCGCCGCCCCCCCCCCCCTCCTAGTCCAATTCGGACCAGAGGGAGAGGGGGCGCGCGGCCCTTCCTGGCCGCCCCTCTCTCTTCCCACCAAGGCCCATGTGGCCCATTAACTCTCCGGGGGGGTCCGGTAACCCTCCGGCACTCCAGTTTTCTCCGAAATCACCCGGAACACTTCCGGTGTCCGAATATAGTCGTCCAATATATCAATCTTTATGTCTCGACCATTTCGAGACTCCTCGTCATGTCCGTGATCACATCCGGACTCCGAACAAACTTCGGTACATCAAAACTTATAAACTCATAATAAAACTGTCATCGTAACGTTAAGCGTGCGGACCCTACGGGTTCGAGAACTATGTAGACATGACCTAGAACCATTCTCGGTCAATAACCAATAGCGGGACCTGGATTCCCATACTGGTTCCTACATATTCTATGAAGATCTTTATCGGTCAAACCGCATAACAACATACGTTGTTCCCTTTGTCATCGGTATGTTACTTGCCCGAGATTTGATCGTCGGTATCCAATACCTAGTTCAATCTCGTTACCGGAAAGTCACTTTACTCATTCCGTAATGCATCATTCCGTAACCAACTCATTTGGTCACATTGCTTGCAAGGCTTATAAAGATGTGCATTACCGAGAGGGCCCAGAGATACCTCTCCGACAATCGGAGTGACAAAACCTAATCTCGAAATACGCCAACTCAACATGTACCTTCGGAGACACCTGTAGTACTCCTTTATAATCACCCAGTTATGTTGTGACGTTTGGTAGTACCCAAAGTGTTCCTCCGGTAAACGGGAGTTGCATAATTCTCATAGTTACAGGAACATGTATAAGTCATGAAGAAAGCAATAGCAACATACTAAACGATCAAGTGCTAGGCTAACGGAATGGGTCATGTCAATCACATCATTCTCCTAATGATGTGATCCCATTAATCAAATGACAACTCTTTTGTCCATGGCTAGGAAACATAACCATCTTTGATAAACGAGCTAGTCAAGTAGAGGCATACTAGTGACACTATGTTTGTCTATGTATTCACACATGTATTATGTTTCCGGTTAATACAATTCTAGCATGAATAATAAACATTTATCATGAAATAAGGAAATAAATAATAACTTTATTATTGCCTCTAGGGCATATTTCCTTCACTAGACACTCCTATTCTATAGGGATTGGAAGATGTTCAGCCGACCTATACTTTCACAAAATCGATTCATCATGCCCCAACTTGTACTTCACCAACACTTGTTAATCTTGGTGTTTTGGGCTCTTAGGCAATAGGAGTCAAGGCCCGAAAGTTTCATTCCTCGTGGTGCGCTCTAGGAAGTTTGTAAAGGTGTTGTGGTTGCCTTCAAGACCAAACTCGAGTGATTTGAGGCTCATCCATTGGGGTGACTCAAACAGAGAATAGGGTGCCACTTGGTGGCACTCTGGAGCTTTGGCTTTGGCATTCCTCCAACAAAGATTAACACTTCCTAAAGAGTATGAACCCCGGGATAAAAATCATGTCCTCCACTAACTTGTGGTTAATCCTTTCACGTATATTTACTTGCATTGTATGCTTGTTGTCTTGCTCTCTACTACCTCCGTCTTGGTTTATTGGTCCTCTTAGTATTTTGTGCCAAATTTTGACCATTGATTTAATTAACAAAATGTTATCGCATGTCACAAAAAATAGTATCATGGGAAACTATGTTCAAATACGAATCCAATGATATAGTTTTTTATAACATGCATTAACACTTTGTCAGTTAAATCTATGGCCAAATTTTGGCATAAAATACGAAGAGGACTAATAAACCAATACGAAGGTAGTAGTTTCTTGCCTAGCATACCTTGCTTTTCTGCTTGCTTGCCATATAGGTCGTTCCTATCTACTCCCTCTATTCCATAATGTAGTGCATATAGACATTTGAAAAAGTCAACCTTGCTAATTTTGTCCAAGTTTGTGGAGAAAAACATTTCCATCTAGAATGCCAAAGATATATCATTAGATTCATCATAAGATCTAGTTTCATATTTGTTGGAAATACGCCCTAGAGGCAATAATAAATTGATTATTATTATATTTCTTTGTTCATGATAATAGTCTTTTATTCATGCTATAACTGTATTATCCGGAAATCGTAATACACGTGTGAATACATAGACAACACCATGTCCCTAGTGAGCCTCTAGTTGACTAGCTCGTTGTGATCAACAGATAGTCATGGTTTCCTGGCTATGGACATTGGATATCGTTGATAACGGGATCACATCATTAGGAGAATGATGTGATGGACAAGACCCAATCCTAAGCATAGCACAAAGATCGTGTAGTTCGTTTGCTAGAGCTTTGCCAATGTCAAGTATCTCTTCCTTTGACCATGAGAGCGTGTAACTCCTGGATACCGTAGGAGTGCTTTGGGTGTATCAAACGTCACAACGTAACTGGGTGACTATAAAGGTGCACTACAGGTATCTCCGAAAGTATCTATTGTTTTATGCGGATCGAGACTGGGATTTGTCACTCCGTGTAAACGGAGAGGTATCTCTGGGCCCACTCGATAGGACATCATCATATGCGCAATGTGGCCAAGGAGTTGATCACGGGATGATGTGTTACGGAACGAGTAAAGTGACTTGCCGGTAACGAGATTGAACAAGGTATTGGATACCGACGATCGAGTCTCGGGCAAGTAACATACCGATAGACAAAGGGAATTGAATACGGGATTGATTAAGTCCTTGACATCGTGGTTCATCCGATGAGATCATCGATCCCGCTGTTGGTTATTGACCGGAGAACGTCTCGGTCATGTCTACATGTCTCCCGAACCCGTAGGGTCTACACACTTAAGGTTCGGTGACGCTAGGGTTATAAAGGAAGCTTGTATGTGGTTACCGAATGTTGTTCAGAGTCCCGGATGAGATCCCGGACGTCACGAGGAGTTCCGGAATGGTCCGGAGGTAAAGATTTATATATGGGAAGTCCTGTTTTGGTCACCGGAAAAGTTTCGGGCGATATCGGTAATGTACCGGGGCCACCGGGAGGGTCCCGGGGGTCCACCAAGTGGGGCCACCTACCCCAGAAGGTTGCGTGGGCCAAGTGTGGGAGGGGACCAGCCCCTAGGAGGGCTGGTGCGCCCCCCACAAGGGGTCCAAGGCGCAAGGGAGAGTGGGAGGGGCAAACCCTAGTCCAGATGGGCCTTAAGGCCCACCTAGTGGGCGCCTCCCCTCTCTCCCCCTCTTGGCCGCCTCCCCAAGTCCCATCTAGGGCTGGCCGCACCCCTTGGGGTGGGAAACCCTAAAGGGGGCGCAGCCCCATTCTCCCCTATATAAATAGAGGCCTGGGGCTGCCCATAAGACATGAGAATTTCTCCCTCTCTTGGTGCAGCCCTGCCTCTCCTCCTCCTCCTCTCCCGTGGTGCTTGGCGAAGCCCTGCTGGATTGCCACGCTCCTCCATCACCACCACGCCGTTGTGCTGCTGTTGGATGGAGTCTTCCTCAACCTCTCCCTCTCTCCTTGCTGGATCAAGGCGTGGGAGACGTCACCGGGTTGTACGTGTGTTGAACGCGGAGGTGCCGTGCGTTCGGCACTTGATCATCGGTGATTTGAATCACGACGAGTACGACTCCATCAACCCCGTTCACTTGAACGCTTCCGCTTAGCGATCTACAAGGGTATGTAGATGCACTCTCCTTCCCCTCATTGCTGGTTTCTCCATAGATAGATCTTGGTGATACGTAGGAAAATTTTGAATTTCTGCTACGTTCCCCAACAGTGGCATCATGAGCTAGGTCTATTGCGTAGATTCTTTGCACGAGTAGAACACAAAGTAGTTGTGGGCGTTGATTTTGTTCAATATGCTTACCGTTACTAGTCCAATCTTGTTTCGACGGTATTGTGGGATGAAGCGGCCCGGACCGACCTTACACGTACTCTTACGTGAGACAGGTTCCACCGATTGACATGCACTTGGTGCATAAGGTGGCTAGCGGGTGCCAGTCTCTCCCACTTTAGTCGGAACGGATTCGATGAAAAGGGTCCTTATGAAGGGTAAATAGCAATTGGCATATCACGTTGTGGTCTTGCGTAGGTAAGAAACGTTCTTTCTAGAAACCCATAGCAGCCACGTAAAACATGCAACAACAATTAGAGGACGTCTAACTTGTTTTTGCAGGGTATGCTATGTGATGTGATATGGCCAAGAGGAATGTGATGAATGATATGTGATGTATGAGATTGATCATGTTCTTGTAATAGGAATCACGACTTGCATGTCGATGAGTATGACAACCGGCAGGAGCCATAGGAGTTGTCTTTATTTATTGTATGACCTGCGTGTCATTGAACAACGCCATGTAAATTACTTTACTTTATTGCTAAACGCGTTAGCCATAGAAGTAGAAGTAGTCGTTGGCGTGACAACTTCATGAAGACACGATGATGGAGATCATGATGATGGAGATCATGGTGTCATGCCGGTGACGATGATGATCATGGAGCCCCGAAGATGAAGATCAAAAGGAGCAAAATGATATTGGCCATATCATGTCACTATTTGATTGTATGTGATGTTTATCATGTTTATGCATCTTGTTTACTTAGGACGACGGTAGTAAATAAGATGATCCCTTACAAAATTTCAAGAAGTGTTCTCCCCTAACTGTGCACCGTTGCTACAGTTCGTCGCTTCTAAGCACCACGTGATGATCGGGTGTGATGGATTCTTACGTTCACATACAACGGGTGTAAGACAGTTTTTACACAGCGAAAACACTTAGGGTTAACTTGACGAGCCTAGCATGTACAGACATGGCCTCGGAACACGGAGACCGAAAGGTCGAGCATGAGTCGTATAGCAGATACGATCAACATGAAAATGTTCACCGATGATGACTAGTCCGTCTCACGTGATGATCGGACACGGCCTAGTTGACTCGGATCATGTAATCACTTAGATGACTAGAGGGATGTCTATCTGAGTGGGAGTTCATAAGATGAACTTAATTATCCTGAACATAGTCAAAAGACCTTTTGCAAATTATGTCGTAGCTCGCGCTTTTGTTCTACTGTTTTAGATATGTTCCTAGAGAAAATATAGTTGAAAGTTGATAGTAGCAATTATGCGAACAGTAGAAAGCTTATGTCCTTAATGCACTGTGTGCTGAACCCCAAACGTCGTTTGTGGATGTTTCGAACATCGAACATACACGTTTTGATAACTACGTGATAGTTCAGTTAAATGGTTTAAGTAGAGGCACCAAAGACGTTTTCGAAACGTCGCGGAACATATGAGATGTTTCGAGGGCTGAAATTGGGATTTCAGGCTCGTGCCCACGTCAAGAGGTATAAGACCTCCGACAATTTTCTTAGCCTACAAACTAAGGGAGAAAAGCTCAATCGTTGAGCTTGTGCTCAGATTGTCTGAGTGCAACAATCACTTGAATCGAGTGGGAGTTGATCTTCCAAATGAGATAGTGATGTTTCTCCAAAGTCATTGCCACCAAGCTGCTAGAGCTTCGTGATGAACTATAACATATCAGGGATAGATATGATGATCCTTGAGGTATTCGCGATGTTTGACACCGCGAAAGTAGAAATCAAGAAGGAGCATCAATTGTTGATGGTTGGTGAAACCACTAGTTTCAAGAAGGGCAAGGGAACAAAGGGATACTTCATGAAACGGCAAATCAGCTGCTGCACCAATGAAGAAACCCGAGGTTGAACCCAAACCCGAGACTAAGTGCTTCTGTAATAAGGGGAACAACCACTGGAGCAGCATTACCCTAGATACTTGGTAGATGAGAAGGCTGGCAAGGTCGATAGAAGTATATTGGATATACATTATGTTAATGTGTACTTTACTAGTACTCCTAGTAGCACCAGGGTATTAGATACCGGTTCGGTTGCTAAGTGTTAGTAACTCGAAATAAAAGCTACGGAATGAAACGGAGACTAGCTAAAGGTGAGCTGACGATATGTGTTGGAAGTGTTTCCAAGTTTGATGTGATCTAACATCGCACGCTCCCTCTACCATCAAGATTAGTATTAAACCTGAATAAGTGCTCTTGCACCTAAAGGAATGGTTTATTGAATCTTGATCGTAGGGATACACATTTTCATGCCAAAAGATATAAGATAGTAATGATAGTACCACTTACTTGTGGCACTGCCATGTAAGTCATAATGGTATAAAACGCATGAAGAAGCTCCATGTTGATGGATCTTTGGACTCACTCATTTTTGAAAAGTTTGAGACATGCGAACCATGTCTATTGGTGTATACGCATGAAGAAACTCCATGCAGATGGATCGTTTGGACTCACTTGATTTTGAATCACTTGAGATATGCAAATCATACCACATGGGCAAGATGACTGAAAAGCCCCGTTTTCAGTAAGATGGAACAAGATAGCAACTTGTTGGAAGTAACACATTTTGATGTGTGCAGTCCAATGAGTGCTGAGGCATGCAGTGAATATCGTTATGTTCTTACTTTAGAGATGATTCGAGTAGATGTTGAGAATATTTACTTGATGAAACACAAGTCTGAATTATTGAATGGTTCAAATAATTTCAGAGTGAAGTAGAAGATCATTGTGACAAGAGGATAAAATGTCTATGATATGATCATAGAGATGAATATCTGAGTTACGAGTTTTGGCACACAATTAAGACATTGTGGAAATTGTTTCGCAATTAATACCGCCTGGAACACCATAGTGTGATGGTGTGTCCGAACATCATAGTTGCACCCTATTGGATATGGTGCGTACCATGATGTCTCTTATCGAATTACCACTATCGTTCATGGGTTAGGCATTAGAGACAACCACATTCACTTTAAATAGGGCACCACGTAATTCCGTTGAGACGACACCGTTTGGAGAAACCTAAGTTGTCGTTTCTTAAAGGTTTGGGGCTGTGACGCTTATGTGAAAAAGTTTCAGGATTGATAAGCTCGAACCCAAAGCAGATAAAATACATCTTCATAGGACACCCAAAACAGTTGGGTATACCTCCTAATTCAGATCCGAAAGCAATATGAATTGTTTCTAGAATCGGGTCCTTTCTCGAGGAAAGGTTTCTCTCGAAAGAGTTGAGTGGGAGGATGGTGGAGACTTGATGAGGTTATTGAACCATCACTTCAACCAGTGTGTAGCAGGGCACAGGAAGTTGTTCCCGTGGCACCTACACCAATTGAAGTGGAAGCTTATGATATTGATCATGAAGTTTCGTATCAAATCACTGCCATACCTCGTAAGGTGACAAGGATACGTACTACTTCAGAGTGGTACGGTAATCCTGTCTTGGAAGTCATGTTGCTAGACAACAATGAACCTACGAGCTATGGAGAAGCGATGGTGGGCCCGGATTCCGATAAATGGCTTGAGGCCATAAAATCCGAGAGAGGATCCATGTATGAAAACAAAGTGTAGACTTTGGCAGAACGGCTCGATGGTCATAAGGCTAATGAGTACAGATGGATTTCAAAAGGAAGACGGACAATGATGGTAAATGTCACCATTAAGAAAGATCGACTTGTCGTTAAGATGTTTTCCGACAAGTTCAAGGAGTTGACTACGATGAGATTTTCTCACTCGTAGCGATGCTAAGAGTCTGTTGGAATTATATTAGCGATTATTGCATTATTTATGAAATCTTGCAGATAGGATGTCAAAACATTGTTTCCTCGACGATTTTCTTGAGGAAAGGTTGTATGTGATACAACCGGAAGGTTTTGTCAATCCCGAAAGATGCTAATAAGTATGCAAAGCTCCAGCAATCCTTCTAAGGACTGGAGTAAGCATCTCGGAGTTGGAATGTGCGCTTTGATGAGATGATCAAAGATTTTGGGTTTGTACAAAGTTTATGAGAAACTTGTATTTCCAAAGAAGTGAGTGGGAGCACTATAGAATTTCTGATGAGTATATGTTGTTGACATATTGATGATCAGAAATGATGTAGAATTTCTAGAAAGCATATAGGGTTATTTGAAAGGTGTTTTTCAATGGAAAGCCTGGATTAAGCTACTTAAACGTTGAGCATCAAGATCTATGAGGATAGATCAAAAACGCTTTATGGTACTTTCAAATGAGCACATACCTTGACATGATCTTGAAGGTGTTCAAGATGGACCAGTCAAAGAAGGAGTTCTTGCCTAAGTTGTAAGGTACGAAGTTAAGACTTAAAGCTCGACCATGGCAGAATAGAGAGAAAGGACGAAGGTCGTCTCCTATGCTTAAGACATAGGCTCTACAGTATGATATGCTGTGTACCGCACCTGAAGTGTGCCTTGCCATGAGTCAGTCAAGGGGTACAAGAGTGATCCATGAATAGATCACAGGACAGCGGTCAAAGTTATCCTTAGTAACTAGTGGACTAAGGAATTTTCTCGATTATGGAGGTGGTAAAAGAGTTCGTCGTAAAGGGTTATGTCGATGCAAGCTTGACACCTATCCGGATAGCTCTGAGTAGAGAGACCGGATACATATAATGGAGCAACAATTAGAATAGCTCCAAGTAGAACAGTTATTTGGAATAGCTCCAAATAGAGCGTGGTAGCTGCATCTAGGAGATGACATAGAGATTTGTAAAGCACACACGGATCTGAAAGGTTCAGACCCGTTGACTAAAACCTCTCTCACAAGCAACATGATCAAACATAAAACTCATTGAGTGTTAATCACATAGTGATGTGAACTAGACTACTGACTCTAGTAAACTCTTGGGTATTAGTCACATGGCGATGTGACCCGTGAGTGTTAATCACATGGCGATGTGAACTGGATTATTGACTCTAGTGCAAGTGGGAGACTGTTGGAAATATGCCCTAGAGGCAATAATAAATTGATTATTATTATATTTCTTTGTTCATGATAATAGTCTTTTATTCATGCTATAACTGTATTATCCGGAAATCGTAATACACGTGTGAATACATAGACAACACCATGTCCCTAGTGAGCCTCTAGTTGACTAGCTCGTTGTGATCAACAGATAGTCATGGTTTCCTGGCTATGGACATTGGATATCGTTGATAACGGGGTCACATCATTAGGAGAATGATGTGATGGACAAGACCCAATCCTAAGCATAGCACAAAGATCGTGTAGTTCGTTTGCTAGAGCTTTGCCAATGTCAAGTATCTCTTCCTTTGACCATGAGAGCGTGTAACTCCTGGATACCGTAGGAGTGCTTTGGGTGTATCAAACGTCACAACGTAACTGGGTGACTATAAAGGTGCACTACAGGTATCTCCGAAAGTATCTATTGTTTTATGCGGATCGAGACTGGGATTTGTCACTCCGTGTAAACGAAGAGGTATCTCTGGGCCCACTCGATAGGACATCATCATATGCGCAATGTGGCCAAGGAGTTGATCACGGGATGATGTGTTACAGAATGAGTAAAGTGACTTGCCGGTAACGAGATTGAACAAGGTATTGGATACCGACGATCGAGTCTCGGGCAAGTAACATACCGATAGACAAAGGGAATTGAATACGGGATTGATTAAGTCCTTGACATCGTGGTTCATCCGATGAGATCATCGTGGAACATGTGGGAGCCATCATGGGTATCCAGATCCCGCTGTTGGTTATTGACCGGAGAACGTCTCGGTCATGTCTACATGTCTCCCGAACCCGTAGGGTCTACACACTTAAGGTTCGGTGACGCTAGGGTTATAAAGGAAGCTTGTATGTGGTTACCGAATGTTGTTCGGAGTCCCGGATGAGATCCCGGACGTCACGAGGAGTTCCGGAATGGTCCGGAGGTAAAGATTTATAAATGGGAAGTCCTGTTTTGGTCACCGGAAAAGTTTCGGGCGATATCGGTAATGTACCGGGGCCACCGGGAGGGTCCCGGGGGTCCACCAAGTGGGGCCACCTACCCCAGAAGGTTGCGTGGGCCAAGTGTGGGAGGGGACCAGCCCCTAGGAGGGCTGGTGCGCCCCCCACAAGGGGGCCAAGGCGCAAGGGAGAGTGGGAGGGGCAAACCCTAGTCCAGATGGGCCTTAAGGCCCACCTAGTGGGCGCCTCCCCTCTCTCCCCCTCTTGGCCGCCTCCCCAAGTCCCATCTAGGGCTGGCCGCACCCCTTGGGGTGGGAAACCCTAAAGGGGGCGCAGCCCCCTTCTCCCCTATATAAATAGAGGCCTGGGGCTGCCCATAAGACATGAGAACTTCTCCCTCTCTTGGTGCAGCCCTGCCTCTCCTCCTCCTCCTCTCCCGTGGTGCTTGGCGAAGCCCTGCTGGATTGCCACGCTCCTCCATCACCACCACGCTGTTGTGCTGCTGTTGGATGGAGTCCTCCTCAACCTCTCCCTCTCTCCTTGCTGGATCAAGGCGTGGGAGACGTCACCGGGCTGTACGTGTGTTGAACGCGGAGGTGCCGTGCGTTCGGCACTTGATCATCGGTGATTTGAATCACGACGAGTACGACTCCATCAACCCCGTTCACTTGAACGCTTCCGCTTAGCGATCTACAAGGGTATGTAGATGCACTCTCCTTCCCCTCGTTGCTGGTTTCTCCATAGATAGATCTTGGTGACACGTAGGAAAATTTTGAATTTCTGCTACGTTCCCCAACAATATTTTATATATTTAGTATGTTAAATATAAATAGTTTTATTTATAAATTTGATCAAAGTTTGCAAACTTTGACTTTCTAAAAATATGTACCCACTACATTATGGAACAGACAGAGTAGTTGCATATCTAGATAACTTACTTGATCCGCATTACCCTAAAAGTTGGTAGTTAAGATCAAAAAAATTAGTCTCATATTCA
>NC_041391.1:576731740-576741296 GCF_002162155.2 Triticum dicoccoides | reverse complement strand
AATACACATCCCCCCCTAGTCGACCTCTCGATCCTTTCACGTATTGTCTAGAAAATTTATTCCTCCCTTAGAATACACGTTTTTCTGTAGTTGCAAGCTCACAACCAAAGAAAATATGAAAAAAGAAACATGGCTAAGTGTGAGGACTGCTTGTTCTATATTTAACATGAATCCATTTTTCACTTGTGTAGTAGATACTAAATTTGGGTTCTTATTTCTGCTTATTTCCATTTGTGTGTTGGTGTATCCTTTGAATATGTTGCTAGATACTACGTTGCTAACAAAAAAACCACACGTTGTTGAAACTAGTTACATTTGTAGTTCTTTAGTGTATCTAGAAATATAGAGATACTATGGTTTTTTAATGGTGTGTTCTGGATGGACATTAAGCAATTATGTGTAAGATTTTTAGAACAATGAGGAACTGTGCTATCCCCTATCCAATTAAAAAGAAAGAGGAGTTGGATATTGTCTGCAAGCATCTTGCTACTATGTTGAGAGAACCGATGCCAATCAAATGTAGCTGACAAATCCTTCTATGGACGCTAGGGCTCACCTCTCCTCCCAACAGGCCTATCCAAGGACATCTTGCAAGCACTCAAGTTTTATGATGGAGATGTTGGTCAAAGTTCCCCGTTGAGGGGCAAACAGACCATGGATTGGGTCTTCCTGAGCCTAGATTCTATCCTAGATGCTTGCTAGTTGTCAGCGAAGGAACTCCGACCCAGAAGCCCAAGGTGACTCTCGTAGCTCCATGAGTTGTTTATTTTTTATTTTTGTGCTCAGTTGTCAGTTTCATTGGAGGAGATTTTGGGTAGTTATGTTATGACATGGACTTTTTCATTGTTCTTTGCCCTTGTGTGGCCTTTTAACTATAATTTGGACCATGTTTTGTTCTCCGATTTCTATAATGGAGCTGGAGAGGGTTTCTTCTTGATTTCTCTACAAAAAATCTCTAGTGTGAATCACACCTCTCTGCTAGCCAGCAACAAGAAAGTGTTACAAAGAATGTCTTTCCATTATATTTTCTTCATAAATTCCAAACTCCGCCGATCCTTTCTTTCAAAAAGACAAAATCATTCAACTAAGAAAAGAGGAAAGTGTTCAAAAAAGAAAGAAAGGAAAAGGGAGGAAAGTGCAAAGCGTCGGTGTCCCCTTCACCATGTGGTGCTCGGATCTCCAACGCTCACGCTGTAACGGCCCCATACGGCCATTATTCCCTTCACTCCACTCTATCTGCAATATCAATCATCCACTCCACTCTACCTCCCCACTCTCACTCACTCCCCAACTCGCAGATGGCACTGACTTCCCTTCCTTGTTGCTTTATGCTTTAGGTAAACCTTGAGGATGCAATGCATCGGAGTTTTGGAGTAACAACATTACCTTCTTCACTATAGAGTTCTCACATATACCCTTTCTAGCACCATGGTTGATGACTTAGTATAGCTTATATAATACTATTCATGGTGGATTTTCATGGAGTTCGAGAGTTTCTCTTTTGATCTGTGTAGTTTAACTATCTTTCACTAAGACATGTTTTATTGCCTATGGTTATCAGAGATATTCTCGGCTATGGTTTTATCTTTTTTCTTGGTGGAGCATGGTGTTTCTTTATTCTTGTGCTATATATCATATTAATCGACATGTCATGGATGTCCTTAAAATAAAGGAGACCTTGTCAAATATTTGTAGAAACTGGTGTTACCTTTCACTTGTCAATTTATGTAGTAGCATTCCAAGCGCTAGCGCGCTTGGGGTGTTACAATGGGTGTCTAGATCTCGCTAATAGTTACTGACCTAAAGGTGTTCTTGACATGTCCCATGTAGGGTCACACACTTAGCGACTAGTTGTATGTAGAAGAACTAGGAGATAATGGAGAATGGGATATTGGGCTTCCAAAAGTGTTTTTGATGGTTACAAAAGTGTTCTAGAAGATCCCGAGACTATGCCGGTGATACCCGGGAGCATCTCAGTATGCACCGAAAGATATATTCTAGAAGGTTCATTGCGGGCCAACCCTCGCCAGCTCGGGGGGCAAGGTACAACCAAGGGCCCAAGTCAGCCAGCCTTAGGAGGCTTGAGGGGCAAGCCTCGCAGTCTAAATCTCAGGAGTATTCCTTCCTGCATGGGGGAAACCCCCCTCCCCCACCAAGTCGGTGGACCCCCTTGGCCACCAATATAAAGTGTCAAAGGCCACACAAGACCACCAAGTCAACCCCCCTTCTACCATGTGTCTCGTCTCTCTCCCGATCTAGACTAGTTCTAGTCTGATACGTCTCAAGGCTATCTCTATCACTCTAGTTCTTCATAAAGTTTCTTTGTGCTGGTTCCATAGATTGTTGCGGTACTACTAGATCAGTTCATGTGGATACCTCAGAGATGTCATCTTCAAGAGACTAGACCGATGGATCTTCCCGGAGAAAGTTTCCGTGACTGGGAGGTATAACCTAGCTCTGGGAATCAGTGAGCTTCATAAACTCTCCTTCTTCTTCTTCTGCATGGATTGTTGGTGAGATCATCGTTACATGTACCTCCATACTGATCATGGGATTGATCGTGCATTTTTTAGTAGCACGTTCCCCTACACTAAATGGTGTTCCTAGATTTAAAAAATTCTCTCTTCTGCTACTTCTATTGTCTTACCTAATGGTGTGCTTGGCAATCGGTATAAATGCAAAAGCGGAGTCAGACAAGGTGATCTTCTACCACCACTTTTATCTGTGCTAGCAGCTGATTTGTGGAAACCATTTTATATGATGCCATGGAGAGAAGTGTATTGCAACCACCTGTCAGAGTTTCCTCCGGCCTTGATTTCCCCATCCCGCAATATGTTAACATCATGAAAGCCTATCCAGATCATTTGGAGCAGCTAAAGGACATGGTTGGTCTCTTGAACAACGCTCATGGTTTAAAAGTTAACTATCAAAAATCTACCCCCTCTGTCCCATAATATAAGAGCACTTTTGACACTAGTGTAGTGTCAAAAACGCTCTTATATTATGGGATGGAGGGAGTAATTTAGTTCCCCTTAATGTGGCTCAGGCCGATGCTCAGAACTTGTCTAATAATTTAGGTTGTCACATTGGGATGTTTCCATTTATCTATCTAGGGGGCCCACTTAGTTTTACAAAGCTAAGAATGAAACACTCCATGTATATTATTGAAAGGATTCGGAGGAGATTAAGTGTTTTCTCACAATATCTGGGTTATGATAGTAGACTTCTCATGGTCAATGTTGTCCTTTCAAATCTTCCTACTTTTATCATGAGTTGTTTGCGGCTATATAGAGGCATTATTGGACAACTAGACTAGTATAGGAGGCACTACTTTTGGAGACGAAAACACCTTAAAAATATCTTCCTCTTGCTACTTGGGATTGGTCCGTAGACCTAAAAATAAAGGAGGGTTAGATATTATGGATCTACAGATGAAGAACACCCGCGTCTTGCTTAAAATGATTCACGAGTTCTTCTATCATATGGATATACCCTTGGTTAACTTGATTTGGAAGGCCTATTACCAACATGCGTTTCTAACCATCCAAACACCTCAGTGATCCTTTTGACGGCGAGATTGTCTCAAACTTCTTCTAGTGTACGAAGAACATGCTCCTTGTCACATTGAGAATGGCCAGATAATTGACTTTTGGTCAGACAATTGGAACGACATGCCCAAATTGCAACAGTAGACACATTTGTATTCCTTCTCCCAACTTCAACACATTTCCATTGAATCAGTATGGAACTTTGAAGATCCTGCCAACCACTTCCTTTTACCTCTCTGGGAAGAGGCATATGAGCAATTCCAGGAGATGATGCAACAACTCAATACTTTGCAACTAAATAAAAATCCAAATAGTTGGCAATTTCCACATGGTGTTGTTAGGTACCAAGTATCCAAAGCTTGTTCTCAAATGGATAGGGAAGACTTGTTGTCAAGTTAAAAATTAAAATTTTCTTTTGGCTGTTGATTCATACACTATAGCTCTTCTTGAGAGAAAGAACTTTTTTGTTCCTGACTATACATGTGTTATGTGCGGCATGCATTTCACTGAGACCAGAGATTACCTCTTCTTTCATTGTCCATCCGTTCAGATTTGTTGGTCTTATTTATGTCCCACCTGGGACGCCACACATGGAGGCATTCGAGATGAAATTGATCGGCTCATTGAAGATTATCATACTAATCACGTGGGCTATACGGAATATTCGTAATGACTTCATTTTTAAAGGCATTGCTCCTAACATTTATGCTTGTAGGAAAAAAAATCAATGACGAGCTTCAATGAATCATCTTCAAAGCAAAAAAAAGGAACACAATAATTTTGGGGCGCATCTAGCTGGCGGCCGGGGGCTCGCTATCGCTCCCGAGCGGCCGCCCCCGGTCCCAGGCAGCACCTGTAATCCCCACCGCATATACTAAAAAAGGCAAAATTGCTACTAATCTAAAAATACTAAAAAGAACACTGTTAATTAATCATCTTATATGGTTTTTTCTCACGTGATGGATGCCTACCTGTCGATGCATTAATGTTCATGTGTTCGTCCTTGTGCATTAATTTTTGGTTTTTAAAATTATAAAAAACATAACTTCTAAACCGCGCGTCGAAATTCAGATCCGTTTTCACTGTTGAAACCCTCGCGACGTGCTCTTCAAAAGTAGACCCCGCATGGGGGTGTTTCATCGAACTAGTCTTCCTGCCAACTAAACATCAATATATGTGCAACTAGACTACATGCAGCGGCAACTGAGCATATGCGTGTGCCAATAGTCCTTCTGCCAACTAAATATCAATATGTGTGCAACTAGACTACATTGTCGGGTCAATTGCGCATATGTGTGTGCAACTAGTGTCCTGCCAACTAAACATCAATGTGTGTGCAAGTAAACTAAATTACAAGCCAACTAAGCATATGTGTGTGCAACTAGTCTTCCTGCCAACTAAATATCAATGTATGTGCAACTAGACTATATTACAAGCCAACTAAACATCAATGTGTGTGCAACTAGACTAAATTATAAGCCAACTGAGCATGTGTGTGCAACTAGTCTTCTTGCCAACTAAATATTAATGTGTGTGCAACTAGACTAAATTATAAGCCAACTGAGTATGTGTGTGTGCAACTAGTCTTGTTGCCAACTAAACATCAATGTGTGTGCAACTAGATTAAATTATAAGCCAACTGAGCATGTGTGTGTGCAAATAGTCTTCCTACCAACTAAACATCAATATGTGTATAACTAGACTAAATTACAAGCCAACTAAACATCAATATACGTGCAACTAGACTACATTACAAGCCAACTAAACATCAATATACGTGCAACTAGATTATATTACAAGCCAACTAAACACAAAGTAACTGAATATAAGACATCTCAATACACCCATCCTAAGGAAGACCGATAAATCTGAAAAAGGGACACATACATTCAATAGAAAACAGAGGACAAAAATGCAAAAGAATCAAAAGATAAGGTTCCTGTTACGAATCAATCGATTCGTTTGCTGCTGGCTCTAAACGGAGAAAACAACCGCTCTGAGGATTGAGCTCGTGGATGCTCTTCTTCTTCTTCTCCCGTGGCTGCAAAGTCAGCAACGATCAATGATCTAGTGGTTCTTAAGAAAAGTCAGCAACGTGGATCTCCACAAGCACCATTTTAAGTAAAAAAAAGCAAATACTCTTGGAGTAACAACAGCACATGCTATGCTACATGCACGATAAGCAGTAGCACTGCGAAGCAAAAAGAAATCAGTCGGCAAACTCCAACACGTCCTCGTCTCGCTAAATTCTCCACAAAACAAGCTACACAAGCAGCGGCCACACAAAAAGAACTCCATTTCCTAGCCGCTGTTCTCCAGATCGAGGACGAGCTCCCTTCCCCCTTTGCGTCCGTGCTTCCTTCTCCACCGGCTGCTCCGGCTAGATCCAAACCCGTGTTTCCTCCTCTCCCAGCCGCTGCAGCCACACCAAGGCCTCATGGTGACTGCTGCTCCCTTCACCCTCCTCCATAGGTGGCATACGAGCTCTTGATGGCGTCGGATTTGAGGATTGCGAGGGGCGTCGGCGCAGGGCTCGGCGGCATCGTGAAAGCGTCCAGGCAGCGGAGCCCACACGAAGACGTGGGACGGCCGGATCCGACACGGAGCTCCTCGGATCCGTCCGGGTTCACCTGCAGCTTGAAACCGCGCCGGGGCGGAGCTGTCCTCGCCGCCGATGTGGCTGCTGCTGCTGGATGGAGGCAGAGAAGGATTCGTGTGGAGGATGAGATCTAGGGAGGGCAGCGGCTTGTGTGGGAATGGAAAGAGGACTAGAGGGACAGAGACGAACCCGACAAAAAAAAACACCTGACTCTCCTGGGCTGCACGATTCGCACGGAACAAGCGGTCGAGGCGCGGCCGCTCAGTTTGACAGAATAGCGCGCGTGCACTTTTTAGATTTTAGGATAATTTTGAGTATTGAGTCAAAACTTTCAGATAGCTATTCTTTATACATGATGTTGTTGTATTTTGTTCAGTTTGTATACCTATTTGTTTATTTGCAGACTTGACTTTGTATTTTTTTTAATGAACAAATAAAACGCAACAAAGTCATGTTGTTTCCCTCGATTTTTTTAATAACAAACTCAAAGGGATGGTGACGTAGGATACAAACCACACTATATCTTAGATGCATTTATTATCATATACTCCATTTACACAAAAGCAAGTATTAGGAAACGGATTTGTAATTTCAAAGTCTCTTGAGAAATATAGGTCATCAGAAGTTTTTTTTTTTTTTGAAATGTAGGTAATCAAGAAGTTGGGGTATGTGAGGAAATGAAATACTGTAGATCCGGTTGCGGCAATATACAGGGAGGCGACCAAACCGCGTCGATCGGCGGAGGGAAAAAGTGACAGGAGTTGCTTAAGCCAGTCGGAGGCGTAACCTCACCGCCGGTGACGGCCATACGGGCATACGGCCCCACGCTCACGTGACCATCCGCACCGACGCCAGCTGCAACCTGCAAACGAGAATGCTGGATCCGTGACTGCAGCGACGGCATGCACCGCGTCCTCGCCTCCTCGGAAGCAGGCGAACACACGTACGAACAGTGCGGAAGGCCGGTTGCCCTGGCTCTTGACCAAATTCAGTGCACTCCTTTATCGGTTAGTAGTATTTCTTACACAAGTTAATGGCCAATTACACCTATGGACCGGACCGCTTAGCTCAGATTTTTGGATAGCATCCAAATTGGTGGTGTCTGGTTAAAAACTACTTCCTCCGTCCCGTAATGTAAGACGTTTTTTGACACTACACTAGAGTCAAAAAACGTCTTACATTATGGAACGGAGGGAGTATAAAACACTGTGCAGTAGGTTAGAGCATCTCTAGCCAATCCCTCCAAAGTGGTTAGAGGGTAAAAAATTGGTTTAAAGGTCTTAAATCGGACCTAACCGATCCCTTATACTTCTTGCGTCGTTGTCGCCTAGCTACTCATGGGCGTGCCTCTACCGATCATCAAGTGTGATGACCGCTGACGGCTAGTGATGCGCCGGGTCTCAAAGACGATAGAACATCCCGGATTGATCAAGAGAGATCTATTGGATGTTGATGCACTAGTTGGTAATGCGTCGGGTCTTGAAGACGATGCAACTTCCTTGACTGCTCCTCTCAAAATAACTCTTGCAACTTTTGGTTACGGGAAGAAGAATACATTGGTAATTGATCAAGAGAGGTCTATTGGATGTTGGTGCACTAGTTGCTAGAGATGGGATTGGAGAAGACGTAATGTCTAAGTTTGAGAAGACAAGGAGAAAAAAGTGTGTAAGCTAGAGAAGGCAACAAAGAAGAGCAATAAGGAGATGGAGAAAATATTGATTGAACATGTAGAAGCGGTCAAGGAAGTTGTGTTTCTATTAAAGTGTGTAGATTTTCTTGTTATTTTCTTTGGATGAGTGCTAGTATTCACCTCATAGTGACGGACCGGTGAAGTATATGCCTAAGATGTCGTTTAATAGAGTAACTAGGTAGTAAGCTTTAAATCCATGGTCTCGAAAGAAATTTATTTGTGTTATTTTTTAATGAGTTAAGTTTTATGGGTTCGTCTATGAACTTTTTCTTTTAGGGATCTGGTTGCTGAAAAAAGAAACTATACGACCGGGTCATACAGACCCAAACTGAAGACCACCTCGGGTGTTTGACACATGTCAAACCGAATCTCAAAGCAGCTATCAACTTCTTCCATCGTTTTCTTGTACCAAATCTTGATTTCTGTAGCCCATATTGATGTACCGGCTGCACCATACTCTTGTCGTCGGCGTAATCTGCCATGGCTGCTGTCCACGTCATCGTAGTGGCGCTCCCTGCCGCCAGCTGCAACTCCCCTGCTCGTCGCGTTCCATCCCTTTGGGGGCTCCATCCCGCCTGGCGTGATGCGCGACCGCCGGTGACAAGACCTGATGCAGTTCGTCGCCATGAATGATTGCGCTTGTGACGAAGCAGATGGACAAGTACCTCGCACTAGTGCATCGAAGAAGGCACGCCGTCTTGTTGCACGACCACCACCAGCGAAAGGTGGGTGGGGCTTTCGGTTGTCAAAAGAAAGAAAGGATGGGAATCAGAAAGGGGAAGGGACTAGTGCTTTGAGATTGAAAAGGACACGCGTCAGATATCAAGGTGGGTCTCATCTATACCTGGCCATGGGATACCCGGCCCGGCCTGGGCCGAAAAAGCCGATCCGGCCCGGTCTTGCCCGCGGCCGGGTCTGGGCCTAAGTTTTGAGCCCAACGCACACGTCGGGCCGGGCCTGGGCTTGGCTTTTTTGCGCTTTAGGGAAGGGGCCAGGCCCGAGGCCCGAGGTCCTGCAGGCTTTTTCACTGTCAGGCCGGGCTTGGACCTAAAACTTAGGCCCGACGAACGGGCCAGGCTGAGCCTGAGCCTAGGTTTTCTGCCTCGGGCTTCGTTAGGCCCGGCCCGAAGCTCGGCCCGACCCGACCGATGGTCAGGTATAGTCTCATCTGAGGTTGTGTATGACCCTGGTCGTAATTTTTTCCCTAGTTGCTCCAGAGAAATTTCCCTTTCTTTTGTGGTATTAATTAATCTGTTTCTTTCGAGTAGAAAAAGAAAAGGCAAAGCAACTGGACCCCTAGATTTTCTCGAGCCTCCCCTCACCGCGCACGGTGCGCGGATCCCCAACGCTCACGATAACGGCGCGACCATTATTCCCTGCACTCCACTCTCTCCGCAATCTCAATCCTCCACTCCACTCTGCCGCTCCACTCTCGCCCGCTCCCCAACCCGCCGGCGGCAATGGCGTCCCTCCGCGCCTCCCTCCTGCTCGTGGCCGTGCTGTGCGCGCTCGCGGCGTCGTCCGCCTCCGCGGCCCGCGACCTCCGCTTGCGCCCTACCCAGTTCGTCGTGCGCGGCCGCGTCTGGTGCGACACCTGCCGCGCCGGATTCGAGACCCCGGCCTCCACCTTCATCGCTGGTACGTGCTTACGCCGCACCCGCCTCTTTCCTCCTCTCGATCCGTTACGGTTGTACTAGTATCGACTTCGCAGGAGCGCGT
>NC_041391.1:576685626-576731556 GCF_002162155.2 Triticum dicoccoides | reverse complement strand
ATTTAGTAGCGGAAATAGCGAGTGGTTGGTTCACGCTGGATGCATGGTTTTTGGAATCCTCAGCACTAATTTGCGTTTCTTTGGGAACTTTTGTTAGATCTTCATGATCTCTTTGTGCACAAGTAAACTAGCACTGTCTACTAGTAGTTTGCAGGATCTCATTTGTTATGTTCGCGGTTTGTGGTGAAGATATGAACTGATCGATGTGTTTTTATAGTTTACGGTTGGATAGATGCGAACGTTCATGCGCCATGTCCTTGAAACCGGGGTGAAATGTAGTAAGATGCTGGGTATGCTGAGTTGCAGACTGAGTTCATATCATGTGCTAGATTTAATATCATAGGGTCTCTGGCCATGGTTGATGGTTTCATTTATCGCATAGTTCATACTCGGAACAGTATAATCAGACATTGTTGGATAGTGGTGTCTGGACCTCAACCTACCGCTCTCTGTTAAACAACGATACAGAACACATACCTCTGTCTAAACGAATATAGTCGATTTACAGATGGGTTCATTGGTGTTTGATATCTGAAGTAAGCTGGCAGTTTTTCAGACAAATGATAAAGTGGACACCCACAATGCACACACAACACGCTGGTGTGCGCAGGCACGTTCCCTGCACACTATAGTAAAAAAACAAAATAGGCTCAGTATCCAGAAGAACCAAAACCACGCATTCATCTGAACTGCAGAGAGATTGTATTATTAATGAACACAAATGTGTATGAATTCTCCAGTTTTTCACTGAGAAAAAGGTTATTCTTGACACCAGATAGTATAAGGTGATGTACAGATAAGTATCCAGACTTCAATCTTTATAAAGACTAGAGTGAACCTGCTATAAAATGAGAAAACTTGAACTTAAACACGATTTGGTTATTTAGCTAGTCTGCAGGTGGCAACAATCAATTTAATTTTGGTTCTAAGTTGGATTTTTAGACAGATAGCTAGTGTTGATTATGTTTTGCTTTATGTACAAAACCCGTTGTGAATTGGATTGATGACAAATACAGCTCACCTATCATTACCCACTCTATTAATTGTACATTCAAGAACATCCTGTGAACATACCTACTGTTTTCATGGAACCTGTACAGGCACCTTCCTATGTCAATAGAAATATAACTTTTGTAGTACTGTTCTTGTATGCATTGATTATCTTTGTACAAAGTTTGTTGTTTTGTGATTTTGTGCAAATGGATTATTTGCTTGATAAAGTTGCTAGTGGTCGAATCACAATATATCTTATGTGTTTGGCTACTAAGTGTCTTTGTGCTGTCAGGCTACATGACTTCAACTGTTTTCCCCTAAGAAAACAGAAGACTTCACCGGTTTATCTGGTTGTACTTCTATTGTGAGATACTTGCAATTTGATTTTTTCAGCATGGGCAATAAGGCATATCTGAAAAATAAGCATACAAGTATGCCATGTAATTAAACTTAGCACTACACTGACCTTCATTTTGTGCATCTTTCCTGAACGTTTCCCATTGTCGTTAGCAAACAAAACAGTCTAAGAAATGAAACACAACAGTCTACAAAACTGCAGTTACTTATAAGGCATGCCAAAACGCAAAACAGTCTGGAATGAAGTGGCATGCATGTCACAGCGAAGAAATATGTTTACAATTCAAGTTAAACCTCAGTTACTCCCTGCATTGCAAAATACTTGAAGTTCTAGGTTTGTCCTAAGTCAAACTTCTTAATGTTTGACCAAGTTTATAGAAAATGTACTAACATCTACAGCACCAAATTAGCTTCATTATCATAATATATTTTTATACTGTATATGTTTGATTTTGTAGATATAACAAAAAAAATATAAGGTTGGAAAATGTTTGACCTAGGACAAACCTATAACTTCCAAGTATTTTGGAACGGAGGGAGTATCATATACTATCTAGATTTTTGACGAGTACCCTGTTGTTATGGATCAATAATTCAAGATACTACTTGCAAATAGGTCCTTGCAACTGTAATGTTGCAACTATTATAGCACATGGATTATGTGATGCAGCAGCATTAGGTTTCATCGCAGCAGCTAAGTAACTTAGTTAGGAAATGAGTATGGTTTTCCCACATGTACCCACACTATTATTATCATCACATTGCCTAGAGATATATGCAAATGTTAAAAACTTAAACCACCAGTCCATCTTGTAATCTTTTATAATGTTCTTGCACAATCTCGGGTGAAATTTGGAGGCCTACCTAAATAAGAACAAATCATTATGCATGTTTTTCCATAACACGGGACAATTCAGGCAATAAACACTGCTTAGGTTTGTAGAAAGTAGAGACATTTTGTCTGTCGAAAGCTGGGCCAGATCAAATGCCCTGCTCGATTATCTGAACATTGCTTAAATAACCATCCATTAGTAGCAGCTGTACATGTTGTGCAAATAGCGCAGAACTGCACATTCAGCATGGCTATTTGTCACACCAAGGAGGCGAGGACTAGAATTCAGCATTGCTGATAGAGCACCCCGTTGAGGGTTCAATGCATCTCGAGAACAGAAGACAAACTTGTTTTATGACTTCTATAGTTACCTTGGTTGGTTCTTCATTTTGGATCTTTATGGTTAACTGGCTTTGTAATAATCATTCGTAAAATGCTAGGAGCTAGAGCTAAAAGTTGAATCACCATTAGTTTGCGGTTGTGACAATACATGGTAATATGAATATAGGGCCGAATGTTTGAGAAGCTAACATTGATTGGTTATCGAATATCTCATTCGAATAAAATCTCATCTATCAAAACTGTATATGTTTTCATACTGTCTATGTTTGGTTTTGTAGATATAGCAAAAAAGGTTGGAAAATGTTTGACCTAGGACAAACCTATAACTTCCAAGTATTTTGGAACGGAGGGAGTATCATATACTATCCAGATTTTCGACGAGTACCCTGTTGTTATGGATCAATAATCTCATCTATCAAAACTACCAATTACTTACTATTCATGAGAATTTATTGTTTTGTTTGCCAACTGTCACTAATATGCCATCCTTGTTTTCAACAGGAGCGAAGGTTAGAGTTGAGTGCAAGTCGAGATCTACTGGGGCCCAGACATGCAGCTTCGAGGGTCACACCGACCACACCGGTACCTACAACATTCCTGTGGCCGACGAGCATGAGCACGAGCTCTGTGAGTCTGTCCTCATCAGCAGCCCAGACACGGCGTGTGCCAAGACAGTTGCTGGGCGGGAGAGGGCCCCTGTCTTCCTCAACAACAACAACGGCGTCGCGTCCAACGTCCGGTTGGCGAATGCTCTGGGGTTCGAGAAGGACACCCCTCTGGCTGCATGCACGCAGATCCTCAAGATGTATGAGGAGGTCGACGACCGCGTCTGAGCACTCCGCGCTCGCTATCACGAAACAGGTTAATGTATTACTAAAGCTGTCGCGTGAAATGTCGTGAAACATCGATCTATATGTGTTACCAAGACCAGAAGTATCGCCGCTTGTGTGCTTGACACTATGGCGTAGCGCTTGAGTGTGTATGTTGATCGCTGGTTCAGGTTGAACCACGAAACTTGTGAGCTAGTAAATCAGACATGTTGGTTCATCTTAGCAGGCTAATGTTATGAGATTGTTGTTTGTCTAAGAGTGCGTACTGTGTGCAGTTTTCTCAAGCTGCAAAGCACGCTGATGTGCGTACTGTGTGCAGTTCTCTTTTGAAATGGGAAGTTTTAACTGGCATTTGATTTGCCCGGCAAAAATGACAAGGTTGAGGAAGGAAGTTCTTTGCCGGCTGAAAGGCAAATATGGTTTTCTCAAATGAAACGACTGGAGACTTAGGAAAGTGCATTCAGTTTTGAATGGAGATTCCAAAGACGATCTAACACAGTGTCTACAACCGGACAGAAGAGGGAAGAAAAAGTTGACCCAATCGAATCTTTCTAAACGTCCAGGCTGTCTGGTACTCCTAACCATCTTTATTCCTTCTTTTCTTTCTCTCTCCATCTTTACCAATCACATTGCGTATAGAGAAAAAAGTGGGAGAAATGGCCGCGTACACGGACAAATAGAAAAAAGTAGAGGAAATGGCCGCGTACACGGACAAATAGGAACTCAAAATAGACAAATAAGGACTCAAAACGAACACGCCCGGACACTGACCGGGTGCGTCCGTGGACATATGAGAGGCCAAATTTGCCCACTCCGGCTGTAGATACTCCTTAGGCTTTGTTTGGTTGCAAGGGATCCTCCTCGTTTTTCCCTGGGTGGGAGAACCACGAGCTGAATCTATCCGAGAGAGCTTAGAGCATGGTTAATAGTATAGCCAACTGCTGGCTATAAGCCATTGCCATGCCATCTATAGGCCATCCTATAGGCAATATGTACAATAATTGATTAGAAGAATGTACTACTTTTTTATTATATGGCCTACCTTTCAGTCTCACAAAGTGCCTAGGAGCACGTGCTAGAGTTGGCTCTTCACCAAGAGCCCGCTTACCTTCTCTCTCTTCTTTTCTTTCCTCCAACTAAGCGAAAATATACTAGTTTATTTCTTATAGCCAGCTGACTCGGCTATATTGTACTTGCTCTTACGACGGCATTTAGTAACTCACAAATGGGATGGATTCTGTCCCTTTCTATCCAGGAATCTCTCCCCAACAACCAAACATAGACTTATGTATATCAAAGAGTTTAACAAGAATCACTTGATTTTCTTCAGTTCCATTTTCCATAAAAGGTCCAGATATTTTCTTCAGGCCAAAGGAACATATAAGGGCATCTCCAAAGCTGACCAGCAAATGTCTCTGATATATGTCCGTTTTTATGTCCGGAAGTGGTATGTGGACATGATGCGAGAGGGGGCCATCCAATGCTAATCACAAAGTATCCGGTTGGGAGAGAAAAAATAGTTGAGGACCATGCATGTGGTGGGGTATTTGTGATTTAGTGTCTGGTTGGAAGGAGAGAGAGGAGAGATGGATCATGCATGTGCGGTTGGGAGGAGAGAGAGAGAAGAGAGAGACCATGCATGTGATTGGTTAAGTGCATGTCCGAACTCCGGCAAAGACCCCCATGTTTGTTTCTTCGATACCAGAATCCATATGTCCGGACTGCTAAGCGGACATATACAGATTTACTTGGATGTCAAAAATGGTCTGGATACTGTGGTTCAGACATATAGTGGAGGTCTGAGGGTCCGCTTTGGAGATGCCCTAAGGTCCTCTTTGATTTACAAGACTTTTTAAAACGTATTTGAGGGAAAACATAAGATTGGAGTGGTGTGCCATGTTGAAAAGCATTTGGCTCATTAGCTAAGTTGACTGTCATCAACCTATGTACAAGATGAAGCCAAGCATGCCATTTATCTCTGATTAGAGTGCGCCTGAATTGGATATTCAAGTGAGCAATCCCTAATATTGTGTATATGAATGCCTCTTTTCCTTGCAGATACTATAAGGCTAGCGGTGCGTCCCCTAGCTAACTATCCTCCCAAACACGACATGGTGCCATCATCTCCCACCTTAAAAGCACCTCTATTAAAAAACACAACTTGCAACTTTAGTCTGCATCATGCCCTTTTAGAAGGTAGAGTCATACGGCTGTTCCATGACTTGGGGGACAGAGTCAGTCACAAAGTCTTGGAATGAAGATTTTGTTACTCAATAACCGAATCCATACCCTATCTTCCTCTGAAGCAAGCTTGTACAAAGTATGTAGGTAGGTACCTTTTTCGTTCTTGAAAAGAACAATGACTCTGTAGGACCTTGAAATGTGTCTAGAGGGGGGGGGGGTGATTAGACTACTTGACCAATTAAAAACTTAACCTTTTCCCAATTTTAGAGTTTGACAGATTTTAGCTATTTTAGGACAAGTCAAGTAATCATCACACAGTTCAAGCAAGCATGCAAAGAGTATATAGGCAGCGGAAATTAAAGCATGCAACTTGCAAGAAAGTAAAAGAAAGGGTTTGGACGATTCAAACGCAATTGGAGACACGGATGTTTTTGGCGTGGTTCCAATAGGTGGTGCTATCGTACATCCACGTTGATGAAGACTTCAACCCACGAAGGGTAACGGTTGCGCGAGTCCACGGAGGGCTCCACCCACGGAGGGTCCACGAAGAAGCAACCTTGTCTATCCCACCATGGCCGTCGCCCACGAAGGACTTGCCTCACTAGCGGTAGATCTTCACGAAGTAGGCGATCTCCTTACCCTTACAAACTCCTTGGTTCAACTCCACAATCTTGTCGGAGGCTCCCAAATGACACCTAGCCAATCTAGGAGACACCACTCTCCAAGAAGTAACAAATGGTGCGTTGATGATGAACTCCTTGCTCTTGTGCTTCAAATGATAGTCTCCCCAACACTCAGCTCTCTCTCATAGAATTTGGATCTGGTGGAAAGAGGAATTGAGTGGAAAGCAACTTGGGAAGGCTAGAGATCAAGATTCATATGGTAGGAATGGAATATCTTGGCCTCAACACATGAGTAGGTGGTTCTCTCTCAGAAATGGTAAGTTCGAAGTGTAGGTTTAGTCTGATGGCTCTCTCCATGAATGAAGAGGAGGTGGAGGGGTATATATAGCCTCCACACAAAATCTAACCATTACACATAATTTACCAAACTCGATGGGACCGATTCAACAGACTCGGTCGGACCGATTTAGTAAACCTAGTGACCATTAGTGATTTTCGGTGGGACTGACATGCAACTCGGTGAGACCGATTTGGTTAGGGTTAGGGCATAACGTAATCTCGGTAAGACCGATTACACAAACTCGGTAAGACCGATTTTGGTAATAAGCTTTCCAGAGAGTTGGTCAGGTAAACTCGGTGGGACCGATTTGCTCTTTTCGATGAGACCGAAATGTTACAAAAGGGAAACAGAGAGTTTACATAGCAATCTCGGTGGGACCGATCGCTCACTTCGGTTAGACCGAAACGTTATGAAGGGAAACAGAGAGATTACAATCCCATCTCGGTGAGACCGAGATCCCTATCGGTAGGACCGATTTGCTTAGGGTTTGTGGCAGTGACTATGACATTTGGAATCGGTGGCGGGATTGGAAGAATCGGTGTGACCGATTTTGGCTTTGGGTTTAGGTCATTTGTGGATGTGGGAAAGTAGCTGAGGGTTTTGGAGCATATCACAAAGCACATGAAGCAAGAGGCCCATTAAGCAACACCTCATCCCTCCTTGATAGTATTGGCTTTTCCTATAGACTCAATGTGATCTTGGATCACTAAAATATAAAATGAAGAGTCTTGGGCCTTTGAGCTTGAGCCAATCCTTTGTCCTTAGTATTTTGAGGGATCCACTTTCATCATCCATGCCATGCCATTCATTGAGCTTTCCTGAAATAATAGTCTTGGAATAGCATTAGCTCAATGAGCTATATGTTGTTATGAATTACCAAAACCACCTAGGGATAGTTGCACTTTCAATCTCCCCCTTTTTGGTAATTGATGACAACATATAGATCAAAGCTTCGACAAATGATAATAAGAATAAAAACATCGTCGCTTTGAGAAGTATGTGATAAGCAAGAGCTCCCCCTAAATTTGTGCATAGTTTGAAATTTGCTTTGGACTGCAAATGCACAAGGAATTAGGCTTATGGGTTACTCTTCCATGTCACATACATCTTGGTGGAGCGCTCAAAATGATAAGTATTGAATACAGGCACTCATCACCATGCAAAGTGAATGATCACATGAGATAGATAGGATAATATCATCAAACATGCATAAGTGTAGCTTATGATCAAGCACATGATCATCAATGTCTCACAAGCATAGTATCTCAACCAATCAAAAAGCAACAAGTTTAAACCAACAAAGCAAGAGAGAACAAAAGCAACACACACTCTCTCTCTCTCGAAGCCTATGATCTATACATTTTTCTCCCCCTTTGGCAACAAGTTACCAAAAAGTTCATAGAAAATGCCTAGTGCTAGATCGACTCTCAGGCTTGATCTTCAGTTGGTGGTGTTCGGATAACTCCAAGGACGAAGGCTTCAGTTGATGTAGAGGGTGCTGGAGTTGATGCTGAAGCTGGTTGCACTGGAGCTGAAGGGGCAGTAGATGGTGCTGAAGATGTTGCTCTAATGTCTGGCACTGGCACAACAACTGACCTCTGAGCTCTAGGCACTCTGGCAAAGACATTTGTGGTTGTCTTGCCCTTCCTCTCCTGCATGTCATCCCGCAGTTGCTCCACAACTGACTGAATCTCAGTTACTTTGACATCTAGATCATAGAATTTTTGTTCCATGATTCTTTCCAAGCTCTCCTGGTTCTGAGTTAAGGTGGCCAACCCCTTCTCAATCCTCAGAGATGATGCTATCAAGTAACCAAGCTGCTCCTGCTTGTTTTTCAAGAAATACTCAGATGCCTCCTCTTGAGTTGGCATCTTGGCAGCCTTCTCCTTCCTTGCCTTCTCCCTCTTCTCTTGAGCTTGAACTGATGATGGATCATCCTCATTCATGACAACCTCATTGTCTTCAAAGTCTGGATAGAGTGGAAAATGTTCCCTATCCAATAGATATTTGCCAGTTCCCATGCTTGAGTTGATCAATTCCTGAATCTGAGGGGCATATCCACAACTCCTCTTATGATCTGCTGCAGTCCTCTTAATGGTTTCAACTATAAGGCTCATGACTTTGAATTTCTGTGGCACATCAAATAAATGCAACATATTGATGGCAATGCCCTCTGATCATGTTGTGGTCACCTGACTTGGGCAACAGAGTGTGCCTCAGAATCCAATTGATAGTAGGCAGCCCTGACAACAGAAAATGGACTGATCCAAAAGAGAAAGTCTCTAGGGCTTTGTCTGGGATCTTCTTGTACATGTGTGCCATGGTATTGTGTCCCATTTTCTTCTTGGCATATACATCCAGATCATCATCATTTTCCTTTGGGGCATTTACCAGTTTTGCCCATTCTTCAACAGTGGATTGGTACCTTGTACCTTCAGACATCCAAACAATTCTTCCATCTGGGTAAAAATGTGCTGTGGAGTAGAATTGCATGATAAGTTCATCATTCCAGTTTGTGAGCTTTTGCCCAACAAAATCTGCAACTCCATAAGCAACAAAGCTGTCTTGCACTCCAGGATAGTGCTCTTCATTCTCCTTCATGTAGGTCCAGTCGACCCACCTCATGTCACAAACTATGGGCTTCTTGTCCAATAAGATTGTCTTATAGAAGTCCTGCTGTTCCTTTGTATGGAACCTGTAATCAACAACAGTTCTTCTCCTTGTGGCATATGAATCTGCCATCCTCCATAGCCTCAATCCTGAGTCTTTTCTGATGTTCATGTCCTCAGCCACAGGATGGACATCATTGTGATCTGGTATCTTTGGCTTAAGCTTCCTTAGAACCTGTCCTTCTTCATCTTCCTCCTCAGCAACCTCAGGAACTGGGGCCTTGTTCTTCTCAGCAGCTGGAATACTCCTGGTATTCCTCTTTGGTGCAGATTTGGCCTTGGGGAAGCTTTGGGTGCTTCCTTGGGCTTAGATGTTGCAGCCCCAGATTTAATAGCAGCCCCCATAAGCTTTGGTGCCTTTGGTGCTGGTGCGGTAAGCTCTTCCTCTTCCATCATGGAAGGTTGCCCAACAACTCTGGCCATGGTCTTCTTGACCCTTTCCTTCCTCTTCTTGCCTTCAACAGCTGGCTCTTTGGGATCAGGATTTTCAGGCAGTTGAGTTGATGCTCTGGCCTTGGACATTGGTTGTCTTCCTGCTGGCCTTTTAATCTTCATGCCTGGCTTTATATCCTTTGCTGAGCCATATTCCTTTTGAGCACCACTTTCTTGGAAGTAGCCTCATCTTCCTCAGCTTTGTAGTCCTCATCTTCTGAGTCTGAGGTTCTCTTTCTCCTTTGCCTGGTAGCAGCCTTAGGTAGGTTGCTAGGAGTGCTTCTGCTTCCTTCATCTGAAGTGCTGGAGGGACTAGTGCCCTCACTCAAGTGAATCTGCTCTGCTGTCTTGTTTTGACTGTCACTCTGGTCTGACATGCTGCAAAAGCTGACTGCTGACCCTGTGAAGAGTTATAGATGAGATAGAGTGGATGAGCATCACAAAATGCAGAGATTTTTCAAAAGAATGATTCAAAAATTCAGTTTTAGTTTTCCACAGAAAGCATTTCGGATCAACCGATTTTCAAACTCGGTGATACCGAAGCAGTTTTTGGAACCTAAACTGATGAACTCGGTTGGACCGAGTCACAGTTTGGTGGCACCGAGACTGCTAGGGTTTCACAGAATCCAAAAATCGGTCGCACCGATTAGTAATTCTCGGTCAGACCGAGAGTCACTAGTGCAATGGCATATGCCAAATCGGTGAGACCGAGTTTTTCAACTCGGTGAGTCCAAGATGGTTTCGGCGGAAACCTAACCCTAAAAATTTGAATCTAATCTACTCTACGGACTACTTTGGCTGGATAAGATTGTTTCAATTGTGGCAAGAATCAATAAGAGTACAATGTGCTAGGAATCATATGTGGATAGCACAAAGATCGAGTCCATACCCTAGTGCGGCGATGAACTCGCTACGACGGCAATGGTGGGGTTGAATTCCGTTGACGGCGGCGGAGACCAGCGACAGGAGGCGGCTGGCGACAAGGAGACGATCCGGAGACCTTCGATGGCAGAGCGAGCTATTGCGCGGGCGAAGGGATTCGGAGGAATTTCCAAAATTTTGCTCGTGTCTATATATAGCCCGACCCTGTCGGTGTGATCGAGTGGAACAACTCGGTGGCACCGCCGAGATGCCTAACTGTGTTCAGTTACAGCAACTCGGTGTGACTGAAAAGTTCAAATCGGTTGCACCGAGATTGAAAACTCAGATCAACTTAATGATCTCGGTAGGACCGAAATGGAGGAATCGGTCAGACCGAGAATCACAAAGAGGTTTTGGAAGTTTAAGTCTATGAGGAATCGGGGACTCCGAGTGCTCCTCACACAGAGTGGTTCGAATCTGACTTGATCAAATTTTGTGATGTAGCATAAATAGAGTTTGAGACGAGAAAAGCATAGATAGCTAGAGAGGGTTCTTAGGCATTCTTGTCCATCCACTTGGCCAAAAGAAGAATGAACCAAACAATCAAAACAACAAGTGGATGTCCTTGAATGAGTAAAATATGCACCAACATGCTCACACAATAAGATGGCAAATGAAATATGTGGCAAAGCATGCACAACCAATTCTAGCATCTATCAAACAATTGGCGATGACTAGGTCATCTATATATGAGTATATTGACTTAGGAGTCAAATGAGAACATTTGATCATAGGTCATACTCATCGTTTAAGCTCAAGTGGGGTTACCACTTTTACATAATGCATTGATGTGTTCACACCATTAGAGTTGCTTTGACTCAATTTTTGAGTTAAGCTCCCCCTAGATGTGAGATCCCCCCTTTAGAGGGATGAACTAACCTTGGGTTTTGTCGATGATGACTTCATGTAGGTGTTGAAGATGTGGATGCTCAATGTTGAAGTAGATCATTTGGAGCAATCCTTTGGAGTGAGTTGCACTTTCAACTTACCTACATGGGTTAGTCTCACAAGGAACAAACAAGAATATCCATAGACATAGAGTGATCCACACACATGAGGATGTCCATGAAAACATTAGGTTACCTTGTCCCTTGCCTTACCAACATGAGGGTTTGTGACTCCTTGAACTAGTGCAAGATGTGGAAGTTGATTGCACTTGTCCTTGCCATAAAGATATGAGTGAAGAATGTTGGCGGAGTCACCCTCAAGAACTCTCTAGTTCTTCTTCTTCGGGATCCACATCATCTTGATGGGAATCCTTGGAGTTGTAGTTGTACTTGATGAAGTAGAACTTGACGTAGTCTTGGGAATCCACTTGACCGAGACTTTAGGTGCTTCTTCAAATGCATCAATCTCTTCTTGAAGCTTGTCCTTGACTTTGTTCTTGTGGTCTTGTGGAGGAAGATCATCTTGAGCTTGTGTTCCCTTGAAGGAAGTAGGATCATACTTCTATTGTTGAGGAACAAACTTCTTCTTGGGGTATTGATCGTCTTCCCACTCAACTCCATTGGCATTGAACTTTCGTTCAAAACCAACACCTTGATTCTTCCGGTGTCTTCCTTGCTTGCGTACAATTTCCTCGAATTACTTACTCCCGGCAAGGCTCTTGTAAACACCTTTCTCTATAATTCCCTTCAATAAGCTATTTTCTTGCTCAAGTATAACTTGGCTAAGAGAATCATTAGTGGAATCAAGAGAACTACTAGAAGCAACAATATTGGATTTAACATTATTATTGTTACTACTAGAGGAAGTATCTTTCCTGTACTTGTTACCAGACTTGACTTGAGGCATGTAAGTAGATAAGTGTAAACGCTTGGCAATGTAAGAAGAACTTTTCTTACGGAGATCATCATTGATTGCCTTTAAGAACTCATGCTCTTGCTCAAGATTGAGCTTTTCAAAGAGTAACTTCTCATGAGCCCTTAAAAGTTCTCGATGATCTTCGAAGATAGTTTCATGAGCCAACTTTAGAGTGTTTACTTCTTTAGTTAGAAGCTCAATTTTCTCCTTATCATTGTCATTCGTTTGATTAGCATGATTAATTGACGTTTCATCATAGTATTCATCACTAGAGTTGTCAACAAGTAAATCATCATCCACAAGCAAGTCATCTTCATCACTATTGAAATCAACATACTCAGGATGTGTTACCTTTGGACCTTTGGCCATGAAGCATCTTCCAATTCCTTCATTTGGTGAATCAAATATGTCGTAGGAGTTGGTTGACACAAGTGCTAGACCGGCAACACCTTCATCTTGAGTATATTTGGAGTCGGAGTGATAGCTTCTCTCGGAGTGTTTGTCGGAGTCGGAGCCAGAAATCCATTCACCAACATGAGCTTGATGTCTTCGTTTTGTGTAGCTCCTTGATGACTTGTCCTTCCTTTCCGAATCCTTGCTTCTCCATGAGGGTCTTCGTTCATAACGATCATCTCTACTCCTCCTCTCTCTTGGTGGTGATTCTTCTCTTTTGCTTCTTCTTTTTGGAGAATCTTCTCTTCTTTTGTAGGGTGTCGTACACTCATTGGAGTAGTGTCCAGGCCTCCCACAATTGTAGCAATTGCTCTCTCGACTGGAAGATCTTTTGTCATGATAAGACCTTGACTTGGAGCTTCTTTCTTTGCTTCTACTCTTGTAGAATTTGTTGAAGTTCTTCACCATTAAGCTCAATTCTTCATTGAAGGTTTGTTTCTCACTTGATGATGTGGGGGCTTCACTTGAGGCTTTGTAAGCACCACTTGACTTGTTGTGAAGTTCCTCCTTATCCTTGAGTGACATCTCATGAGCAACAATTCTTCCAATGACTTCTGTTGGCTTGAGATTTTTGTAATTTGGCATCATTTGGATCAATGTGCACACGGTATCATACTTTCCATCCAATGCTCTTAGGATCTTCTTGATGATGAATCTGTCGGTCATCTCTTCACTCCCTAAGCCGGCAATCTCATTTGTGATAAGTGCAAGCCTAGAGTACATTTTAGCGACACCTTCACCATCCTTCATTTTGAACTTGTCAAGCTGACTTTGGAGCACATCCAACTTGGATTCCTTGACGGATTCGGTACCTTCGTGCATATCAATCAAAGTATCCCAAATTTCCTTTGCATTTCAAGACGGCTGATTTTGTTGAATTCTTCGGGGCACAATCCGTTGAAGATGATATCACAAGCTTGAGCGTTGTATTGCAGCATCTTCAATTCTTCCGCATTCGCTTCACGGTTCGGTTCTCTCCCATCAAAGAATTCACCCTGCAAGCCAATACAAATAATTGCCCAAACGGTGGGGTTATGTCCGAGAATATGCATTTTCATCTTATGCTTCCAACTAGCAAAATTAGTACCATCAAAGTAAGGACCTCTACGGTGATAATTTCCCCCGCTAGACGCCATACTCTCCTAGGTTGTGAAACCAAGGCTATGACCACCAAAAGCTATGGAAATCAAAGCAAATGGAGACCAAAGCTATGATACCACTTGTAGGACCTTGAAGTATGTCTAGAGGGGGGGTGATTAGACTACTTGACCAATTAAAAACTTAACCTTTTCCCAATTTTAGAGTTTGACAGATTTTAGCTATTTTAGGACAAGTCAAGTAATCATCACACAGTTCAAGCAAGCATGCAAAGAGTATATAGGCAATGGAAATTAAAGCATGCAACTTGCAAGAAAGTAAAGGGAAGGGTTTGGAGGATTCAAACGCAATTGGAGACACGGATGTTTTTGGCGTGGTTCCGATAGGTGATGCTATCGTACATCCACGTTGATGGAGACTTCAACCCACGAAGGGTAACGGTTGTGCGAGTCCACGGAGGGCTCCATCCACGGAGGGTCCACGAAGAAGCAACCTTGTCTATCCCACCATGGCCGTCGCCCACGAAGGACTTGCCTCACTAGCAGTAGATCTTCACGAAGTAGGCGATCTCCTTGCCCTTAAAAACTCCTTGGTTCAACTCCACAATCTTGTCGGAGGCTCCCAAGTGACACCTAGACAATCTAGGAGACACCACTCTCCAAGAAGTAACAAATGGTGCGTCGATGATGAACTCCTTGCTCTTGTGCTTCAAATGATAGTCTCCCCAACACTCAGCTCTCTCTCATAGGATTTGGATCTGGTGGAAAGAGGAATTGAGTGGAAAGCAACTTGGGAAGGCTAGAGATCAAGATTCATATGGTAGGGATGGAATATCTTGGCCTCAACACATGAGTAGGTGGTTCTCTCTCAGAAATGGTAAGTTGGAAGTGTAGGTTTAGTCTGATGGCTCTCTCCATGAATGAAGAGGAGGTGGAGGGGTATATATAGCCTCCACACAAAATCTAACCGTTACACATAATTTACCCAACTCGGTGGGACCGATTCAACAGACTCGGTCGGACCGATTTAGTAAACCTAGTGACCGTTAGTGATTTTCGGTGGGACCGACATGCAACTCGGTGAGACCGATTTGGTTAGGGTTAGGGCATAACATAATCTCGGTAAGACCGATTACACAAACTCGGTAAGACCGATTTTGGTAATAAGCTTTCCAGAGAGTTGGTCAGGTAAACTCGGTGGGACCGATTTGCTCTTTTCGGTGAGACCGAAATGTTACAAAAGGGAAACAGAGAGTTTACATAGCAATCTCGGTGGGACCGGTCGCTCACTTCGGTTAGACCGAAACGTTACGAAGGGAAACAGAGAGATTAAAATCCCATCTCGGTGAGACCGAGATCCCTATCGGTAGGACCGATTTGCTTAGGGTTTGTGGCAGTGGCTATGACATTTGGAATCGGTGGCGCCGGATTGGAAGAATCGGTGTGACCGATTTTGGCTTTGGGTTTAGGTCATTTGTGGATGTGGGAAAGTAGCTGAGGGTTTTGGAGCATATCACAAAGCACATGAAGCAAGAGGCTCATTAAGCAACACCTCATCCCTCCTTGATAGTATTGGCTTTTCCTATAGACTCAATGTGATCTTGGATCACTAAAATATAAAATGAAGAGTCTTGGGCCTTTGAGCTTGAGCCAATCCTTTGTCCTTAGTATTTTGAGGGATCCACTTTCATCATCCATGCCATGCCATTCATTGAGCTTTCCTGAAATAATAGTCTTGGAATAGCATTAGCTCAATGAGCTATATGTTGTTATGAATTACCAAAACCACCTAGGGATAGTTGCACTTTCAGACTCTAAAAGCTACACCACGTTGGAACGGTAGCTAGTTCAACAGATTTAAAGCTTGAGTTAATGGCATTGAGGCAGTGAAGTTGAACTACAAGGCAATACTCCAATCGTTTTAGTTGAGAAGAACCATATTTGCTCTTCACTTCACAAACACATGACCTAACAACTCTTTATTCCAATAGCAGGTGAAACTTTGGAGGAAGGTAGAAGCTCATCCTCTCACCACATGGAGCGTGTCTTCTTCCAAAGGGTTCTTGCGTAAGTGATCTAGGGAACCGTAACCGCCGTGTCCTCCATCATCCACTTCTCCAGCCCAAGCAGGAGCATCATCCATCTCCTTTGAAACTCTCATCCGGTGTCCAAAGGAAAAGGAGCTGTTAGCTTTCACAACATATGTTGGATGAACCTATCCACCATCACATATTCTTCTCCCTTGAAGATCACCCTCCAAGGTTGAAGATTTTAAAAAACCATGTGCAAGACCTATTTCATGTTCAACCAGGAACATTGTTTAAACACTAGGTCATTTCTCAACAACCACAACCACAACAAGATTGTAGAGGATAATATGTTCAGTTGTTATACTTTTTGTTAGAAATCCACTTCGACACTAACAAAATGAAATCATGAATATGCACCTAAGATAACTTGGATTTCAGCCCATTGATGCTTTGCCAGGATGCATTCAAAATATAAGTGAAACACTGATTCTATTTCTTTGCAATTCTCACATTCTAAAGGTTTGGGTATCATTCTTTTTATCAAATTACCTATGACCAGTATCTTACTCTCAGATAGCAACCACATGAAAAATTGTATTTTGGGAGAAACTTTTAAAGACCAAACAGAAGGCAAATAAACAAGCTTAACACCTCTGAAGTTATAACAACATACAATGATCTAAAAGAGTAAACAAACCATAACAAAGTGTCCTCCTCTTCCACTAAAGTAATAGTGGACCAAAGCCTCTAGCTCACTTTCCTAAAATCCTTCACTATTATTGGCTCGCAATTCCAGCTTCTTCGTGTTAGAGAAGGTTCATGCGCCGGGCAACTCGCCATCCATGATGTAGCCAATCGGCAGGGGCGGCTTCTTCCTTTAGGATGATGCATTAGGTGGTAGAGAAAAATCCCACAGACACAGACATCGCAGATTGCTAGGTAGAGCAGTTGCAACGAGCGAATCGGTATGAGGTTCTAGTGATCACTTTGTTGAAGTGTGTATGTGGATTGCCTAGTTCTTTCCATTAGTTTGGAATTTTGATTGCGTTGCCTAGTGCATGAAGCTTAACATGGTATCAAGTACTAAGGTCTTGATTTCAAGTCCCGGGTTTTGAAATTTGTCCAAAAATTGTTGTTGCCCCCTCTTTGTCCACATATAGGCCTCTTTAGGCATGCCTCCAAGTCTATCTAGGTGTTGACTTCCCGCATGAAGCTTAACATGATCTTTGGGACTGTGGTCTTGAGTTCAAGTCATGGCTTCCACAATTTATCTAAAAATTGCCCCCCCCCCCCACTGTGTCCTCTTGAGACTTGAACCATACTCAAAATCTATCCACGTGTTGACTTTCCGTGTCACACATGAGAGAGGGTGTTGAAGTGTATGTGTGGATTTTCTAGACCTTTTCGTCAGTTCAGACTTTTCATTGTGTTGGCTAGTGCATAACACATTTTACAGTATTCTTTAAGCTTTCTTGGTCATCAGGCATACACTACTAGGGAAAAGCCTATACACAGAATCTTACCAGCAGCGCGATTTAAAATCAGGCGCTGCTGCTAAGTAGCAGTAGCGCGCGCGGACAAAACTCGCTGCTGAAACAAGTTTATCAGTAGCGCGCACTCAAAGACGCGCTACTGCTAAAATTCCCACGACGCTGCCACGAGGCCAGTTATAGCGGCAACACGTTAATACGAAGAGCGCTACTGCTATGGGTCGTAGCAGTAGCGCATTTACGCAATAACTGCTGCTGCTAAGTTAACTAGTCGCAATCCAGATCCACAGATCCACACACTCACTCGATCTCCCCCTCAACCCCCCGCGCCGCCGGTCCTCCCCCGTCGCCCCTCCTCTGATCTGCGTCGCCGTCACCTCATCCTCCTCGCTGGACTCGGTACTGCTCTCCTCCTCCATCCTCCCTCCACTCGCCGCTGGCCGGCCCCTCCTCGCTCTGCCTTCCTCCTCCGTCCTCCCTCCACTCGCCGCCAGCCGGCCCCTCCTCGTTCCGCCTTCCTCCTCCGTCATACTCTCTACTCCCTCTTCGAGTCGCCCCTCCTTCTCCCTCCTCCCTGCTACATTTTGATTTAGTAGGCTAGTTTATATGCAACATTTTGATTTAGTTGACATGATTCAGTTGATTTAGTAGGCTAGTTGATTTAGTTGATTTAGAACATTTTCATTTAGTTGATTTAGTAGGCTAGTTGATTTAGAGCATTGTGTCATTTAATTGATTTAGTATGCTAGTTGATTTAGTATGCACCATTTTATTATTATTTTTTCTGTACATGGATAGGTAGATGCTTTTGTTTTTTTTGTAATAAGTTATTTTTTGGCAAACTGTAGGTGCCAATTTAGATAAATTTGCCACTTGCTTTTTTAATCAATTATCTTAAGCAATAGGTGTCATCGAAATGCTTTGGTAGGTGGTACCTTGTCATCTAATCGTTAATCCTTTGCTCATATTGCTTTAGGAAAATGGCGCCACCACCACCACCACTATGTCGACTGCGCAAGTCAGGGTGCGCCAGCAGCCTTGCAACTGGCAAGCTGTTCGGCATCTACTTCCAGCCGAGTTTTCTTCATGCGGTGGTAAGAAATTAGATGAAATGTAACAACTATTTTATTTTTAGTGTTGGCATTACTGCATTGTGTCATTTGAGGCTCCTGGGGGCCGTACACTATGACAACAAGCTAACAGGAGACACTGTGACATTTGAGGCTCCTGGGGGCCGTACACTATGGAGGTCGAGAAAGGACGCAATATGTCACATATTGGAGGAGATGGATGGGCCCGTTTCCTTGCCCGCATGCGTCTTACTGGTGGTGAGTTGAGCAGCTTCTCCTTCAGAGCAGAAAGACCCAAGTTGGCTGTCATTTAATTTATCTCAACCTGGTGGAAGATGATGAAGATGACGAAGATGATGAAGATGACGAAGATGATGAAGATGACGAAGATGACGAAGATGATGCAGATGACGAAGATGATGAAGATAATGAGGACCCACTTCATGAAGCCATCGTAGCTCAAAGAATGAGGCTGAGCGAGGACGAGGTGTGCAACCTATGGGACATAATTCCGCCACGTGATGACTTTGTCGGGGTGCCATTCGTGACCCACCTGACAAGTATCATGGTCGATCGGCATGAAATGGTATGTTATACGTACGGACTGTAGTAATTTGATGATATATATGCTTTATTGTTATACTTACAAATGCAAATTATCCGATGATATGCTTAGTGAATCCGATGAAATGCTTAGTGTAGAGTCCAATGATATGCTTAGTAGAATTCATGATTAATTAGTACAAATGCGTAGTACTGTGTCTTTTGATAGTGTAGAAATCTAGACTTAATAGAAATATATTTGCAAGAGTATGTGTGAGGCTATTTATTAATTGATATGTTTTTCTTATTCAGAAATTGCCAAAGAACCTATCTGTGAGTTGTGGTATCGAGCCTGCTGAAGAAGGCTCAGCTGAACTACGCCTTACCGCAAGGGGCTCCATCACCATCTGTACTTACCGCATGGACACAGACGGTCGCACACACTTAAACTTGGTTGGGTGGAAGAGATTCCTCGTTGGCAAGAATCTTCGTGTTGGACAGGCCATCCTAATTACTATCAGGAACATCCACCGCCCAGACTTGAGGATGATGATCGTCGTCGATATCATCTAGAACTACATATGTGTGGCTATATCATCTAGAACTACATATGATGATCATCGTCGATATCATGTAGAACTACATATGATGATCGTCGTCGATATCATCTAGAACTAAATATGATGATCGTAGTCGATGTCACCTTGTACTGCTTGAGGATGCATGTTGAGTATATATGAAATTGTAATTTGGAACCGAGGGAGTACTATCTAGTACCTATAATGCTTTATGAAATTGATATCTAGTAGAACTAGTATCTGAAAATTGCAGTTTACTGAAGCCGGAATGGGGAAATGGTGGAAGATATAACAGTAGCGCGGGAGCAGGAAATCGCTACAGCTAACTAATAGTAGCGCGTTCGGGAAATGCGCTGCTGATATAGTCAATAGTAGTAGCGTGGGTACAGACAGCGCTACTACTAACGGTTAGCTGTAGCGCCTTATTCATAGCGCGGGTGCCCGTGCTGCTGATAGCCTCAAAACCCGCGCTACTATTAGGGTTTTCCCTAGTAGTGATATAGTGAGAACTGCTTAGCTTGCTTTCTTTCCCTAGCACGCACTTAGTAGATAGTAGGCATAGGTCCGCGAAGAGTTCATCGAACTCCTCTGAAAAACATGATCACTGCCAGTGGGAGGCTTCCTGCATCTAGTCAATCTGCACAAAGTGATCGGTCCCTAAGGAACCCTCAAAAGGGTTGTTATTCGGTGGCATGCAAGTGTCGGGACACAAACCCCATGGCTCATGCTATTTCTTTGGACTTTGAAATTTAAGTCTATTATATCTTTTGAACCAGAAGTTCAGTCATTTATCTTCCTTTCATGGGCTCTATAAATTCTTCATACCATTTCTAAAATACAGAACTCTAAAAATGATTTTTAAGCTCAATAACTACGCGAAGTAGTATTTTAATGCAAGGCATTGCTACGCCGGGTCTTTTAACTGAAATGCATCAATCCATGCTAGTGCCTGCTCTACAATCTCAATGGTTAATGATGCATATTCAGGTTCCTTGTGACAAGGGCTTTGAAATAAGACCACGTTTAACGAGTTCTTTAAGCTTCACTAAGTTTCACATGCTAAAACTTGATAGGGACAAATGATAATACACTAAGTTCCAGAAATAAAACTTAAAATCATGCAGGAAATTACGGTAATCAAACGAGTTTGCGGATCGCAAGACAACTGTGCAACCGGGCACGACTGAACATATGTGTGCCCCTACGAATTTCTGCAGTTCCAACGAATGATTAGATCAATGGACATCACAGAAGTTTTCTTCAAAAATGAGAACTGTAATCTTAATCCGTTTTGGAGTTTTCACAAAGGGATTAGGTAGCGTACTTACTCCTTAGAGCATGCGTTATGCGAGGTCTAGACGTCTACTCCCTCCGTTCCTAAATATTTGTCTTTGTAGAGATTTCAACAAATGACTACATACGGAGCAAAATGAGTGAATCTACACTCTAAAATATGTCTGCGTACATTTGTATGTGGTAGTCCATTTAAAATCTTTAAAAAGACAAATATTTAGGAACGAAGGGAATAGTCACTTATACCGGCTTATGCATGCCACATCACAAGCCGACGGATGGATATCACCCACTCCTTCAATTCTTCCCCGTGCAGCCCCGGCACCCACCATAGGTTATCGGATGTCCCCGAGGGTGGTACGTACGTGCTCTGCCACTACTGGGCTGGCTAAACAATTCACGTGCTTTCCGTCAAACTTTGGCGAGTGGCATCGATAAGCTCGTTAACCACTCCATCGGCGTGCAGTAATATTACTCGCCTTTCGCTGTGTGCATGCGCGTGGTGCGTTGTGCTACAACAGGCAGCAGGCATGCCGTCTACTAGAAGTATCGGTACCACGAAATGGTTATAAGAAGATAAACATAACCGGTGCGTATCGTTCGTTATCTTAACAAAATGGCCGTCGCGAATAAAGAATTCAGACGAACCTATCTTCGTGTGCCGAAATGCCATGGGTGCGGCGGCTAGATTACGATCATTGACTACGACCCGCACCTACCAGCTACCATGCGCCATGCATGCATGAATCCATAATGAATATGAAAATGAGAGGAAAAGTCGCAACGCGCTTGGACCAAGTTCCCCGTACACTTGCTCGGACGATTATTAGTGGAAAAAGGTGGTGTCTGGGAGGTGCAGTGTTTTGGTGCTCGGCCTCCTAAAGTTCATTTTTTTCAAACATTCAAAAAATCACTATTCAAATTTTAAAAAATTCTGAAAATACTTTCACATGGACATATGGATGTATACTACATGTGTAAAATTTCATGCGGAAAAACATTGGTTCGTGAGCTTGCACAAAAGTGAAAATTGTTGGTTTTATATAGTGAACCAATTGATTTTTCTATGGAGTTCTTCAAAAAACAAACTTGAGCGACGGTGGTCAGCGGGGCCAATTTCGGCCTCTGTAATTCGCCAATTTCGACCATTCACATTTACTAATACCATCTTTCGTATCCTGGCTAAGATGCACGCCAATAAAGCGGCCCTCCTCGCGGATCATCTGAATCATCCTAATCAACCGCCCTTTATTCATCGTCGATTTATTTTGGATGGGGTCTCCTAGTGTTCCATGAGGTTATACATGATGTGAAAATAAAGCATCAAAAGGCGGTGTTTCTTAAGATTGACTTTCATAAGGCGTATGACACGGTGTACTGGTCCTTCCTCCGGGTAGTCTTGCTCCGGAAGGGTTTTGATGATGCTGGGTTACTAGGGTAATGCGGGTGGTATCAAGCGGTTGCACCGCCATTAATTAGTGGCGAGGCGGGCCCTTATTTTCACAAAAATGACAGGGGGCACTAGTAGAAAAAGGACCTAATGTGAGACACATTAGTCTCGATTCAATTTTGGTCCGGTACTAATGGTACCATTAGTCCCGGTTCGAATGGCTATGCATTAATGCCGGTTCGTGTCAAACCTTTACTACCGGTTCGTGCCACGAACCGGTACTAAAGGGGTGGTGGCAGGCTGACATCAGGCGGGGCCCCACGAGCCCCTTTAGTTCCGATTCGTGGGACAAACCGGTACTACAGGGCTAACCTTTAGTACCGGTTTGTGCCACGAACCGGGACTAAAGGGGTCTGACCTATAGTCCCGATTGGAGACACAAACCGGGACTAAAGGGCCCATTTTCAAACTCTACCCCGGTGGATCGCCTTTTCAGTTTTGTAAAAAGCAAAAGAAAATGATAAAAACTTCAAAAATTAAAATCCTTCGAGATGTAGCTATGTTACTACATCTACTAGTTACGAAAATTTCAAAACTTAAATTTGGACATGTTCTGCAAAAAAGTGTTATGAAAATGTAAAACGGCCATATCTTTTGCATACGATGTCGAAAAAATCCGCATAATATATCAAAAAAATCAGCACGAAAATCCGCATCCGATTTTGACCGCCTATGGCCTGTTTGCAATTTTTTAGAATCCTCAAATTCTAAAAGGAAGAAAAGATATGCTCAAATTTCAGTTTTTTTTATTTTCATTAAATCTGGTCAAATTGTGGTCAAACTATGGAAAAAAAGATATGCTCAAATTATTCAAGAAATATTAGTGTTAATAAATAATTGATATAGTTTTTTTGACTTTTGGTCAAACTATGGTCAAATCTGGTCAAACTATGGTCAAACTACTTATTCAAGAAATATTTCGGTTACTAAATAATAATTATTTTTTAGAATAATAGTTTCAAACTAAAACGGTGAAACATGTGACTTCATGCTCAAGCTAAATTTCTGAGGGTTAATAGGATTGACAGCTTACTATTGTCAGGTAAACAACACGTGCAGATTTGGAAACTAGGGGAAATAGAACTCGGAAGTTAAGCATGCTCAGGCTGGAGTAGTGAGAGGATGGGTGACCGGCCGGGAAGTTAGACGATTTGGAATAATGAGGGGTGATTAGAGCAATGATGAGCGGTGATTAGAGACAAAATCGTCAAATAATTCAAAATTTTGAAAATAAAAAATTAAAAAAAATCAAAAAAATTCAAATTTTTTTATCCTTTAGTACCAGTTGGTGTTACGTGGTGGGCCTTTGGCCCCGGTTCGTGCAGAACCGGTACTAAAGGTGGGGACCTTTAGTCCCCACCCTTTAGTGCCGGTTACAGAACCGGGACTAAAGGCCCTTACGAACCGGTGCTATAGCTCGGTTCTGCACTAGTGGGGTCGGTTCTCCCCGTTCGTTTTTAATATGGTGGTTGATGCCCTCGCAGCCATCGTTGATAAAGGCAAGTTGGCCAGGCATATCCAAGGTGTGGGACCTCATTTAGTGGTCGGGGGTGGGATCTCCTTGCTAGAATATGCCGATGACACGATCATCATAATTGAGGGTTCCGCCATGGATATCACGAACCTCAAATTCCTCCCGCTCTGCTTCCAATAGATGTCTGGGCTTACCATCAACTTCGACAAGAGTGAAGTGATGGTTCTAGATTATTCTGCAGATGAGAGGCAAAGCATTGCCGTCTGTCTTAACTGTACTCTAGGGTCTTTCTCTACTTCCTACCTGGGAATACCAATTAGTGACTCACAACTCTTTTTCAGATCTTAGGCCGACAGTGACCAAGGTCCAACATCCGGTCAAGTCTTTACCGGGTCAGTGGCTCTCCAAGGCGGCTCAGTCGGTGTTCATTAAATGGTCCTTGTCGAGATTGCTCATGTTCACCATGAGCTTCTATATCCTACATGAAACCCTTCATCACGAGATTGCGAAATTTTAGTCCAAATTATACTGTGCCGGCGAGGGGGATAAACAAAAAATATCATATGGTTCATTGAACCGACATTTGTAAACCTAAAGACCGGGTGGTTTGGGGATCATGTCGTCCAAGCATATGAATATCATGCTTCTAACAAGACGGTTGTGGCACATTGGAAAAATGAGGGCGGGCTATGGTTAGATATTGTCAAGGCGAAATATCCTATGGGGTCAACCCTTTGCGTTCAACCAATGCTCGGGTGGGTCCCAGTTCTAGCAATCTATTATCTAGTGACTCCCCTTCCTTCGTCTTAGGTTGTCAATCTCGGTTGGATCTGGGTTGTCAACCCTTTTTTGGTTCGATTGGTGGGTGGGCAACCACCCCTTTGCTGCATGGTTCCTCGAGTTATTCTTCACTTTTGTTGCCCTTATTGATCTAGGGAGCATCTCTTTCCGAAGTGCCTTCGCCCCCCTCGAGCAGGCAGCCTGTGAAGATATGCTGGAGTGTGTTGCACTTCACACTCCCAACTTAGAATTGGACCAGTTGTCTTGGCACCTTGGGTGGAGCAGCTGCTTCTGTATTAGATCGCTGTACCAGGCCACTGCGGCCGCCCCAAGTCAGGAGCCTCTTGCCCAGCTTTGGTCGGTCTGGCTTCCGTTAAAAAATAGGATATTCTTGTGGCAGTGGATTCATGTCCGAGTCCTTTCAGGGGTGGGGGTACTCAAACACAATGGCCCTTGAGTTGTTATTTGCCCTCTGTGTGCCACAGACAAAGACTTCAACCATATTTTATTCTCTTGTGGTACGACTCAATTACTCTGAAATTGCTTCTCAGAAGTTGTGGGTGGTGGGTGGTGGGTGGTGCGACACAAACTTTCTGATCCATATGAGGAATTACAAGCTTCCTTGGTGAGGTCCCGCCACATTAGCTGGCTTGGGATTGGGGTTCTCACGTGTATCTTGTGGACGTTTGGCAATAAGCTTGTCATTGAGTACTCTCCCATGTGGTGGTCTACTGATGCTACTTACAAACTATATGTTTTTGCAGCTGTGGAAGCCACTTAGCCGTGGACCAGAGTGTGGCGCCACAGATACTCTCGCTGCAGGTCTTAGATCCTTGGCTATCCGTTTGGCGCCTCCACTCCCTTTGTTGCCGTTCGACCCACAACTAGCTCATTTGATCTTCCTCACGGCCTATACCGTTTTGTTCTCTTAGGGCTTGTTAAGCTGCTGGCAGCAGAACCAATTTATGTGGTACCTTTTATCGGTGTACTTTGGTGTCGTGTGCGCTGCCTTGGTACCTTGTTAGAACTTGGTTGTGCTTGTGACGATTTGCTTTATATATGTCGAGCCCAAGTGCAAGTTCTTCGCTTGGCTCTTTTTGCATGAGAGAATCCTCACGGTCGATATGTTGGCTATTTGTGGCTGGCCACATGACCCAAGATGCCAGCTTTGTCTCCAGGCTCCAAACGGCGACCCATCTTTGCAAGGATTGCCCCTTCTCAGTCGCTGCCTAGAACCATGTGTCCACCTAGACACACAACGACTTGCTAGTCTCTGGTTTCCTATCGGTCCCTGGTAATGTCTCCTGCTGATGGGATGAGTTGATCGCAAAAGGAGGCGAAGCAGGGCCGCATGCGTCATAGAGGTGGGTTGATCTATACCTTGTGAAACATTTGGAAGGAGAGGAATAGGCGCATTTTTACGGGTTACCGCATGACGCACTATGAGGTGGCGATGCTAGCCATCGATGATATCAAGCAAAAAGAGAGGGCGTTTGGTAGTCGTGCCTCATGGTGGGTATTGGCTGAGCCTGTGTTTGTCTTGTTAGGGTTGGCCAGATCCCCTCAAAACGTGCCCAACTTTGTACATATTGGTTTCTCACCTCTTCCTTATGAAAATGCAATGCTCCTGCTGGTTCCTCGGGAAAAATAAAAAACAGAGAAAAAAGCCTTTTTCGGTAATGTGAAACAAAACGCTTCAATGTATTATTTTTTATTTTATTATTATAGGGGTATTTATCCTGCTGATTTGATCAAGATATCTGAGTCATTTTTCAAGGGAAAAGTTATGTACTCCCTCCGTTCTAAAATAGATGACTCAATTTTGTATTAATTTTTTTTATTTTGGAATAGAGGGAGTAGAAAATAGAAAGAAATGTAACACAAACACTGACCAACTTAGTCGGCCAGGTGGCCTCTTGATCCCGTGACAAGCACGTGACCCATATGGCTCTATAAAACGACCATCCAAGCTTCCCTGTCAATCGCGCAATCCAGTTAGTAGCGAGAGACATCGATCGATAGCCAAGCTTAGCTCCTTCGTCTACTCCACACGTTTGATTCCCTCTCTTGAGCTAGCTCCGAGCCTTCACTTCGACCATGGCCTGCGCCTCCCCTCTGATCGCGCTCCTTGTTGTCCTGGGTTGCGCTGCGGCGGCCTCTGCGGCAACGTTCACCGTCGGAGACGGGCAAGGGTGGACGACCGGCGCCAACTACGCCACCTGGGCCAGCGGCAAGACCTTCGCAGTTGGAGACAAGCTCGGTGAGTCCGGTCTCAACACTACTACTTCACACGGTTATTTTGGATGCTAGAACAACTGGTGTTTTTTTTTTGAAAGCAGAACAACTGGTGTTGGTCAGCCACTAAAACCTAATTGGACCCTCAGTTTGTTCACTGGATTAGCATGCACATGACCTTAATTATGTTTTTTTCTTATGCTCAAAAAAAAATTATGTTTTTTTCTTCATTTTTTTAGCTAGGAGTACGTTTATTCTGCTCTTGCACACAAAAAAAACTATATTGCACAAGTCCTAATCATACAACTCTTGTTCCAAAACATTCTTTTTGGAATTGTTAGTGACAATTAATTTCTGTTCTATGAACTAGAAATGGTAACAACACGGACTCATCGTGGCCTAATATTTTCTGCTCTCTGTTTTCTCAGTGTTCAACTACGCCAGCCAGGCCCACACAGTGACCGAAGTCACCAAGAGCGAGTACGACGCCTGCTCCAGCAACACCAACGGTGACAACAGCGGCGCCACCACCATGACCCTCAAAGCCGGCGCGAACTACTACATCTGCACCATCGGCACCCACTGCGCCGCCGGCATGAAGCTCGCCGTCACAGCCGGCGACTCCAGCCCCGGTACCCCCGCGGCCGGGACGCCGCCTACCAACCCGTCCGGGTCCGGCGGCTACCGCATGGAGGTCGGCCCCATTCTCGCGGCCACCGCTGGCGTCCTCCTCAAGCTCGCCGTCTTCTGATCCGCCGATGATTCGATGTTGGAAAGTTTCGCCGATCGTTGTACGTTTTCTTCTGACGGCCACGCGCTAGTTTGTACCGGAGAGTGGTTGCCCGTGCTTCCTGATGTGATATGATTGGTTGGTTTCGTAGTGGTTAGCGTGAGTGACTTGTATGGATCATTATCTCCGATGTTTCTGTCTAGTATAAGTAATAGGAACCCCTCCATATGACGGTGGTTAAATAAGTTTGGATTCTGTCAATGCTGAATTTTAATTGTTCTTACATTTGAGGAAAAAACGTAGATTTTTTTTCCGAAAAAGAGGATAAGCCTCGCCTCTGCATCGAATGATCCACGAAACTATATATTATTAGAAAAATAAAATCCAACAGCCGAACAAATTCAACCAGAAAAAGAAAATACCTGAGACCACGTGCCTCGCGATAGTAGCTCCACCAATTAACCATTGAATGCACCTGCAAAAAAAAATTAACCATTGAGTGAAAAATACACAGCTTTTATGCTAAGCCTTCAAGAAGGAAACACCGCACGTGCGTCAATGATGACGAGTCCAACCATAGATCAGTCTTGGGATTTTCACCCCAAAGCCGAGTTTCGATCCACCACCTTCACCAAAGACACGCATGCGCGCTTCGACATAGCTTGATCCGAGATCCTGTGTTTCTATCGGATTGTGCAAACTCGTCGTTGAAGGCGCTTCTACCATCATCTCTTGACTACCGACGCCTCGTCTATACACACGAACGCTTATTCCTATGAGCACCTTCAAAAGACCAAACCGATTAATTTCAAAATAACACTCATGCCAAGTTTAGGACTTAAACCCATGTGAGTTGATTCTATCACAAGAAATATAATTATCTGATCAACATTCAGTGTGCAATTGTTCTTGCTTTTTCTTCTTATTATACCTAGTTCTGGTCATGAGAGTGAGATTGATGCATGTGGGCGGTTAGGCAGGCTATGGTCGTAAGACTATGACTAGACTGAAGGAACTAAAGAATGGAATTATGAGAAGACAACAAGATCAGACGGCGGGATCGGTTTGGTTAGGATGGCTACGTGTCATCACAAGTTTCAACGTGTGGACATATTTTGCAACATCTTCAGAGAAAGCAAGGCCGAAAAGGAGAGATGGGCGATAGTTTGGAGTGCACAAATTGTTGATGAGTTACTTTTTTGCGATAGGAGTGGAGTGGTTGGCACTAACTATATACAATCGTTAGAGATTCAACGGCGAGAGTAGCAAGTCCTTTTCGGTGTTTCGGTTCAGAATTATGCGGGACAAAAGTTTCCAGAGTCAACACCTGCTCCCGCCGGCCGTGCGAATCTTGCGGTTAGTGAAATTCTTGTGCCAACTTCTGAACTGATGAGGTGATTCTTTTTCTTGAGAAGAACTGATAAGGTGAACTCTCTTGAAAAAAGGGGCAAGTAGTTTTTGTCAAAGGGCGACGATTTTTTTCTTAAGAACTGTTGAAGGACGCTGCTACACGGCAGTCGACCGATCCTGACCCAGGATCGGTTCCCTTCTAAGCCGTTCGATTATCAAACGGTAGACTGTCAGCGACGCGCGGGCACAGGACACTGAAGATCGTCACCAGGCGACAACAGGTTCAGATACTGTTCATGATCCGGCAAGCGAGGAAGCAACGGCAAGGAACCAGGCCTCGAGCGGGCCCACGGCGCGGCCCACTCGCACCAAGACGAAGCCCAGATGGAATGATGGCCCAGAATGGGTTCGGTAGTTAAATATCACTGTATAACGTTTGAATTGGGTTGGCTTGGACTTGGACGGCGGCTGCGGCCGATTGTAATGGACTTGTAGCTGTGAGGGAGGTTGGGAGGAAAATACACGCTACCGAATTCCCCATTTCACCATGAACCCTAGCTACTAGCTGTAGATCGATCGAGGCCCTTACATAGACTTAGTATCATTCCTTTCCACGGACGTCACACACGCACGCAGCCGCCTCCTTCCAACCTCATCTTCTGCGCTGCGCTCCCTGAACCGCCCTCGGCAATCACTTCCCTCGAGCACTGCTCTCACTCGACTCACACCTCGCAGCACTCGGCACTGACTACGCTCGCTGCTCGTAGCACCCGGCCACTATCGTTCATAGCACCTGCAGCCACAGACTCACATGATTAGTAATCACCAAAATCTCTCAAAGTCTGCCTTATCCATAAGAATTGAGTGCGATAACTACTGCAGCAATATACCCGACTTCGACGGTGGAGGTTGATACGAAGTTTTGTTCTTGGAGGCCCAACTAACAAATGATCTTTCAAGGAATTGACATATTCCGTAGGTGGACTTCCTATTCATGATCTGAATCCAAATATCCAACGAAATCTAAGGAGGCATCCTCAGGGTACCAAAGCCCAAAGTTTGGGGTATGAAATGAAAGCCGGGAAGTCTAAAATCATACCAAGAATGCCTCCTTATGAAATCAAAGGAGGCATCCTGAATATGCAACATTCACACCAAAATCTTTCGATTTCGTGCAAGACTAGAAATGAACTAAGGCAATCAGACCAAGCTCTCTAGGGGCTTGCTTTAGACTAAATAGTGCCTTATGAAGTTTATAAACATGTTCGGGGTGATGGGGATCCTCAAAAACCGGTGGTTGTGCTACATATACCTCCTCATTAATTGGTAATCTAGTTTCATCTTCCATATGGGAATGGCGCCGGTTCACTTCTTAGCTCTTGGGTGAGTGTCTCCATCTTTCGATGGATCGACACCCTTCGTGCCAGGGTGAGGGGCCATGGAGCTCCCTTCAAAGATGTGTCAGACAGAGCCATGAAGATGACGAGAGTGTCTATTCACCTGCCGGTTGTTCCTTCCGTCAAGGCACTGTTGTGTAGTAGTTTGATCACATTGCAAAGCTTCATCGCCTCCGAGCTGCTTTGTTCCTTTACATATCTTTGTTTGTAGTTTCTGGAGCATGTTACCTGCTTCCAGAACACTTTGTATATTTTCACTGTTTTCTTTTTTTGTGTGTGTGTGTGTAAGATGTGAGTTGTAATCTCCTGGCAGATTTTTGGCTTTGTTTGGAAGGAGGGCTCGTTTCGAGCCTTCTCTCTAGAAAAATGCCACACTTACGGAGAATGATTACATATATGATTGAGTTAGTTAGTTTGTTGCCTAAATATTTCCATTTGCATCTCGTCACACATTGTGGACTCAAGAGATTAATACTGATGGAGAAGAATGCAACTGGCATGGAGAAGCATCTTCCCGCCATTGTCCCAGCGAGGAGATTATGGATTTGTGGTCTATTTCCTAGTGCCTATTGTCTCCCTTGATGTCCTCTTTAGTATGACATGTTCATATAGTGATACCAGCGCGCTTATGCCGTAAGGAGTGTCCATGGAGACAAGGAGTGCAAATGCAACCCAGTCAAGTGCAATATACATAGACAAGTACATCTGTACATGACGTGATCATACACAAGGAGCACAACAATGAAATTGCGCACCTACCATTTCCAACCTTGGCTTCGCCTGCCCCTAATATCGAAGGGGTCAGGAATGGAGAAACGTTCAGCTTCTTTGACGGGATTAGCTTCCCTGTATAATTCCATCGCTTCCTTCAAGACTTTGTCCTGCGACAAGGACTGCACTCTTTTCTTACCTGAAGGGTGAGTAGAGAGGTAATTTTCCAATTCTGAATTTCTTGAGATCTTTCCTAGCTTCTCTTCGACCGCAATGGCTATGTGTGGGTCGAAACCAGCTGCAGCAAGTAGCAGCATTCCAATGTGATCTGCCTCTATCTCCATCCTACAAAGGTAACATGTAACACCATGAGAACTCATAACATGAGACATAGTTGCACATATTTGATAATACAATGACCAAGTTGAGAACTGTACAGCACGCAGCCCCCATAGATTTTTTTTGAAAAATAAGGTAACGCCTCCCATGGATGTTACATTGAATCTAGTACTCTACCATATAAGCAACAGTATGTGTTGGGCTAACTCCGTCATATTAGAACGGCAATCATAGAAGGGAAAGTAATGGTCTCAATTCCTGTGAAGATGATAAGTGCAAGGACTTGCTCACGCAATTCCTTTGGGTGTCTATAAATTTTCATGAGGGAAGCTACTCAACAACTTGTTCTTTTAGAGCACAAAAGTTTGTTTATTTACGCAGTGGTGCAAAAAAATTCTGTTGAACGAAAATTGACGTGAACATAAACGACACTAACCAGACTTACTTACTTACTAAGCCTTTTGTCCCAAACAAGTTAGCGTAGGCTAGATATAAAACCCTTTCACGAGGACTTCTCAGAAGGTCACCCATCCTAGTACTACTCTCGCCCAAATGGGTTTCATACCCAAAGGACCGGCTAGTTTTTTCGTTGGAACATAAACGAGACTAACCATGTGGAAATAAAAATATGTTTCTTTCTTTCTAATTTTCATGATTCTATTGCCCATCCAGAATTCTACTGGCAATAAACTTATTGTTGGTTATGCCTAAGAATCCAAGTATATACAAATTTCATTAGACATAATAGTTTGTGATTGCATGACTATAACAAGGAAATCTAGAATTTAGACTACATGATGGACACTATCAAACATGGTCATGATTAAGAATAGCAGTTATTACCTGTGCATTACATAGAAATAATTCTCTGTTTTTTTTTTGACAACCGCATAGTATGGAGTGAAATAACAACATTATGTTTTGTAGATTTGCTAACTCTCATGTAGATGGGAATTAACAAAGACTCATCCAACTGTTGTGTCATTTGACTTTGCGCGGAGATTCATGCTTATTTTGTTTTGTTTTCTCTTTCTTCTTTTCCATACCAATATCATTTTTTTGTTGCGGGATATACCAGTCATTTAGATGAGACATACTCCCTCCGTTTTTATTTACTCCGCATATTAGCTTTGATTGAAGTCAAAGACCAAGTTTGTAGAAAACAATATGAATATTTACAGTAAAAAATTATATGATGTGAAAATATATGCAATGATGTATCCAATGATACATACTTGGTGGTGTATATGTTAATATATTTTCTATAAACTTGTTGAAAGTATATAATGTTTGACTTTAAGCAAACATAATATGCAGAGTAAATAAAAATGGAGGGAGTAATTAATTCTCATCTACGTACGGACCAAATGAGTGAACAAACACATTAAAACGTGTATATATACACACAATCCACAAAAAAGCTAGAACATCTTATACTCCCTCCTCCCAGAATTAGTTGTCGTAGATTTGTCTAGATACGGTTTGGAACGGTTGTAATATTTGTGAACGGAGGGAGTAGATGAGAGCTAGACATACCCTATCCTTTGAGCAATTATAGCACTAAAAGAACAGAAAATCACTACTTGTCCTAGGCCAATTACATAACACTAGATGTATCACTCTCCTTGAGGAATTAATGCATCAAGGGTCAAAGCAAAATCTACCATTTTTATAACATTTGCAGTTTATCACACATGCAGAATGTAGGAGTAAATAGCATAAAACTACTACTTTACAGGCTAGGGTTCCAAAAAACTACCGGTTTTTAATTTTTCGCTGATAACTACCAAGCCAAGGGTTGGCTGTTTCAAAAAACCCCAAACACTTGTTGCTAGCGATTTAAACCGTTTTATGACAGGTCGTGCCCACTCCTAAACAATCCGTTTGTTTAACCGTTTGCTTTGACCGTTAACTTACATGTGGGACCCACGTGTAAGTTATCTCTTCTTCCTCTTATCTTCTCTTCTCTCCTCCTGTCTCTTTCTTCTTCCTCTCCTCCTTCCGACAAACACCACTCACCGGCGGCCACCTCCACCATCCGTCGCGCGCCAGACAAGCTCGACTGTGGAACGAACGCCGCCCGGAGGGCAGCCGCATCGCAGGGACACGGGCCGTGGCATGGCCAGGGCTCAGCCCGTCGCGAGCCGCGCACCATGGCCAGGAGCAAGGGCGCCGCTAGCCGGGCCATGTCAGGTGCTTGGGCCGTCGCAAGCCGCGTGGCCATGGCCAGGAGCGTGCGAGGAGCAAGGGCCGCCGCCAGCCGCGAGTCATGGCCAGGAGCAACGGCAACTGTTGGCAAGGAGCTCCTCCATCTAGCCTATCGCCCGACTAGAGAACCCTGCCTTGGCGACGAGGAATGCGACGGCCGCGCCACCACCTTTCGCTTGGCCGGCGACCTGGTCGCCGGCGAGCTGCCCGCGCCGTTCCTCAGAGATCACGCTAAGGGCCCGATTGCTTTTTTCAGAAAATAGTCAGGGACCCGATTGCTTTTTTAAAAAAGTTACAGGGACCTGATTGCTTTTTTTAACTTACAGAGATACTGACATATCGGCCCTACATGTAAGGTAACAGTCAAACAAATGGTCAAACAAATGGATCTCGTACGTGCGGGTCCCAACTGTCATAATCACGATTAATTTCAAAGCACTCTGTTTTTAGGGTTTTTTGAAACAGCAAAACCTTGACTTGGTAGTTATCAGCGAAAAATTAAAAACCGGTAGTTTTTTGGAACCCTAACCTGTAAAGTAGTAGTTTTATGCTATTTACTTCAGAATGTAGATCACCGAGAACAACGTAAAATGCAGAAGTGATGAATACATGTCTTACTTTCGTGAGAAGGGCAGCGTGAATAGTAATTTCGATACACCCCTCATGAAGTCTGGACTGTCCCGCCCCATGACAAGTCGTTGCACAGCATAGGAACACAAGCTCTTGGTGATCGCCTCGGCCGAGTGCCTCGCAATAATGTGTCCAACCTGCGCAAAAAATCACCGGTTTCAGTTTGATGGGTTCACTGTAAATTGTAAACCCGCGCAAGATTACATAGTATGCAGAGGCCGGGTTCGGTTTGCCCTAAGTGCGGCTGTATAACCTTGAAGGGATGTTGAATTGGATTAATATAAAAACTCCTTCGTCGAAAAATAAAACAAATAGATAAATCAGTAAGATCTTGTTACCACCTCATGCCCTAGCACAGAGGCGATCTCGGCATCGGTTTTGAAGTAGTCGAGCAATCCAGTGTAGACCACGATCTTGCCTGGGACGCACATCGCGTTGACCTTCCTATCTTCCACGACGATCACCTCCCAATCGAGCCCGTCGAGATGCCTCGTCATCGCCTGCTTCCCGTAGTTCCTGGCCATGAACCTGTCATTCAGCAGCTCCCCGGCTGGATCGACGGGCGCAACTCCAAGGGTGCATCGGGCGGCCCAGACGATCTCTGAGGTGATGCGCCTGACGCGCACGCTCTCGTAGTGTTCCGCGGGTAGGATCATGCCGGCTTTCTCCTTCTTGAGATCGTCGAACGCGCGCCCGCCGAGCCACCGCTCGACCCGGGGAGAGAGGAAGACGAGGTGGGTGCGGTTGGTGTACGGCACGGTCTCGAGGTTGTGGTAGTAGGCGGCGATCGCCGCGGCGCCAGGGGCGAGAACCCGCGCGGCCACCTTCCGCCAGTCGTGGTACCACGCCTCCCCGCCGCGGCCTCGGGTGAAGTGGATGAGCTCCGGGCGCCGCGGCCCTTCGCTTAGGAGTCCATGGCTTGGGGTAGTGGCCGAGCGCGAGACCGCCGGCAAGCGCCGCCGGTAGGCGCGGTAGGACCTAGTGGCCGTGCGCAACGGCGGCTGTGGTGGTCGGACCCCCGGCTTGCAGCGCACGAGGAGCCGGAAGATGGCGGAGCCCGATTTCTTCAAAATTTGGTTCATGTTCGTTTTGTTTCCCTCGTTGACGCCGGATTGATCGGAGAAGGGAGGTAGTAGCTAGCTAGCGGCGCCGGTGCGCAATAGGGGGCGTATCTGCCGCTCGCCGTCGCCGGGCGCTTACGTGGTAGATGCTCCACACATTGGCAGTTCGTAAAGCCCTTTGCCATGCTTTACGTACGATTGGACCTTATAGCCTTGTCGATTAAGCCTGCGAGTTTCCGTCAACGAGTCATGTTTTCGCTCCGATCCGTCGACGGGAAAATCCTGTAGGACGCTAATTGCGGCAGATTACCGCTGAATCGCATAGGGCAGCGAGCTACCGATATCATAATGGGCCGGCCCATTTTAGCGGTAGCAGTATACACAAGGATTCGGTTTTGGAACCTCTCAAAAAAAAATTCTAGATGGTTCATGTCTAAACCGGTTTTCTTTTTCTGTTGTTTCTTTACTTTTTTTAGAATCTATTTTTGTTTTTCCTATTTCGTTTTTTATTCTCTTCTTCTTTGTTTCAAAAATTAACAAACTTCAGATAACGTATGTGATTTTGTGAATAATATTCATAATTTTATAAAATGCTCATGTTTTTAAGAAAATGTTTGGGATTTCAAAAAATATTCCAGTTTTAAGAAACCTTGTTCATAAATTCAAAAAATTGTTCCGAATGTTCAAAACAGGTTCCTGGTTTAAAAAATTGTTCAAAATCACAATAATGTTCCTGTTTTAATTAATAGATCACATTTTCAAATAGTGATCAAAACTAAAATCGTTCGTGTTTTAAAAAAATTTGTTTGCAAAAAAGCTCATGGTTACAAAAAAAGTTCAAAAGGTGATCAAAACTAAAATTGTTTAATTTTTTTTGTTCACAATTACAAGAAATGTTCTTGTTTCAATTATTTTGCCCACAAATAAAAAACATGTTTTAAAAAAAGTTCACGGTTAAGAAATAAGTTCACAATTTAACAAAATTATTACCTATCCATTTGGCAGTCTTTTGGGAATGCCTCCTAAAATACTCGTTAAGCTTGAATAAAGTACACTCCACTACTTCACTTAGCGACAATCAACAGCCACCTTTGAGCACATTGTTGAAATATTCAACCATGTTGCTCGTAGTGTCACTGTATCTCCAACCTCCTTATCATGATCGCGTGCCCACTTGTGTTTCTCATCTAAATTCCTTTTTAAGAATATATTTTCCTTACAATTTTTCATAGCTGAGATTGGAATGCATCGGTGATGAAGGTAACGCAAACATGGATTAGATCTTGGCTGAACTCCTCCTCTTACATGCCTGGTAAAAGCTTGCCACAAAATGCCTCATGCACCATCGGCGGTGAGGCTTTGAAAGACATGGAATAACAATGTCTATTGCCTTGAGTATGCCATGGAGCCGGCCCATGATGCATACCTCCCATCCCCATTCACCTTGTTACTCATATGTCTCATGAACCACTCTCAGCTGTTTTGCTGCTCGGAAAGCACCAAAGCAAGTGCCACTAACAACACATTTGTTATTGGATGAGTGTGTCATTGCTACCATTAGTGTGCCTTGTATTTGTCGGTCAAGAAAATGCCATCTATAGAAAAAAAACGGCCGGCAATACTTAAATCATCCGATGCATTGCCCATAACTCCACAAGTCACGGTGGAACACTCCAACATCCTACTGGACCAAATGGTACATGTTCAGGTTCCTATGTGTAATCGCTTCAAACAACCTCAAGAGGCGATTGTATTCTTCTTCGTAATCGCCATACAAACAACGTTTGCATTGCCGTTCCAGGTCTTTCCATACTTGACTCGTATCTGTAATGTTTTTTCACCGTCTGCATGAGAAACTCCACCTTGATTGCTGGATCAAAGGCTATTTCTTTCATCAATTTATACTCAAGATACTCAAACCTGAGTTGACGGTGTCCCTTACGGTGGCCTGATTCCGACAGCGATGGGCAGTTGTGAGTGACTACACAACTTTGTAACACCCTTTGCTGGATTTTGAAATTCTTCTTCGATGGACCTTCTATGGGATTGCTTCTTTGTTACATTTCATGGTGTAACACACTTTTTTAGAGGAGTGACCACCAATATATGGCCTATGGTTCCTAATGGCATAGTCACTAAGCCGCACCTTGAACTCCTCCAAGCACACAACCTTCACGCATTTCTTCAAATAAGCATTCTCGTCCTCGTTCTTCGGCCTTGGTTCGCCTGGTTACGAGCAGGGTGTCGGTTCAATCGCCGCCACTCATGCCACCATCAAATATGGCCTGGGCAAGGCTAAGATCACAAAACAAGCGAGTTTATTTTTCCTTTCCCGTCAACTCGAATAAGATTTGGTTTTCTTTCTTAGTGAATCAATCCTTGTCAAATTCTTCCCCCAACCCTCGTCATCCCAGTGATACCCATACATACACCTAAAGGGAGCTCATGATCCATGTCATGTTGCGCGACAAGGACATCCAAAATCACCGATATCATTATAATGAATATCTTCCTCTTGCACAAAATCATCACTAACAACATCACCATTATCTTGAATTATTATGGCACTAGTATTCACCTCGACTTCATTTGCTTGGATACTTGATGGTTGGCTATGAGCATTGGAGGCATACGCGCCAACTTCATTTGCTTGGCTAGTTGGTGATTGGCTAGAAGCATTGGGGCCACATACCTCGACCCTATCCACAACGCGCCAACTTCATTTGCTTGGGTAGTTGGTGGTTGGCTAGAAGCATTGGGGCCACACACCTCGACCCTATCCACAACGTGCCGCACACTTCTACTCTTGCTCATATCATGAATTGGGAGGAGGCATGCCGGTTCAAGTCAATTTCAAGCCAATGATCTTCAACCTTGGTGGAAAACAATTCAAATGACTTGTCTTCTGATTTCGCAAGTTTGTCCTTGTATACATTTCAATGCAAATCCGAGGTGATAGGTATACCACAATAATATACCTACTGCACATCATAAAGCACAAAAAACCCACCAGCCATCATATCCATTGATTTAACAAAATGAGTAAAGCTAAGGTTTGCTCCAAAGTAAACAATGCCATCAACTGAGATGATTCACACCAGCCAAACAGTGGGGGATGAGTAAGGCTACATCAAGTGATTGAAATGGCCCCGATTCACCAAACAAATGGCACCCAATGAAGAGAGATTTTGAATGGAGGAGAGAGAGGGGGAGGGCAGCAACTCGGGGAAGGAGATGTGTGTGAATTAACGGGTGAGAGCCTGGCTTTAGGCTATAATGGGCTACCGTTACAACTCTAGTGGTAGCCACTTAGCCACGTCAGTGAGGCGCCAGCAATGACAACGGCAGTAAAAAGGTTAGATCCAAAAATAAATCCAAATGGGTTCAAATTGTGCTAAACTTGGCACTTAAGTTTTTTTTTTTAACAAGCAAAGGCACCGAAGTGCCAAATTCATTCAGCTCAAAGAGAGAGGCACTTAAGGTGACAACAGGGATTTTGGCCCGGAGGAAAACCATGCAGCCGGGGGAGCCACCGCAACTGCCGTAGGGCTCGGTTCCATGTGCTCAGGACACACCGCTTTGCCTCTGGGATCCTCGACCTTATAGTTGACGCAAACACAGAAAGTTCTGTCTTTCTGCCTCTAATAGAAACACATACACCCAAACAACAACCAAACACATAGCAGATTCATATGCTTTTAATTTGTGTAGAATTCATCCTGAAATTTTCTTCTATTATAGAACGACACAAACTTTCGTTTACTTTGGACCTCGTTGCTTGAGCTTTGCACAGGAACAAGAACAGAGATAAATAAGAAGTGTCTAAAACCTTACAGATGCAATACCACCGGACATTAGCAGTTCAGAGATGTTGGGAGAGACAGAAGAGCACACCAAATATCTGAACACCAGGCTCATTATGACAGCAGAACACGTAGTGTACAGTGTTGGCGAATCAAGCTCCCCATCCAGTAACATCCAGCTTCACCAGATTTCAGCAAACCTTGGAACTTTTAGAACAATCGCAAGCACATGCTTCTGCGTGATGGATAGGAATATTGGCTCAAAACTCGTCAACTGAACACAGTCTATACGAAGCAATTACCGAACGATCTTCTGAAGCCTAACAGGCACATTGTCTTTCCCATGTTTATTTGTAGCATCCAACCAAGTTTCAGATGCGATCCAATTCTCCAAAAGATTAGAGAAGCGGGCATAAACAAAAATGCTGAACTCGCCGATTCCCTCTCCCGGTCTCCCCTGATTTCCATCCAGATGTTGCCACCTCAAGTCCATAACATTAATTCGATATGATTAAGACTGGAGGCGTATTATAAATCAAAGATAGTTCTCCAAAAGATCAAAGACAAGTGGACGTAAATTCTGACTTCACTTCTCAATGAGAAGCACGAGAGATTTGAGGTTAGAAAACAGAGAACACACCAATGATCAAAAGATGCACGTGAGGCCCAGGATTTAGATACTTCCCTCTTTGAACTGCGGGATTTAGGTACTTGAAGGGAAGCTACAAATTGTTTGAAGCGGACAGCAAAAAAATGAAAGCAGATAAGATATCACAAACACTCATTGATCAAACTCCGTCAGGAGAATTGCTGTTGTTCAAACTTAAGAGCATCAGTCATTCATCATCTACTGATCCAAACTTGTCAATAGCCGTTTGCTTTACGAAGTTCAGATGGAAAGTTGCAAAAATAGAAATAATAAAGCACTGTAAACATCAAGCAACAACTAACGAATCAAAAGAAGGCATGCATTCCAAAACAATCAGCCCACACAAATCAATAGCTAAAATGGAAGTTACAGGAACATGGAAGAACAGAAGATGGATAAAGTTTTCTGAAGCTGCAAAGCACAAATCCTGTACTATACTAAAGGCTGACCCAGGTTATGAATAAAAACTAGCATCATATGTTCTTCATAACCAGAACCAGAGTATTATACCTTCGTCTTTGTTTCCCTTCCCAAATGGTACTGTAAATTACGAGTCTCTTGCACTCTAGGAATTAGAATCACACAATAAAAAGCAGGCATTCTTCCATCTTGTGACATAAATAAAACATTCAAGCCACCGTAATAACAAACATTAGCCAAAACAATCTTGATACTATCATCTCCCACCAAGGCAAGCATCTGGGGTTTCCGCAGCAAAGCAAGACACTCGATACCTTTCACAACCAGGGCAACTAAACACGCGCTATTCCAGTTCCCATGGGGCCTGAACTTAATTTCGCAAGCATTTGACAAGACAAATCAACAAAGATCCATGGGGAACAAGTTAATGAAAAGTATGATTCCAGCATGGCTTTCCAAATTTATGGTTCTGAGACACATTCGCAAGAAAATTTTGCAGGGACAGTGTTCATGATGATCTTTATCGCATAAAGACCTATTTTACTCGAACTGGATCTGAAGCAGGCAAGTGATAACAGAGCGCTAGTGAAATCCGGATCACGATCTCAAACATCCACACTACAAAGGAAGAAGAACACGGAACACATGCATCACAGGGTGTATCTAGGAGGAACATAAACGCGGGGGAAGACGAAGAAACGACACCGTCGGCCGGGGCCGTGACGCGATGGGGAGGGGATCAGTCGTCGCGCTTCTTGAGCTTGTCGACGCGCTGCTGGAGGTGGTCGAGCTTGACGACGAGGGAGGTGACGGAGAAGAGGATCCAGTAGAGGAGCAGCGCGGCGGCGATGAGGAGGGCGTTGCGCTGGGACTTCATGATGGACTTCTGGTGGCGGAGGTGCTCGGAGGGGGTGCAGGCGTGCTCGTCGTCGCATGTGGGCCGCATCTCGTACTTCCAGTAGATGTCCATGAGCAGGAAGAGGCAGAAGGGCACCACCGACATCATCGGCTTGAGCGCGCTGCGCACGACGGAGATCATCCCGCGCCGGAGCGCGTCGAGCCCCGGCAGCGTCAGCAGCAGCAGCATGATGGCCTCCGCGCCCGCCGCGTACCCGAGCACCACCCACTCCAGCGCCATCGCGGCCGGATCTCTCGCCTTCCGATTCGCCGGAGATCGGTTTGCTTGGGAGAGGGGGATTTGGGAGGGGGATGGGGAAAACTCTGGTGGGCGTGCGTGCGTGTGCCCCGGGGGATTTCGGCTTTAGCGAGGGGAGCGGGGAGGGGGTCGATCTGGGGGGGCTTTTGGGTGGAATGGGTCTATGGCGTGGCGTGTCGGGGAGGAGGTTGCGTTGGAGCGGTTCTTGTAGATGGGGTGTAGGCAGGCGCTCCAGATTTAGGCGGACGACACGTTCGAGGGGATCGATGGCTGAGTCAGTACGCGGCGGGTGGAGACGAGAACCTTCGTGCCGACCACGGAAATCGTCGTGGACGGTTCTGATCGAACTGCGGTCAAGCGACGAAAGGGAGATTCGTACACGGACGACACGAAGCAAAGTATAGGATTTGCTTCGCTGTTAAGGTTGGGTCTCGCAGATCATTTTTCTTGTCGTGGCGGCGGGCCGTTCTCTGGCGGCTCCCCTCTGTCCGCGGCGGTGAGGGGGTCGCTGGATCCACGTGCGTGGATTATTTTTATTCGTAGTCTAGGTTTTTAGCCTGTTTATTGTCTTAGCGGCGATGATGACGACGCTGAATAAAGATTCTTGAGATCCTTCCCTGACAAGGTCATTGGTTTTATGGTTGGGGTTGAATTTAAAAACCAGTTTGTTCAAGTAAGAATGGCGTGGTGGCGGCGACATCCTCGTGGTGGACCTGTGTCCTCGGCCTCCGTCATTGCGACGATATTTGCTCCAGCGTCAGCGCGGAGCTTGGGAGGTAGTCCAGGAGCGGATGCAGTTTGTGTCTGTATCGACGACATCTAGAAGACGGAAAGTGTGTTGGGTTCGTGGTTCATGAATGGCAGGTATGGTTTCCTCCTTCGGCATCTTAGTCGTGATGGGGTGCCAGATCTGGAGTTCGATGGCATGTCCGGGGTGTTGCCCCGGTCTGATTCGTTCAACGGCAATGACTTCACTTTTGGTGAGCCACCTGGAGTTCCGCAAAGCTGCATATCAGCGACGGAGCCGCGTCGAGCTCGGGTAAGGAGGTGATCAGTCATTCTTTTCTTCGGTGGCTGCGGTGGTGGTGCCGAAGGCAGGTGACGGACGTTGGTGTCAAGCTCAAAGATGTTCTGCTATCTTTTTAGTTTTGTCATGTCGGTCCTTACGTGACTTAACTTTGTTCTTTATGATATGAATAATACACATATTACCATGCAAAAACAAGGTTGGGTCTCGCAATTTTTCTAAAGAAAAAGGTTGAGTCTCCCATGTCAGAAAAAAATGGTTGGGATCCCGGAGCAAGTTTCACCGCAGGTTTTCTTATACTAGGAGAAAAATATGCTCCGGGTCACTGAAGTTGCGATGATACGATCACTGAACTTTGGAATACGCTTGTTCCATCATTATGTATGATGGGACATGAAAATACGATCACTGTTGCGCATATACGGTGCGTACAAGCTCTTTGACCACATGTTGACCGATCGTAGCCGACACTGTGGAAATATGCTTGAAGATGAATGAATCACCCGATGCGTCCTTGGTTTATTTTATAGGCAAGTTTTCTGGTGGTGGGAGGGTGTTCTCGTAAAAAGCGTCGGCCAGTTCACCTTCTGACAAACGCACGGAAATTGAGGGTCGCCCTTGACAAAGTTAATGGTGGGGGACCACTACTATGTAATAGATTGAGAAGTCATCGCTTGCTGAATTATTGGAATCAGTCGAACAGGGTGAAGATGGGGAACTCGCCTCGCAAGCCGAAGACTTTAGAAGGCCCGGGGTAATTGAGCTCCGGCGTTGAAGGCTAGTTTGGGGACTACTGAGGGAGTCCTGAACTAGGAGGTCCTCAGGATGTCGGCTTATCTCACATGGGCCGCATTGCATCCGGACCGAAGACCTTTTGTGCCTTGGAGTGTATCCCAAGTCAAGATGGAAGACCCGGCGTTTCCTCGGTGTAACCGACTATCTGTATGAAGGAAATATGCCCTAGAGGCAATAATAAAGTTGTTATTTTATATTTTCTTATATCATGATAAATGTTTATTATTCATGCTAGAATTGTATTAACCGGAAACTTGATACATGTGTGGATACATAGACAAAATATTGTGTCCCTAGTAAGCCTCTACTGGACTAGCTCGTTAATCAAAGATGGTTAAGTTTCCTAACCATAGACATGTGTTATCATTTGATGAGCGGGATCACATCATTAGCAGAATGATGTGATGGACAAGACCCATCCGTTAGCATAGCATAATGATCGTTAAGTTTTATTGCTATTGCTTTCTTCATGACTTATACATATTCCTTTGACTATGAGATTATGCAACTCCCGAATACCGGAGGAAAACCTTGTGTGCTATCAAACGTCACAACGTAACTGGGTGAATTATAAAGATACTCTACAGGTGTCTCCGAAGGTGTTTGTTGGGTTGGCATAGATCGAGATTAGGATTTGTCACTCCAAGTATTGGAGAGGCATCTATGGGCCCTTTCGGTAATGCACATCACGATAAGCCTTGCAAGCAATGTGACTAATGAATTAGTTGCGGGATGATGCATTACAGAACGAGTAAAGAGACTTGACGGTAACGAGATTGAACTAGGTATGAGGATATCGACGACTGAATCTCGGGCAAGTAACATACCGGTGATAAAAGGAATGACGTATGATGTCATTGCGGTTTGACTGATAAAGATCTTTGTAGAATATGTAGGAACCAATATGAGCATCCAGGTTACGTTGTTGGTTATTGATCGGAGATGTGTCTCGGTCATGTCTACATAGTTCTCGAACCCGTAGGGTTCGCACGCTTAACGTTCGATGACGATTCGTATTATGAGTTATGTGTTTTGGTGACCGAAGATTGTTCGGAGTACCGGATGAGATCACGGACATGACGAGGAGTCTCAAAATAGTCGAGAGGTAAAGATTAATATATTGGACGATGATATTCGGACACCAGAATGGTTTCGAGGTGGTTCGGGTATTTATTGGAGTACCGAGGGGTTACCGGAATCCCCCGGGGAAAGTAATGGGCCTTATGGGCCATAGGGGAGAGAGGAGGCAGCCCACAAGGGGTGCCCCCCATGGGAGTCCGAATTGGACAAGGGGAGGGGGCGGCGCCCCCCTTTCATTCTCCTCCTCCCTCTCCCTTCCCTCTTTCCCCCTCCATGAGAAGGAAGGGGGAAACCTACTAGGACTAGGAGTCCTAGTGGGTCTCCCCCCACTTGGGCGTGCCCCTAGGCCGGCGGCCTCCTCCCCTCCTCCTTTATATATGGGGCAGGGGGCACTCCATAGCACATCAATTGTTCTCTTAGCCGTGTGCGGTGCCCCCATTCACAGTTTACTCCTCCGATCATATCATCGTAGTGCTTAGGTGAAGCCCTGCGCGGATCACATCACCATCACCGTCATCATGCCGTCGTGCTGATGAAACTCTCCCTCGACACTTTGCTGGATCAAGAGTTCGAAGGGACGTCATCGAGCTGAACATGTGCAGAACTCGGAGGTGTCGTACGTTTGGTGCATGATCGGTCGGAATGAGAAGTTCGACTACATCAACCGCGTTGTCAAATGCTTCCGCTTTTGGTCTACGAGGGTACGTGGACACACTCTCCCCCTATCATTGCTATGCATCTCCTAGATAGATCTTGCACGACATAGGAATTTTTTTGAAATTACATGCTACGTTTCCCAACAGTGACATTCGAGCCAGGTCTATGCGTAGATGATATGCACGAGTAGAACACAAAGAGTTGTGGGCGGTGATTGTCATACTACTTACCACCAATGTCTTATTTTGATTCGGCGGTATTGTTTGATGAAGCGGCCCGAACCAACCTTACATGACCACGTTCATGAGACCGGTTCCACCGACAGACATGCAACTAGTTTTGCATAAAGGTGGTTGGCGGGTTTCTGTTTCTCGAACTTTAGTTGAATCGAATTTGACTGCGGCCGGTCCTTGTTGAAGGTTAAAACAGCAAACTTGATAAAATCACCGTTGTGGTTTTGATGGGTAGGTAAGAACGGTTCTTACTAGAAGCCCGTAGTAGCCACGTAAAACTTGCAACAACAAAGTAGAGGACGTCTAACTTGTTTTTGTAGGGTATATTATGATGTGATATGGTCAAGACATGATGTGATACTAGGGAAAACCTTAGACACAGAATATTACCAGCAGCGCGGTTTAAAATAAGGCGTTGCTGCTACTTAGCAGCAACGCGTGTGGATAAACAGCGCTACTACTATAAAAGTAGCAGCAGCGCGCTAGTTACAAAACGCATAACCATTAAAAATGCCACGACATTGCCACCCTATTAGGTATAGTAGTAGCGCCTGTACTGCAGGCGCGCTACTACTATTGAACTTAGCACTAGCAGTTTATCATATCCCTCGCTACTGCTAAGTTCAACTTTACCTTACCCAACCCGCCGCCCCCACTCTCCCTCTTCATTCTCACTCCCCCGCACCCTCTCGTCCGCCGCGCGCCGCCGACGTTCACCGACCACCGTCGTCGGCCGCCGCTGCTCCTCCTCCTCCTCCTCCTCCACTGTGGTAATCCTTCCTCCTCTCTCCTTCTTCGTCCTCCTCCCTCCTCCCTACCGCGTCCCCCCCTCCACCTCCGGCCACCCCTCCTCCCTCCTCCCTCC
>NC_041391.1:576359902-576372805 GCF_002162155.2 Triticum dicoccoides | reverse complement strand
TCCTCTTCCTCCCAACCCTAACCTTTTCCCAAGCTTTGCTCCTCCATTCCCAAGTCACCATAATCTTGAGATCTCCCTCCTCAACCACCCAAACTTCACAATACTTGGAGGATAGAAGGAGGTTCCCCCGATCTACATTTCCACCAAACCGATTTGCGTTCCCCGGCTTCTACATCATCATCAACTTGTTACTCTTGGGTGTTTGACACCCTAGATGAAAGAGGTATCCTTGGAGCCACAATCCATTGTGGTAAAGCTTCATGGTATCGTGGGGAGCCTCCAATTAAGTTGTGGAGATAGCCCCAACCTTGTTTTTAAAGGTTCAATTGCCGCCTTCAAGGGCACCAATAGTGGAATTGCGGCATCTTGCATTGTGTAAGGGCGTGAGGAGAATACGGTGGCCCTAGTGGCTTTTTGGGGAGCACTGTGCCTCCACACCGCTCCAACGGAGACGTACTTCCTCTCAAAGGGAAGGAACTTCGGTAACACATCCTCGTCTTCACCGGCTCCACTCTTGGTTATCTCTTACCTTTACTTGTGCAAGTTTATATTTTATTGTATCCCTTGCTTGCTTGTGTGGTTGTTGTTGTTGCATCATATAGGTTGTTCACCTAGTTGCATATCTAGACAACCTACTTTGATGCAAAGTTTAAATTGGTAAAGAAAAGCTAAAAATTGCTAGTTGCCTATTCACCCCCCCCCCTCTAGTCAACTATATCGATCCTTTCAGGGACTTCGAAGACGTTTTCAACGTCATGGAGCATATGAGATGTTCCAAGAGTTGAAGTTAATATTTCAAGCAAATGCCCGAGTTGGGAGATATGAAGTCTCCAACAAGTTCTATAGCTGCAAAATGGAGGAGAATAGTTATGTTAGTGAACACATACTCAGAATGTCTGGGTACCATAACCACTTGACTCAGCTGGGAGTTAATCTTCCTGATGATAGTGTCATTGACAGAGTTCTTCAATCACTACGACCAAGCTATAAAGGCTTCGTGATGAACTATAATATGCAAGGGATGAACAAGACAATTCCCGAGCTCTTCGCAATGCTAAAGGCTACGGAGGTAAAAATCAAAATGGAGCATCAAGTGTTAATGGTCAACAAGACCACTAGTTTTAGGAAAAAGGGCAAAGGGAAGAAGGGTAACTTCAAGAAGAACGACAAGAAAGTTGCTGATCATGAGAAGAAACCCAAGTCTGGACCTAAGCCTGTAACTGAGTGCTTCTACTGCATAGGGACTGGTCACTGGAAGCGGAACTGCCCCAAGTATTTGGCGGATAAGAAGGATGGAAAAGTGAAAGGTATATTTGATATACATGTTATTGATGTGTACCTTACTAATGCTCGTAGTAGCGCGTGGGTATTTGATACTGGTTCTTTGCTCATATTTGCAACTCAAAACAGGGGCTATAGATTAAACGAAGATTGGCTAAGGACGAGGTGACGATGAGCATGGGAAATGGTTCCAAGGTCGATGTGATCGTCGTCGGCACGCTACCTCTACATTTACCATCGGGATTAGTTTTAGACCTAAATAATTGTTATTTGGTGCCAACGTTGAGCATGAACATTGTATCTGGATCTTGTTTGGTGCGAGACAGTTATTCATTTAAATCAGAGAATAATGGTTGTTCTATTTATATGAGTAATATCTTTTATGGTCATGCACCCTTGCTAAGTCGTCTATTTTTGTTGAATCTCAATCGTGATGATACACATGTTCATAATATTGAAGCCAAAAGATGCAAAGTTGATAATGATAGTGCAACTTATTTGTGGCACTGCCATTTAGGCCATATCGGTATATAACACATGAAGAAACTCCATGCTAATGGGATTTTGGAATCACTTGGTGCTTGCGAACCGTGCCTCATGGGCAAGATGACTAAAACTCCGTTCTCCGGAACAATAGAACGAGCTATTGACTTATTGGAAATAATACATACCGATGTATATGGTCCAATGAGTGTTGACGCTCGTGGCGGGTATCGTTATTTTCTTACCTTCACAGATGATTTGAGCAGATATGGTTATATCTACTTAATGAAGCATAAGTCTGAAACATTTGAAAAGTTCAAAGAATTTCAGAGTGAAGTGGAAATCATCGTAACAAGAAAATAAAGTTTCTACGGTCTGATCGTGGAGGTGAATATTTGAGTTATGATTTTGGTCTTCATTTGAAATAATGTGGAATAGTTTCACAACTTACGCCACCTGGAACACCACAGCGGAATGGTGTGTCCGAACGTCATAACCACACTTTATTAGATATGGTGCGATCTATGATGTCTCTTACTGATTTACCGCTATCGTTTTGGGGTTATGCTTTAGAGACGGCTGTATTCAATTTGAACAGGGCACCACCAAAATCCGTTGAGACGCCGCCTTATGAACTATGGTTTGGCAAGAAACCAAAGTTGTCATTTCTTAAAGTTTGGGGCTGCGATGCTTATGTGAAAAAGCTTCAACCTAATAAGCTTGATTCCAAATTGGAGAAATGAATCTTCATAGGATACCCAAAGGAAACTGTTGGGTGCACGTTCTATCACTGATCCGAAGCCAAATATTTGTTGCTAAGAATGGATCCTTTCTAGAGAAGGAACTTCTCTCAAAAGAAGTGAGTGGGAGAAAAGTAGAACTTGATGAGGTAATTGTACCTTCTCCCGAATTGGAAAGTAGTTTATCATACAAATCAGTTCCAGTGATTCCTACACCAATTAGTGAGGAAGCTAATGATGATGATCATGAAACTTCAGATCAAGTTGCTACAGAACCTCGTAGGTCTTCCAGAGTACGTTCCGCACCAGAGTGGTACGGTAATCCTGTTCTGGAGGTCATGTTACTAAACCATGGTGAACCTACGAACTATGAGCACTACAAAAAAAGACACATCCATGACATTTTGGGCCAAACGATTTTTTTTCTGTCATACATATGACACTTCTATGATGATAATTGTGAGAAAACCCGGTATCATCATAGATGTGGTGGGCTCCTACTTCTATGACAAAAAATCATGACAGAAAATGGGCTTTTCGTCCTGGGCGGGACGGAGACGCAGCTGCATGACATTCTTTGGGCCATCCATGACGGAAAAAATCATGGTAGAAGCAAGGGGGAGGAAAATTTCGAGGAGTTGCCGGTTACGGTGGGATGTCGGGGGCCGAGCGATGCGCGTTTCTCTCGTACACGTACGCGCGTGTGTGTGAGGCGTTGGCTCTAACTAAACCCGAGTGAGGCGTTGGGCTCTAACTGAACCCGAGCGATTGCACTGCAGGCTACGCGTTACTGAACCCGAGCGATCGATCGATGGCTGTTAACTGAACCCAATCGAGCGATTCCTTCGCTACTGCTGCTACCTGAAGCCGATCGATTGGATGAACAGTGAGCATTGCAGGGGGGAGGGGGGGTTGGATGAATAGTGAGCGGTGGCGTTGCCTCTGGATGAACAGGACCCCATGGTGTGGAGGGCTGGATGAACAGTAGACGGTGGAGGGGTGGTTAAATAGGACCCCGTGGTGTGGAGGGCTGGATGAACAGTAGACGGTGGAGGGCTGCCCGTGGAGGGGTGGTTGAACAGTAGCCGGTGGAGTAGCGCGTGGTGGAGGCTGGATGAACAGGAGCCCGTGGAGGCTGGAGGAGGTCGAGGGTAGCCCATGGAGGCTGGAAGAGGTCGACGGTGGAGATGAATAGTATCCCGTGGAGTCCCGTTTTGCGGTACGCCACACCCCTCCCAATGAACAGGACCCTTGTTTCGACCGTAGCGCTCCAACACAAGTCCGTTTCGTCCGTTTTGCGGTATGCCACACCCCTCCCGATCAACAGGACCCCCGTTTCGATCGTACGAGGTCCGTTTCCTCCGTTTTGCGGTACGCCACACCCCTCCCAATCAACAGGACCCCCGTTTCGACCGTAGGAGGTCCGTTTCCTCCGTTTTGCGGTACGCCACACCCCTCCCAATCAACAGGACCCCGTTCCAAACGTAGGAGGTCCGTTTCCTCCGTTGTGCGGTATGCCAGACCTCGTTTCCATCGCCTGTTCCATCCAAGCCCTCCTGATGAACACGACCACGCATTCCGTTCCGACCCAGTCGGTTGGCTCCCCATGAACATGACGATAACGCTGTTTCTCCGTTCCGACCCAGCCATGTATGTATGCACGAGTAGGCATTCGAGACCCTGCCTATATGTATGTACGTGGTCGTATTTTCTTTCTTGCACCCTCGCTGTTGTACGTACGTGTACATGCTACGTGCGCGCCTCTACTATGACACGTGCGCGCCTCTACTACGACACGTGCGCGCCTCTACATCGACCAGTATGTACGTACACGTTCGCGACCAGAATGACAATGCTACGTATGCTTCGACCAGGTGGGTCCCGACTGTCAGGCACTTCCTTGCCTGCAAAGATGTAGCTGGTGGGTCCCAGAAGTCAGGGGGCGAACTGTTTTTTCATTGCCCGGACGCACTTCCTTGCGTGCGAAGATGTAGCTGGTGGGTCCCATCAGTCAGGGGGGCAAATCTTTTTTTTTTTGCCCGAACACACTTCCTTGCGTGCGAAGGTGTCGCTGGTGGGTCCCAGTGGTCAGGGGGGCGAATCGTTTTGTTTTTTTGCCCGGACGCACTTCCTTGCGTGCGAAGATGTAGCTGGTGGGTCCCAGCAGTCAGGGGAAACATTTTTTTCACGAAATACAGTGGCCCGTCCGGTGGGTCCCAGCTGTCAGGTGGAGGAATCATTATTTTCCGTGTAATAAGGAGGCACTTCCTTGCTGCGGCCGTGGACCCAGCTGCCAGCCTCTCCACGTACAGTCCACGTCGGATGGAAGTTGTTCCTTGACCACGTTGACCACGCCGCGGCGAGAGCACCAGGGCGGTGGACGACAGCAAGGCCTAGGAAGGGGACGACGGGGAGCCGGGGAAGACGCGGCAGTGGAAGCCCGCGCGGAGAGGAGTACGAGGGTTCACTAGTTCGGTTGTGGTGTGAGGCTTCCGTCACCGTAGGGCCTGGCCAGCAGTGGGAATAGTAGGGGATGGTGAGGCCTCCGCGGCAGCACAGCCGGCCATGGGAGGCAGAAGCATGTGTCACGACCAGCGCTACTTTGGGCGGCTGGAGCAAGAAGACTATAGGTTGAAGAAGCAATACAGCCGTTGGATGGACATCATACAGTCACTGGAGCTAGAATCGTTCATATTGACTAAAGTTGACAAAGGCCCGCATCCCAGTCAACTTAGTAGGCCCACAAGTCAGCCTCCCACCATGGTGGGTCCCAGCTAGCAGGGGAGTATTCATTTTTTATGCGTAATAAGGAGGCACTTCCGGTGGGTCCGAGCTCACAGCGGGGGGAACGTTTTTTTCGTGAAATATGCTGGCCTGTCCGGTGGGTCCCAGCAGACAGGGGGGAAACGTTTTTTCGCGAAATAAGGTGGCCTGTCTGGTGGGTCCCTGCTGTCAGGTGGAGGAATGATTATTTTGTGCATAATAAGGAGGCACTTCTTTGCGGCCGCCTGGACCCAGCTGTCAGCCTCTCCACGTACAGTACTCTTCCGATGGAAGTCGGTCGTTGACCACGTTGACCACACCGTGCCGAGAGCACCAGGGCGGTGGTATGGACGACGGCGAGGCCTAGGAAGGGGATGACGTGGAGCCGGGGAAGACGCAACAGTGGAAGCCCGCGCGGAGAGGAGTATGAGGGTTCACTGGTTTGGCTGTGGTGTGAGGCTGCCATCGCCGCAGAATAACAAGGGGTGTGGGTGAGTAGAGGGATGGCCTGGCCAGCGGTGGGAGTAGTACGGGGCGGTGAGGCCTCCGCGGCATCATAGCCGGCCGCGGCAGGCAGGAGCACGCGACACGACCGGCGCTGCTTTGGGCGGCTGGAGCAAGAAGACCAGAGGTTGAAGAGGCACTACTGCCGTTGGATGGACATCGTACGATCACAGCAGCTAGAATCGTTTATATTGACTAAGTTGACAAAGCCCTTGGTACGCGTCAACTTAGTAGGCCCACAGCTCGCATTTGGCAGAGAACATATAGCCCATTTGCGATTTGTAAGAATGTACAGCCCATTTTTTAATTCTAATGGAATTTACTACAGCCCATTTACAGTTTGTTAAAAGTACAGCCCAACTTCTAGCTAGGACAATGATTAATACTTTCAAACAACCGCTCAAAACAGAATTCAAAAATAATTCCCACATTTTGATGGGATCCGAAATATTTTTATCCGAAATTTCTAGTTAGGTTAAATATAATTTCAAAATAAAGTTGTATTACGTTAAATTCCAACGAAATATTGCGCGCACAACAAGTAATGAAATTAAAATTTCCAAATTCCAAAAATAATATATTTTTCAAACTAATTACGTGTTTGGTGCATAGTAATTGCCCAGTTATTATAATTACATCCCATTTATTATTTCTTAAAGTCCATTTTCTTGTTAAGCCTAATGCATACCTCCTAGGAAACTTTGCAGCCCAGCGGGGCGGATAACAAGTTGACCCGGATATTGTGTACAACTGTCAGCCCAGTTGCATTGCTGATGTTAAAAAAAGGCTTGTGTAGTACAGTACAACCTAACATGGTTACTCAGCCCACATTCAGCGACGCCGGAAAGGCCCAAACAAGGCTTCTGTACAACTTTTTGAAGTCATTGAGCTCAATTAATAACTTAAGAAAAAAGTTAGATTACAGTGGAACCTAATTAAAAGTTGTCACAAGCAAATAAATAATTCAACGGGTCCCACTTGTGCGTGTGCGCGCGCGCGTGTGTGTGTGTGTGTGTGTGTGTGAGAGAGAGAGAGAGAGAGAGATATAGATAGAGAGAGAGAGACCCATCGGTCGATGCTCATAAATACATCTTTTAGCCATATGCATTGCTGATGCTCAGTAAAAACTTATATAGTTGACACAATCATATAGAACATCATAGCACATTGAACTTGCATACAAAAATTTCACGCAGGCGGCACAATCAGGATGGAAGCAGTGGATCGCTACAGGAAGGGCTATGTTGAAACCAACTAAGTCGTACATAATGGTTCATCGTCTTTATAAATGACGGGGAAATATCTTGAATGTTGTGCAAAGAAAACAGATAGACAACACAATAAGTTCTGCTAGCACATTAAGTTGACGTACAACCCTTTTCTAAAAAAAGTTCAGGTACAAAATTAGAACATGTCACAATCAAATGTACTGGCATATCAGTGCTTCAGACCCATAGCTCGGATTTAACTAGTACTATCTGACAAGATTAAGTTGTTACCTCAAATTAGAGAACATCCAGGCAACCAACCCTGCCTCTTCTCCCAAAGAAGCAGTAGCCTCCGCCGCACGATGGAGTAGGCCCTGTGCCATCCATCATTCCGATCAACACAGGGAAAGTCTAACGTTGACTCCTGTAATGGACGTCGTCGATGGACCCTGGCACCAGCGGCGGTGGCAGGACTTCGATTGATGGATTGACCACTTCTTCGACATGCACGAACACTCGATACAGGTACATCCCTAACGTGGTCCGCGGCGGCCTTGGTGGTGACGAATAGTACAACCCCGGTTCCTGCACCGGTATCTCAACACCAATCACCTTCGGTATGGTGGACGGCTTCTTCATCCATGCCATAACCATCAGAGCCCAGCTGTCTGGAGGAACAAACATACTTACGAGCTCACCTCCAAGGTCGTTGATAAGCGCGTTCATGGACTCGTTGTTCCAAGCACGTCGAGGCATGCCATGGAAGGTAAGCTTTGTTAAAAACTCAGGCTCAGAGGGCACCGAGCCCCATCCTGGGTGCCACCGATCAAAGCTCACCAGCGCGCCATCGCAGAACAAACGCCGGGAAGATTCGAACACACGACTGCAGTCGAAAGTTGTCTGGAACCTGACGAAGAAATCAGTCGGTGGCAGACAGACTTCGACGAGCGAGTCACTTATTTGGATGTCGTGCGCAATGCCAAGAGCTTTGACAAGGTCGTCCGGCGAGACGGGAGGCCGGTCGCAGTTGATGGTTACAATTAGCCCTTTGCCGGCAAACTGGTCGTCAAGCGCCGCCATGCCACTGTTGAGCGACATCACGCAGCGACCGAAGGCAGGACGGACCTTAGGATCTCCGGCTCGGAGATCTGCGTTGACCAGCGACATGATAGTGCGCTTGAGTACAGGGAGTACAGGAGGGGGATTTGGGGGGGACTGGAGTAGGAATCGAGATTCCAGAGGTGGGGGAGGGGCGGGAGACTGAGGATGAAAAGGTAGCATGAATGTCGAGCACGCGCCAATATGCTCTCGACGCGCAAGCGCACGAAAACACCGGTGGCGCCCACATGTCGGCCTAAGAGTCCTTATTCTTTCTTTTTTGGAGAGCCCGGCCTTTTTTCTCAGGATCTTTTGAGAGCCCGGCCCGAGAGTCATAATTGACCTGTTTGGCATTGCATTACTACTTGGCCCATATTCAACGACACCTCACTGGCCCAAACAAGTGTACATCATCGAAAATACAGTGAGCTCAAATTATATAACTTGAAAAAAGGAGATATACTCTGAACACTGGAGAATGGTGATGCCCTCATTTAGCCCACCAGTAGTTCAAGACAATAAACAGTTCGAAACAACGATATATACAACATTCAAACACTGACTAGTGACTACTACTGACATAAACAGCAAGACATGATAGTTCATAAGAAGTCTTGCTACACCACCAAAACGCACCCATCTGCAGCGCTCAGACTCTCGTGATCCAGACGAGAATGGCATTCTAAACAGAAGCAACTATTACATAGAAAGAGTGACATAGACGAGGATGACCAAATGACAAGGAATATGCATAACAAAAGAAAGAAGTACCCATCCAGAACCAGCAGCAAAGACAACAAAGTCATTCGAAGAGATGATCCAACACCATCATATTTTGCAGCCCCGCTTCAGCGACCAGTGATCCGGAGACACCAGTACTCCACCCTTTTGATGCAACAACCCAATTACCTATCAACCTAAAGGCTTGAACCACATCACTGCCTGTCGTAATTGAGACATCCAAGGATCAAAGTTAATCCGGATGCCTTTGTCATTCTCACCTTCTTTTGGCTGCAGGCTGTATCGTTGAAAATCAAGGGAGTTTGCTCCCGAACTCCTAGGGCTTGCCGTGTAGACACAGTTTTCCATAGCAAACAGAGCCTCTCTGCCATCAAGGTCCTTGCCAACGGTGATCTCCTGGTTAATCGGATAATTGAGTCCAAGAAACAGAGAGTGTGAACCAAGGCTGTTTACCTGCCTCCAACTAAAAAATCCTAAAGGCCCCAACAAGCTGGTATCCTGCTCATAGACGTAACAGACACTGTCCGGATACTCGCGTATTACACGGTGCTTGTATACAGTGGGGTTTTTGCAATATAACTTTTCCGGCTCATGTGTCTGAATGATCATCAGTCTTTTGCCATCGTCTGATCGAGTGAGAAACCAGTTGTGCTTCCCTGTTTTTGGCAAAGGTGGTGTGATTACAAAGGGCAGTAACTGTAGGGACACTGTACCATATCAAAAAGGACGGGCATTGTTAATGTAAGATCAGCATTGTTTAGAGTATGAGTAGGATAATGCAAGAAACAGCATTGATATGTCCCTGTTGGAACTGGGAGGAAAATACAGAGAAATGTATATTGGGTTCGAAAATATAGAAGTGCCATGCATGGTTATACTCATGTTATCTCGCAATCGATTCTTCACAGGAAACTACCATGTCATGCATGTTATGTAATCATGTTCTGTCCTCACAAACAAATTCTTCAAGGTAACTAACAGACCATGCATTGTTATATACTCGTGTTTAGTGGGCAAAAATTTTGTGAGGATATTATTCTAGCCATTGATTGCTGAAGGGCGAATATAGGTATGTACACATGGTAAGCATTGCAGGATTTCACTACTTCCAAATATAGAGTTCTCCATATGCACATTCACTTCCCTAATGTATGGTCAGATGAAACCAACAGTGTGGTGCATGTTTCTACATCATGAAAATGAGGAAACTAACATGGCCATTGATACACACTCATATTTGTAGTAGTATATAGATTACTGTAAAATAAGGATAATATCCATATATTCCTAACCGTTTGATTATTCAGGGTACAAATTGGCTGTAATGACATGGTCACAATCGCATGAATCAACTCATTCCAAATATAGCTGATTTACGGCGTCTCTAATATATTACCATAGTTCTACTCAAATTCTACTCAAACAGGGATATGGCAATCATCACAAAAAGTTCAAACAGTGTCATGGCGTCATCATTAACATGGGACGGAAACAACTTACACGCGTTGTCCCAGCAATATGTGGTGCCATCTACTTTCTCAATCGCGTAGATGATGCCATTGTGTTCAATAGCATCACAGAAGTGTGTATCAGCTTTGACGATGATCCACTGCGAGCCGAGTTGTCTCCAGCTAAAAAAGGCACCGGCGTAAAGATAGGCGAGTCCACGGTCGAACAACGCAATTAGCTTGAAGTCTGCGTACGCATGTCGTGTGGGCACTTGGCAGATTACAATCTTCTGCAAAACAAGGTCCGTTCAACTGATGTAGTAATCTAGATGACTTAGACCGCGATGGTAATACTCTATATAATCCAACGGAGGAAGGATAATCTCATGGGAGGTCTTGAAGTTCACGAGCACCAACTTTTTACCATCTTCTATGAAGGCGGCCATCCAGTGGGAGTTCATGCTAACCCAGTACATACCTGCCAAGAAGTTTCGGGCAATGGTGATCGGATCGATGTTGAGGGAAATGATGTACGACGACATACTACATACCTGCAAAGAAGTTCGGCTAATAGAGATCAGATTGAAGTCGAGGGGCATCATGCACGCCTCTGTATCATGGTGAGCCAATCTGGCAAGACCAGATAGCAGCAAGCAGGGTGTCTTGAAAAGCTTAGGCCTCGCTTCGATGATGGCCATGTGCATGTCCCTCGAGCATGCAGCCAGCCGCAGGGCGGTCAACATATCCATACACGAACAAAAGAGGTCGAGGATGTCACTGGGGAGATTGCTCCAATCGCGGCTCATATTGATGCTGCGCGGTTCGTGTTCGGCCATGGTGGAGTTTGGAAGGGGGCTTGATTTACGAGGGAGAAGGATGTCGGTGCTGGAGCGGCTAGCGAGGGAATAGTGGTACTGGGGGAGGCGAGTGAGGCGACGGTACACAGGGGCATAGTGAGATGGAGACGGAGACGGAGACGGAGAAGGAGATGGAAATGGAGTGGTGCTATGGGAGCGGAGAGGGATATGAGGCGAGGCACCAATGTGCTGTACAATGGCGGTGATGGACTGCATAGTGCACAGGGTGAGGCTGACTTTGGTAACCCGAACACGCCGCCTCGCCTGGACTAGTGTCAGGCGTAGGGTGTTGTCACTTCACTGTGAGGACCGAATGAATAGTATTTTGACCATCAAGTGTACCACAGTTGTACTACTACTACTACTAGTAGTAGTAGGAACATGAGTACTCCAGTATTGTATAGCGGAAATAGGTCTCCCGTGCTAGCATGCCTGTTCACTTCATCGTTCAGGTATCATTCATATAGCTAGTAGAACCAAATTCTCGTGCATGCCCAATCAACGCCCTGCCGCGATGCATGCAGTGATCGTTCTAGTGCATCAAGGACGGCATGCAGATCATTCCACACTTGAGAAGAGGAAAAATGGAAAGGTAGAATGCGGCAGCAGAGGAAGAGAACACTGGCTAACGAGGCTGGGAGGGGATCGAGCAGGAAGTTAATGCTCCACGCCTAAAGGTTTTGGGAAAACCTGATTTTCATAAGGTGACTTATACTCACCTAAACGGAGGGAGTATTCCTTAACCAGAGAATGTTGTGTCCCCCACTCACGCGCTCAAAAAAAAAGCTACGATACATTTTTTTTATCTGTTTGCATAGGTCCCACCAATCAGGAAGGATGGGCACGTACACGAACAGGTACGACTCCTCAGTCTACCCGCATAGCCTTTTCATTTAGTCTACCTAGCCATCTAATCAACTGCCTGCACGCCACTTCTCCCATTTACTTCTCCATCGGGAACCGATTCGCCTCGGCTTCTTCACCTCCCCTTCGTCTTCATTTGCATCCAAACCCCACTATGTTCACATTGTTTTAACTCTTTAAATAATCATCTACTACTTCAGTTAGACTAGCCATCTAATCCTAATTCTCCAAACCATAGCCCTCCATTCCAGCGGTTCCAAATGGCGAAAGAGATCGAGATGCAGGTTTTTAGCGTCCAACATGTCCTCGTCGAATGCTCGATGCACATAGTTGCCACTGTCACCGTCCACCCAAGGGTTGTTCGGCAGTGGATCAACAATGTATCCAACTCCCTCGAAAAGGTAGAGACGAGGGTCATCGGTCTCGACGCAGAGTACACGGAGCATGCCCCTGGGAAGATCCAGCGCGCCGCCGTCCTTCAGCTGTGCCTCGAAGATGATGTTTTGGTGTACCACATCATACACTCGCCCTCCATACCAGGTGAGCTTCACGATTTCTTGTCTTGGGAGGATGTATACTTCTGTGGGGCAGCCAACGAAGGGGACAAACAGAAGCTGGAGCCGTACAACCTTGATTTGAAAAGCATCACTGGCCTACAAACCAGAATCAAAATTCCTGTAGAAGATTGTGCTAAACAGACACCATCCCTGTTCGACATAGCAAATTTTGTGCTCGGTACAAATCTTCAGAAGGGTGACGAGATGGTGGCATTAAGGTCGTCTGGATGGGAGAATTATCCCTTGACGTACGAGCGGATAAAATATGCTGCCCTCGATGCCCATGTGAGTTTTGAGATAGCTGCAAGGTCCAAAGAGCTTGTTGCGAAGCCGTCTCCCACAGAGAATGAGAAGAAGAA
>NC_041391.1:576318357-576359602 GCF_002162155.2 Triticum dicoccoides | reverse complement strand
AGAAGAAGAAGAAGAAGAAGAAGAAGAAGAAGAAGAAGAAGAAGAAGAAGAAGAAGAAGAAGAAGAAGAAGAAGAAGAAGAAGAAGAAGAAGAAGAAGAAGAAGAAGAAGAAGAAGAAGAAGAAGAAGAAGAAGAAGAAGAAGAAGAAGAAGAAGAAGAAGAAGAAGAAGAAGAAGAAGAAGAAGAAGAAGAAGAAGAAGAAGAAGAAGAAGAAGAAGAAGAAGAAGAAGAAGAAGAAGAAGAAGAAGAAGAAGAAGAAGAATAAGAATAAGAAAACGCTGCACCAGCAGGAGGGCATTATGGATGGATGAACTATTTCCTCTCTTGTAAAAAAAATTATTCCCTCTCGGTGTATATTGATATAGATGGACAATTTCAATGGTGTGCATGTCTTTGGAACAGAGTAGTAGTGTGGGTCTGCTTGACTATAAGGAATTATTTATCCACATATATAGCTTTCTCTGCTACTCCTTCCAGTGATCGGTATGTAGTGCATGTGTCCTAGACATGACAACTTGTCCATGGAAGTTCAACTACGGCGACCATCATGTTTCATCTCGCGATTCCCACGACACCTCTCCAACCCATGGCACCACGCCCCCCGACGTGCGCCTCACCCCTCTCGGCTGCACCGCCCCTCTGCCTTTGTGTGCATGACATGTGGGCCACCTAAAATGCGGCGAGCATCAAGTTTCTACCACAGCCACCGTGATTCCCACGACGCCGCTCAAACCCATGAAACCACACGTCCCCCGACCTACGGCTCACCCCTCTTGGCCCCACTGCCTCTCTGCCTTCGGGGGCATTACATGTGGACCAGTCACCTATCGGGTCCACATGTTATTGACTCAAAGGTAGGTGTAGTAAGGCGTTGAAGCTCAGTCCCGATGGCCCTGAGAGGGAAATGTAACTCCTGCTCCAGTGCTTGTGGTGCTCCCGCAGCATGAACTCGTGCCAAACTCGAGATTTGTTTCTTTAATATACATGCACGCAACGATTTAATGGACAATGTAATCTCAACATGTGATGGGGAGCTCTAAATTTGAATTTGAAACTTATAAAACGAATAAACTGGGAGAGAGGGAGTATATCATAGGATGTGTCCCATACAAAATAAGTCCCCTGGTTTGTCACCGCGAAGATGCGGTTAGAAAGGAGCACAGCGTCTTCCTACTCGTACGACAACAAATCGGCCGCAGACAGCATGGTCCGCCTTTGACCGCCATGTGCAAGGTTCGTGCTATCTTATTCAATCTCACCGTGGTTCCATCGTACCAATTCATGCGGTGGCCCGTTGCATGGCTGATCCCAATGTTGGACAAAGGTTCTACGGGAACGGTGTCACTGTTGTAAATGTTGTGCAAATTGATGTTGGTACCCTCCCGTACATATGCAATCCAATCTCCACTCGCACCGAGCCTAGCCTGTGAAATAGTGGGAAGGGGGAGAATTAGGAAATGGACACGGAAGTAGTCTTTAGAATGCATTTACTACATGATCAAACTCATCTTACCTACTCATTGGAGGAAATTCGAGTGCCCCTCAACGTCGGCATCTCAAGGGGCGTCAACTTGCAACTACGGCCACACCACGCTGGAGAGACCCCCAAGGAAACATCCTCGTGCGTTCCACGGAACATCAAGATGCATTTGTATGAGTAGTTTATCTTGTGAGAGAAAAGGATGAACGAGGGAAGGCCTCTAGAGATAGAGATGGACACTACTACTACCAATGTGCTAGCCCGTGTGTTGCAATGGATCCAAACTAGTAGAATAATACTTGTTCACGTGCTTGAAATATAAACACACTAGTTTTGATATACATGTGTCAGCAGACACGACAGCTTGTCCATGGAAGTTGAACCACGGCGACCATCACGTTTCTTGTTTCTACCACTGCCATACCCACATGTGATTCCCACGACGCCGCTGCAACCCACGGCACGACGTCCCCCGACGTGGACATGGATCCTCTGATGTGGCTATCACTGCCTTGCCTTGCCTTTCCCTCGCTGACAGGTGGGACCCATGCTTATGGGTCCCACATGTCAGTGACAGAATGGTAGGATTGTTCGTGCCCCTCATCCTTCTCGGCCCCACCGCTCCTCTGCCTTTATGTGCATGACATGCGGGCCAGCTAAACTGCGGCGACCATCAACTTTCTACCACAGACACACCCGATTGGACGCGGTTTGCCTGCTCCGCTGCTGTGCTCCGATCCGTACTCCCACACCATCGATTTTTCATCCAGCGGCTGTGACTCATTTCGTCCCGGGCATCAATCCTCAGCTGGAGTACTTATGTACTATAGGTAGTACCCGTCGGTGTGGCATCTACGCCTCGTAATGCCCCAACGCCCAGCTATGGCACCCTCGCCATGGCCACGCCACCACCGGCCGGTTCATCTCGAACGACTGAGTCGCAAACCACGCCACCACCATGAGAATGACATGTGGGCCAGCCGCATTTAAGGTCCACATGTCATTGACTCATAGGCCGGGCACTAAGCCACTGAAGTTCGGTCTTGTGGGCCCCGAGAGGGAAATGTAACTCCTGCGGCAGGCCTTGTGGTGCTCCCGCAGTACAAGCTCGTGCCAAAACTGGAATTTGTTTCTTACTACTACCAATTAGTGCTAGTAAGGTACACATGCATTGCACGCATAAGATTCTGGTAGTTTGTGCATTATGCTTCTACATGTGGAGTTTTCTGGATTCTAACATGTGGCAAAATCTGGTGGAATGTAAGGTTAGGCAAGTTTGATTAACTTAGGTGAGTGTTTGGTTCAAGCCACACCTTAGGCAAGCCACACTAAGGCCCCACATGACATACACACAAAAAATGTGGCAAGATTCCCTTAGGCTTCCCAACTTGTGGCTCTCATTTTGAAGAACTAATAACTTTGCCTAAGCTTAGTTGTGGCAAAGTTAGTCATGAATTAAGTTCAACCATGGAGTCTTCTAGATTATACATGTGGCAGAATCTGGTGGATGATATCCAACGTCCAGTAGTGCTCGGATTTGCCATCTTTGTACCATCGGATTGGCTTCATCCAACGACCAACTTTCAAAGTTTTTCACACACTATATAGGGGGTATAGATATAGATGTGTCGGTCCGTTGCAATGGATCCAAAGTATATCTATTTAGTGGACTGCACTCTAAACACATTATCTATTTATTTTTCTCTAACCTTCCGTAGCCATGCAACCAAGCCACATAAGCTTCATGGGTGCCCCCCACATCATATTATTCATACTACGTTGATTGAAAAAAAGATAAATCGCCCAAAACAAGATCTTCCCATTTTTTGTTCCTATGATGTTGTGCTGTGCACGTACCTACTAGTTGTATGGAATGTCCTACTCTATCAACGAGCCCCGTCTGACACAAAATTTCTTGGCTTCCGTGCTACAACTAGATCTTCCCCTTGTTTCTGTTTTCCAACCCGGCGGCGGGCGGGGTGTCGGTTTGCTCAACGGCAGCCCCACATGAAAGTGAAAATGCTAGGCACAGGGGCGGAGCTATATGAGGGCCAACACGTGCCCTGGCCCGCCCAACCTAGCAGGATTTTCGTAGTTGTGCATCCAGTTTTGAGGCATGGAACATCAACGCAAGGGTAATTTCTATAGCCTGGCTAGACTGGCATGCTCAACGTTTTGCTTCAAGCTCAGCCACTGCTAGGCAACACACCTTCCCTAAGATATGTGTCGTGCCGGACGGGCCATGTTGTACTCCCGATTCCCGGGCGTGTGTGGGTGCGACGCAAACGCGGGAGGCCTTTCCTTTTACTAGCAATGTTCCCGTGCATTGCGATGGATCCAAAGTAGTAGAATAGTAGTATTTGTTCACAAACTTGAAAGATATCACTATTGTTTTGATATATTCCTAATATATTACTCCCTCCGTACCTAAATATTTGTCTTTTTTGAGATTTCAAATGGACTATCACATACGGATATTATAGACATATTCTAGTGTTTCTAGCAAGATGCCCGCGCGTTGCACGAAGTTGATGGAAAAGGTAAGCACAGCTTATAAATTGACGGATGGAGTACTAGTTACAGTGATGCATATAATTAAGCAAAGGGATCGCACATGTCGGTTTTGACTAGAACGAGAATGCAACAGCACAATAAGAATTAAGGCCACGATGATGCAATCGTAGTGGTGGTTACAGAAGGCAAGAAGAAAGATGGATCCATGAACGTACGACCTCCTCCTCCTCAACTTAGTGCGCCGAGCCACCGACCGGCGGCTAAGGAGCGGCGGCTTTTGTGGCGAGGTCGAGGTGCTTCTCAGCAAAGGCATCCAAGGCTTCCAGCCGGTTGAGGAAGGCCAACGTCGTAGCGTCCTCACTGGCCTTGTAGATACCTATGTACACGATTTGCTCGTACACGTGGATGTGTAGGTCGACGAATTCTTGCAGGGCGAGGTGCCTCGCGGCGAGCGCGACCTCCAGGTGGACATTCTTCGTGGCGTCGGTGGGTAGTCACAGGGCCACCAGTGCTTGAAAGAGGTTACGGCCATGGAGGCCAATTAGGGTAGCATACAATGAGGAGCCCGGGCACACGGGCTGGAGGAGTACGGCGATGTCGTCCACGAGCTTCTTGAGGACGGTGAACTTGTTGCTGGTGGCAACGATCATCTGGTCCAACTGAGAGTCGTAGTTGGCGTCGACGGCGGCCATCCACCAGTCGGTCTCCAACACCGTCTGGAGAAGATCCTCGGTGCCATGTCGCAGGCCGGCATCGTGGACCATCTGGCGCAGCCGCTGGCCGCTCACGCGCATCGCCACCATGGGTCTGGAGCGAGCTCTTTTGCGCTTAGTGTAGGTGCTTAGGAAAATGCTTAGGTGTGTACGATGTGGTAGATGCATTGGAATGGAGGGGCGCCTTTATGTGAGGGCAATGAGGGCAAACTGCGTTGCATTCACATCGTGCAGCCTCTTTTCCCGGACCTCCTCCCATTACTTCCCTCATGCATTAATTGAAGGAGGATGCATTGGCCGTTCAACATATCGGGAACCGCTACTCCCTCCCTCGTCTGCATTAAAGGCATATCGGGAACTGCGCCGTCCGCTGTCAAATAGAATACTCCCTCCGTCTAGGTGAGTATTAGGCTGGTCATAGTGGGGAGTAACTTAGACTAGTAACATGCATATGTTACTAGTCTATGTTACTACCTCTATAGTGCATAGTATCATACTAGATTAGTATCATAGGTGGTCTCATTTATTGCCATGCATGACACATAGTAGCATCACATTTATTATGTTACAGTATCTACCTATGTTACTATGACCATCTCTTTCTTCTTTAATTGTCTGCCACATAAGCATGTTTGCGAGTCCCAAGTGCATGATACTACTTATGTTACCTCCACTATGGCCACCCTTAAGTCATCTTACGAAAACCAAATACTAGTAAACACATAGGTGTGGTGCAGTAACTCTCACGTTGTTTCTTATTTTTTGACATAAATAGAGGAATCAACCAAGAAGAGATGTGGGGCTTGTATGCTTTTAATGACTTGAGACTATCAAACATGACATGCAGTGGTTAGTTCGTTGCACAAGAACAAATACAACCCACGTCAGCACACACGCATCTTATAGCATCACATCCAATGGCTATAAAAGATGAATGAGACCAAATTATATCTCATCTAGATGAGTTCTAGCAAAATTGTATTAATAATACTTAGTACTCCTGCGCCATGTATCATATATTAGTATCATGTAGTACTTTATTTATTGCCATGTATGACACATAGTTCATGAGCGCTCTCTATATGTACCACCTTTTTTTTAATTTCAAGTTTTTCTCCATGGCGCAATCCATTGATACTACTACTGTACAAAAGTGGAGTATATACATTTTTTAAAAGGCTAGAGGGCGGGGCAGTCTAGCTCGGTCGGTTTCACGAGAGGTGAGGGCCTTTGTGATTTGACGGCTCATTAATGTTATCAAATCGAATAGTACTGCGCTGCCTGCTGCACGCCCGACGCCTCCATTAAACCCCTTCGTTAAACCTACATGCAAACCGAGAATCCTACTCCGGCCACACGTCCGTTCATGAGCGGGCCGGAATTAAACGCAACACCGGCCGAGCTCCTCCCGTCTGCCCTTAGTTTAAACGAGGCCAGACACCGTCCAAGCTCCTACCGTCTACCCTCTATTTACACAAGGCCAGACAGACAGCAGGCAAGAATCGCATCCCTCCGCCGCTCCCCCATCTCCTCCTTCACCATTTTCTCCATCCTTTCGATGGCTTCCGATGAGCCATTCTTCGGCATATTACCCGGCTGGGTGGCCTGCTGAGCCCTCCGGATACGGGTGAGGCCGCTCGGTGCTTCACCAACATCGCTTGGCCCGACGGAGCCAGTTGCCGCCCCAAGCAGGCGTGTGGTTCAGCAACTCGCCGCTCCAGTTCAGCTCGATGAGGAGTGGCGAGTTGCTCCACGCCGGCATGGGCGCCGTCGCTGCTGCATTGTACCGCGCCACCAGTGTCTGCAGTGGCCGCGCCTCCCATGTCTATGGGCGTGCCTCCCGTGCCTATGGCAGCGCCATGCAGGCAGAGACAGAAGCCGGGTGCATGGAGAGCGACGAGTCGGTGGCCAGCTTCTCTGTGTCCGCTGCCATCATCGAGGAGAAGTAGAACACGGGAGGCCGCCGCCACTTGGGACCCATGAAGGCCACGGCCGAGGCGACGACCGCGGATTCAAGTGGTTTCTTTGCTGCTTCGTCTCTTCCAAGGACCTTCGTCGACCCCGCAAGTGTCTGACGGACATGAGGAAGACAAAGGGATCCGCGGGCGGCCATTTTGAACTAAAATAAGTATAGATACATCCATTTCTAGGACAAGTATTTTCGGACGGAGGGAGTATTAATTATACAACAGAGCCGGATTGGCACCTCTTAGTTCATGTAAATGTAATGAAATCCATCATGTTTATATGAAGATCCAGCTTTTTTATACGAAATCATTCATGCTTATATGAAATCAGTCCGTGTTTGCACGAATTTCATCTGGTTGGTTAGAGTTGTAAAAATGTATGCCGCTGGCGTTTGATGTCGTCCTCCGCGGAAGGAAGCGGGAGGAAATTTGCCGGCTGCCGTTGGAGATGCTCTTTATGCTGGAAATAATAGAGTGACATCCAATCCATTTGAGTTAATTGCCTGTATGATTGTCCCTCTATAAAAAGTTAATTGCATGTACAGTGTACACGTGACTTGCAGGGTGGCTACAGCTTCGTATAGAAAGTTAAAAAGAAACAAGTCCATCCTTAATATTCTAAGTACTCTGTGGGTTCCACTGTCAGTACAGTAGCGACAGAAGTATATATTAAATAAGTAGAGTAATATATAATATAAAAATCTAAAGTTAAAAGACAAAATTCGAACTCATGTCATCGCGTTGCGAGCATCCGGCGCTAACCAGCCCAGCACATTTTTGTTGTAGACCATGCTGGAGATATATCTCCATGTCTACTCTTATATATACTCCATTCGTTCCTAAATATTTGTCTTTTTCAGATTTCAAATGGACTACCGCATACGGATGTGTATGTAGACATATTTTAGAGTGTAGATTCATTCATTTTGCTATGTATGTCTTTTCAGGAAGGGGTCAGATTTGTCCTTGATTTATTTATGAGGTATCCATATGGCACTGCACCACCAAGAAAAGAGGGTAACATCAAAATTATGGACTACTTTTTTGAGTATGTTGGTAAGGTCCGGTCATAGTCACTTGTTGAAATCTCTAAAAAGACAAATACTCCCTCCGTCCGGAAATACTTGTCATCAAAATGGATAGAAGGAAATGTATCTAGACGTATTTTAGTTTTAGATATATCTCTTTTTATCCATTTTGATGACAAGTATTTTTGGACGGATGGAGTAGAAAACAGAGTTGGTGATGATGGTGTGCGTGTCATCCTGCAATATAGGCCGTCGGATTTATATCTAACGGATAGGAAAGAAACTATGCAATTTTGCAAAAATATACCCACACGTCTCTCCACGTTCGCAAATAAGGCCTTCCCTCGTTCAACCTTTTCTCTCACAAGATAAACTACTCATACAAATGCATCTTGATGTTCCGTGCAACGCACGGGCAGCTAGCTAATTTCTTTTAAAATAGTTGCTGCGATAATTGGGTTGAAGTGATATATTTTATGTCTGCCCCGAATGATTTCAGATTCACTAGTAGGAACAAAGAAAAGGTTGCCTTGTTAATTAACAGAAAATAGGGTGAAAACTATCACATGAGGCCGGTAAAAATAAGGCACACTGGGTTCAGCGTCATCGTCACTACAGCTGTGTGCGCGCGAGAAGTCTACATATCGAGGGGGCTACCGAGCGAGGCACCGAGACACAATGTTTGAGAGAGAAACAAATTGACAGATTATGATCAGATCGAGTTGCCACCCTTCTGTTGTCATTATTGGGGGGGAGGGGAGGGAGAGAAAGATGTATCGAGAGTGTGCGTGGTAGGCACAGAGGCACAACTAGCGAGTGTGTGTGTATGTGTTTGAAAGAGGAGTAGATAGATTATTATCAAGATCGATGTGCCACCCTACTACTTCGGTGCAGGGTAGTGTGTGTGTGTGTGTGTGTGTGTGTGTGTGTGTGTGTGTGTGTGTGTGTGTGTGTTTGAGAGAGAATCCAGTCGATAGATTAGTATCAAGATCGAGGTGTCACCCTACTCCTTCGGTGCTAGGTAGTGTGTGTGTGTATGTTTGAGAGAGAAGCCAGTCAATAGATTAGTATCAAGATCGAGGTGTCACCCTACTCCTTAGGTGTTGGGAAGTGTGGGTGTGTGTGGGGGGCAGTGACACTCACATATCTCTACTCTTATAAAAACAGAGTTGGTGATGATGGTGTTCCTGCCATCCTGCAATATAGGCCATCCGATTTATATCCGGCGGACAGGAAGGAAAATATGGCAATTTTGTAAAAAGATACCCACACCCCTCTCCGCATTTGCAAATAAGGCATTCCCTCATTCATCCTTTTGTCCCACAAGATAAACTTCTCATACAAATGCATCTTGATGTTCCCTGCAACGCATGGGCATCTTGCTAGTAGGGAGAGGAGTTTGTGTGACACATATCTAGCTATATTAAGGGATAGGTAGATAGCATATGTGTGAGAGACATTATTATACTTTGAGACATTAGTGGCTGTGGATGGGCGGAATTAAAGGGGTGGGCGTGTTAGACATAGAGAGCGTGTGTGTTTCTGTGTGAGAGACTTGTAGGACGGGGTAGAAAGACGAATTTAACCCTGACGGAGGGAGAGAAATACACGAAGTGCGCGTGTGTGATTTCGATGCCCACAGGGAAATGAGATATGTATGCGTGTGAGAGAGATTGCACAATTCATTCACGTATCACTATCTAGTGATCGTGGACGTGCATCGCTTGAACATAAGTCAATATCTACTTCGTATCGTGGCCAAAGGTACAATATCGATTCAACGCTATAAAGATTGGACACTCACATGTCACATTTTTTTCTATTTAAATAAACCTTTTCAGTTGTGCATGCCAAAGTTATAGTGATGTTTCTTCAAACAACCAATATAGCTATCATGCACATGCACCATTGTTACTCTTGCATTCAAATTCATTAGTCTTGGATGATTTAAGTTTCTATTTTGAAGTAATATATCTAATATTCATATATGAATTCAACGGGTACGCAATTTATGAAATGGAGGCTATGTAATCATATGAGGTAACACTTTTAAGTAGCTAACTAAAATATCCATTTCTTTTTGTGCGCCTCTACACTAACACGTCAATGCATTATGTTTAAAGTAAATAACCAATGGCACTAAATTATCTATTTACACGAGAAATACATAGGCTGAGCGTTTGATCCCTTTTTTGTGAATGCGCCACTACACCCGTACGAACGTCCAAGTTATCGGTGCATTATCCTGAGTTATTGTCTTTTTTCTGGGGTGGACTTCACACCAGTTATTAACTGCTGACGCGTGCCCCGTGTACACAGTCTAGCATGACCTTCCCGCTAGCACGGTCCAAAATTAGTTGAAACTGGATACGAACGATCCCGCGGGCGGCAAAATCTCCCGCCTCCTTCTAAAATTTCCGCCACCTTAGTCTTTCATGTGAAATCCCCCTTTTGTCCTTGGTGCACGGAGACCAACAGTTACAATACCGCCCTCATCTACATGATAGGTCGGGGCTGCTTTGGTAACTTCCAATTCCCCCCACTACACGGTACCCCCATTTTCTCTCCCCCTCCCGCAAAAGCGACTGACTCCACAGTACCAGAGCATCTTACATCACGCCGTCCGTACTTCATCGCCCTTTCTCCCCTCCCCTCTTGAAACCCTAGACTGCTCATCCACCGGCGTACCATAGCCCATTCACTGTCAACGGCATCCACCTCGTCGGATCTGCTTCTGCGGCCGCATCTACCCCTCCCACCTCCCCTAGAAACAAGTAGACTGCTCATCCACCATTGTACCACAGCCCATTCAGTGCCGGCCTTGTCCACGGCGCTGGATCTGCTTTGCCGGTACTCTCGTCAACTGCCGCGCATCTGCAGCGGCTCATTCCTACTCCCCACCGGAGACGCTTCATCCACACACCCCGAAGCCGCCCCACCGACGCCCCTGTCGACGGCCTCTAATCCTCTTTGCTGACACCTTCCTCAACCCTACCGGAGCCGCTTCGCCGACACCTTCCTCAACCCTACCGGAGCCACTTCGCCGACACCATCGTCAACCCTACCGGAGTAGCTTCGCCTATACCATTCTCAACCCTACCGGGGCCGCTTTGCCAACTCACAAGTCCACGGCCTCAGATTCGCTTCCTCGCACCCTCGTCCAACCTACCGGAGCAGCTTCTGACGCCCCGTCCACGGCCGTAGATCCGCACTGTCGACACCACCCTTAACCCAACCACCGGAGCAGCTTCTGACGCCCCGTCCACGGCCGCAGATCCGCATCGTCGACACCATCCTTAACCCAACCATCGGAGCAGCTTCTGATGCCCCATCCATGGCCGCAGATCCGTGTCGTCAACACCATCCTTAACCCAACCACCGGAGAAGCTTCACCTACGCCCTCGTCCACGGCCACAGATCTGCTTCGCCCACACCATAGTCCACCCTACCAGAGCCACTCCACAAACACCCTACTCGACGGTTCTAGATCTCCTTACCGGACCCCGACAGCCAGCCCGGCTTCATCACCCTCGACGTTTCTAACCTGATTCCCATCGTCTGGAGAGATGCCAAGCACCCGCCACGGCCTAGGTACTTGTCACCTTTAAACCCGTCCAGCATAACCTGCCCAATGTACTTCAAATATACTAACCAGTCGCTGTTACCTGTTATGCAGCTGGCAAAAACTACAAGGACGATGTTTCTCCTGGATCTAACATCTTGGCCAACCAAGATCCTGGACTGAGGCATTGCTATGATCTTGTAAGTGCGTCTCTCTCTCTCTTGTATTGTTCTGTGCCTGCCAGCGTGCTTTGATAGGATTTTCGACCAGTAATCCCTTTGTGCAGACAATGATTTCTACTACTGGCTGCTAAATTAGATATGTAGATGTCATACATGATACTACCTCGTACCTCCGTTCCTAAATATAAGTCTTTCTAGAGATTCCACTATAGGCTACATACGGAGCAAAATGAGTGAATCTACACTCGAAAATGCATCTATATACATCTGTATGTGGTCCATACTGGAATCTCTACAAAGACATATATTTAGGAACAGGGGCAGTACATTACACAAAATCGTAGGTGGCATGTAGGAATTCCAGCGTACTACATTAGGCTCCCTTAGAGTGCGTGCTAGTCCAGCATACAGAGTCATGGCTAGTTTATGGTACGCACACAATCGTTAATTGGTGGTTTAAATATGCGCAAGGGATATGCAATGTAGTATCGTGTAGAGATGTCTGAAATTAGCCATGTCAACTTGCAGATAGGGTTACACAATGAAAAAGTACAAGATGGATGTGGCAATTTCATGGAACATCAGAAAAAAGGAGAGGCAGCGGTGAGCCTATATAGTGTGCTATGGTACGTCACTCCTCCATTGCAATCATCGTGACATGTTATTTGTATGCTAGTTCTATTAGCCAAGTTTCTTAGGGATAGTTATTACGAGTTATCCTAAGAAAATAAGCACTTGTGAATATAAGCTCCATGTAATAAGCCAACCAGTTCTTTTCATTGCGTTTTCAGCTTATCTTTGGTATGATCAGTGGAAAGTCTAGATTGCATTATATATTTTTCATTTTGCTGCCCATATGAAAATTAATTTGACTTGCAAACATCACAAATTGAACCCAGTGCAGTAATTAATATGATAGGAAAACAGACCATCACTATTTGCTCAAAATGCAAATACAAAGATACCATCTACTTGGCACAATCTACTTTGGTCAATGTTTTCCATAAAGATCCTATTGCCTAATTTAAACAAAGAACGCATGACCCACATTTAAATGAAGAACAAATATTGATTGAAATTCGATGGTCCAAGTGGCTGGTTATTATCATATAGCAGCAGCACCTGAAAGCATCATATAGCAGCAGCAGCTCATAGCAACTCATCATACAGCAGCAGCAGTCTGCAATTCATCATATACCAGCAGAAGCTCATAGCAATTCATCATATAGCAGCAACAGGAGCAGCTCGTAGCAATTCATCATATAGCAGTAGCAGTAGCAGTAGCAGCTCATAGCAATTCATCATATAGCAGCAGCAGGAGCAGCTTGTAGCAACTTATCATATAGCAGCAACAGCAGCTCATAGCAATTCATCATATAGCAGCAGCAGCTCATAGCAACTCATCATACAATAGCAACAACTCATAGCAATTCATCATATAGCAGCATCAGGAGCAGCTCATAGCAATGCATCATATAGCAGCAGCAGAAGCAGCTCATAGCAATTCATCATATAGTGGATCAGAATGAAAATTTGGCAAAAAATCAGAGGAGATCCTCACCTTGTTGGATGAGCTCATCCTTCAATAGCACCTCAAGGCCATGGCCTGGGAGGAGAGGAGGGGGAATAAGGTGCCTTCTGCCGCAGTGTGGCATCAGCCGTAGTTGTGCAGCGCCCGCCGGAGTAGTGAGTTGGACGAACCACAGTCGAGCAGCTGCTGGAGACCATGAGAATGAGGGGCGGCGCCAGAAAGAGGAGCAGCCAGGAAGATTTTCCCCCACCCGCCGGCCATGTAGCCTAGCTGGACATAGCATCATCGAGGACCAGGCCAGATGGGACCAGTGGCGACGGCTCGCTGGAGGAACCCTAGTGCTGCAGGCAGGGGATCAAGGTAGAGGGAAAGGGGAGAGGAGATGCAAGCGGGCAGGGTAATGAATGCTTGCGTGTTTGTTTTTACTTGAGGGTCAGGTGTGACACGGGCGTCAGCAGTTGCATTTTGAGTGTAATATAGGCAGACAACAGAGTCATTTCACTATTCCCCTTCCCTTCAATTTTTAGTGAGGTTCTACCCGAAACACCCCCCTCCAAAGCGAAATTAGTTAAGCCCAAGCCCATAACTCAAAAATGACTTCTTTACATCTTTTATGGCTTATTTTGACAATATGCCCTGAAAAGGCAGAATAGAACTGGCCCTTAACCTGCAATTCAATTGTGTGTGCAATGATGAATCACTCCTGCCTGCTATCTATACATTTAGGCATCATCATACATGGCATAACCTAATACATGTGCATTCCATTGTAGAATCTGGAATATGCAATGTTTATGTTAGTTCATACGTTGCACATGATGTTTAATGGCCCCTTAAATCTAGTCAGCCAAGTGATGGTCTTTAAGCCTCCTTCTTTGCTTCTTTTCTTGATATGTAAGATTTGCTCACACATCTTTTCAATTGCTTGTTTGCATCAGCCAGCCATACTAGGACTGTTTGCTTTGATTACTTGATGTTCTTGACATAACACTCTAACAGAGCTTGTCAATGATTTAAACACTAAGGGCTGCTATAGTGGGGCCTTGTCTAACTCATAGGTGATATAAAGGTTTGGTTGTACACTACAGTAGGCTCTCCAAGAGTACCTGGAGATCCAGTTCGAACGTATGCCTAGTTTTTACATAGTGCAGACATAGTAAATGCTCATTTCATTGTGTGCAAGTGCAAGAGATGCGGCATGTTTCATTATGTGGTGTTGTTTTGTTATAATCTCATCCTTTTGTGTTCACAGACTGGAAAGTATGCATATTTATCTTCCAAGGAGACAAGTAACTAGTTTGTGTCACCTTGCAGAGGGGGTGCAATGAAGATAAGATTGAGGATTTCCAAGTACAAGATGTTAGGAAGGAGCCTTGCAAGAGAAGTAGGAGCTGCGCTGAGCCTCTTCAACCTGCTAAGGTAAGTCACTGTATGCAACTCAACAGTTCAATTCCTTGTTTGTTTCAGGCATAGTTAATTTTCTCTTTTCAATTGCTTTATTTGTCCTCACTTAATGAGATGCCCAAATAATTATGCCTGATGTTCGGTACTTGTATCACTATTAGTTGACATAATTAAAGGCCTTACCATTTAATTACTTTGCCAAAGTGTGCCTGAAGCTTTGAAGTCTATTAACCAACTATTATTGCATGAGGCTCACAATCTAGTTTATACTATGCTAATGATTGCATAGTTTTGCCTGCTGTAGTATGTTTGTATGAAATCCTCTGTTGTTCATTATGCTCCCTAAGACTTTAATTGAGGTACATAATGGCCAACTGCTTGCTTACTTATACGCAACGCGCTGTCTAAATTTGTAACTTGTCTGTGTTTTCGATTGGGCCCCAACATCATGCTCCTCTGGTGAGCTAAGAGGGATTTCTGTGTGCAGGCTGCACAAACTATCTTTTTTATAATTTTTAAAATATCACCTGCTTATACTTCATGACATGCAACATTTTTTTGTGAAAGTGACGTGTAACATTATTGTTAGTCCTGTTTTGCCATGTAGTACAAAATAGTGTCTTGTTTGCTTCACTGTTGTAACTATATTTTTGCCCTAGTCATGTGTACTTACAGAAACATTTCAGGATGAAGTGACATCAACACAAAAATCTGTGAGCAGTGCGGCATGGCCGTTACCGAATGATTATGGATTGGAATTGGAATGTGCTGATGTTCTCGAGCATCAACTAGAGGTGGCAAGACAACATGTACATGATTATCAACGTATAATCAACAAGCTGAGACTGGACATGCAGGTATTAGATGCAGGAGTCAAAAAATGAAACAAGACACCGAGGTAACCATGAAGGAATTGGAGATTTTGCAGACTGAAATTTGTGCTATCTGCATCCGGCCAATCCTATTTTCTGAAGAGATTATAGTTCAAATGGAGTTAAGTTGATGCGCGCCCATGATGTATGAGCTGTAGTTGCCCAGTGTATGTAATTTGCTGTTTGTGTATGCTTTATTATCACCTGTGCCAAACCATAATGCCCAGTGGGTATAATCGGCTGTAATTTCTTTATTGTATAGTGTAGGATTATTCTACCTTTCTATGCCTTGATCTCTTTATTGTATAGTGTATGCTTTTTAGAGGTGATAGTATTGAGTAGGATAATTCTTTGAATGTGCTATATCGTTCAAACGGGGGACAACTCGCCCGACCATGTCCCTTCACGGGTCGTCGGATCCATGGGCCTTCTATGTCTCGTAGGATCCATGGGCCTTCTACGTCTCGTAGGATCCATGGGCCTTCTACGTCTCGCAGGATCCATGGGCCTTCTACGTCTCATAGGATCCATGGGCCTTCTACGTCTCATAGGATCCATGGGCCTTCTACGTCACGTAGGATCCATGGGCTGCCGACTCATTTATGGGTCTTGTACGGGCCTTTAATGGGCCATAGACGGGCCTATAATGGAAATCGTACGTTTTATGGGCTGACCATAATGGGCTGTTAATAGGCCGTATTTGGTGATGCTATGAAAATGGCCCAACAGACTAACGCACCACAAACGGGCCGACTGTAACGACGAGCTGAATTTGGCCCACAAGCAGAAAATGACAGTAACGGGTCGTAAGTAACTGAATGCTGCAAATGAGCCCAAGAATAAATGGGCCCTCAGAAGGCCGAAAGTTAACTTGGGCTGGAAACGGCCCAACGGAATAATGGCCCGTTAATGGGTATAAAGTGTTACACTGTTCATTACGGGCCAGTTTCACCGCGGGCCGTTAATGGGTGTAAAGTAATACACTGTTCATTACGGGCCAGTTTCAACACGGGTCGCTAATGGGCCAAGAGTTACAAAGGGCCTCATATGGGCCGAAAGACGTCATGGGCCATACATGGGCCAGAAGTGAACACGGTCTCAAATCATATTGGATGGCCAAGATGACGCTACTGGGCCTAATTCGCATAGGGCGTAATGGGCCTTGGGTTAGCGGGTTGTAAATGGGCTATATGCTAACAGGCCGTTAACAAGCTTTCCATGGGCCGGCCCGCCAGCTTTTGACCAAGTCAAACGGGACGACCTTTTCACAGGAATGGGCCACTGTTGGGTCGTGCCACGTGTCGACGTATCATAGGCGCCTTCTGTCCAGTGAGTGGACGACATCTGTCCCAATGATGAGCCGACACGTGTTTCCTCCAGGCAATGATGATTTTACATGTGGAAAATCCCCATTGGTCGGGGCTGTTAACGGGTTATGGGATCCAAAACCCGACCCGATAGCTTAATGGCGTCCGTTACGATGGATGCCACGTGCCGGTCACCCTTGACGAAAGCACTTCTGTGACGCGCAATTTATCGTCATGGAAGTGGACACTTCCATGATGATAATTTTGGTAATGTCATGGAACACTTCTATGACAGCACATGTATGACTATCTTGATGCTGTCATAAAATCGTCATGGATGTACATGCACGACAAAAAACGCGACCTACTGTGACAAACACGTATCATCACGAAAATTTATTTTTTGTTAGTGGAGGAAGCAATGATGAGCCCAGATTCCGCGAAATGGCTTGAGGCCATGAAATCTGAGATGGGATCCATGTATGAGAACAAAGTATGGACTTTGGTGGATTTGCCCGATGATCGGCAAGCCATAGAAAATAAATGGATCTTCAAGAAGAAGATAGACGCTGATGGTAATGTTACCATCTACAAAGCTCAACTTGTTGCAAAAGTTTTTTGACAAGTTCAAGGAGTTGACTACGATGAGACTTTCTCACCCGTAGCGATGCTTAAGTCTGTCTGAATCATGTTAGCAATTGCCACATTTTATGATTATGAAATTTGGCAAATGGATGTCAAAACTGCATTCCTGAATGGATTTCTGGAAGAAGAGTTGTATATGATGCAACCAGAAGGTTTTGTCGATTCAAAGGGTTCTAACAAAGTGTGCAAGCTCCAGTGATCCATTTATGTACTGGTGCAAGCCTCTCGGAGTTGGAATAAACGTTTTGATAGTGTGATCAAAGCATATGGTTTTATACAGACTTTTGGAGAAGCCTGTATTTATAAGAAAGTGAGTGGGAGCTCTGTAGCATTTCTAATATTACATGTGGATGACATATTGTTGATTGGAAATGATATAGAATTTCTGGATAGCATAAAGGGATACTTGAATAAAAGTTTTTCTATGAAAGACCTCGGTGAAGCTGCTTACGTATTGGGCATCAAGATCTATAGAGATAGATCAGGACACTTAATTGGACTTTCACAAAGCACATACCTTGATAAAGTTTTGAAGAAGTTCAAAATGGATCAGTCAAAGAAATGGTTCTTGCATGTGTTACAAGGTGTGAAGTTGAGTCAGTCTCAATGCCTGACCACTGCAGAAGATAGAGAGAAAATGGAAGTCATTCCCTATGCTTCAGCCATAGGTTCTATCATGTATGCAATGCTGTGTACTAGACCCGATGTGTGTCTTGCTATAAGTATAACATGGAGGCACCAAAGTAATCCTGGAGTGGAGCACTGGACAGCGGTCAAGAACATCCTGAAATACCTGGAAAGGACTAAGGATATGTTTCTCGTTTATGGAGGTGACAAAGAGCTCGTCCTAAACGGTTACATCGATGCAAGCTTTGACACTGATACGGATGACTCTAAGTCACAATCCGGATACGTATTTTTATTGAATGGTAGAGCTGTTAGTTGGTGCAGTTGCCAGCAAAGCGTCGTGGCAGGATCTACGTGTGAAGCGGAGTACATAGCTGCTTCGGAAGTAGCAAATGAAGGAGTCTGGATGAAGGAGCTCATATCCGATCTAGGTGTCATGCCTAGTGCATCGGGTCCAATGAAAATCTTTTGTGACAATACTGGTGCAATTGCCTTGGCAAAGGAATACAGATTTCACAAGATAACCAAGCACATCAAGAGACGCTTCAATTCCATCCATCATCAAGTGTTGGAAGGGGACATAGAGATTTGGAAGATATATACGGATCTGAATGTTGCAAACCCGTTGACTAAGCCTCTTCCACGAGCAAAACATGATTAGCACCAAAACTCCATGTGTGTTAGAATCATTACTTTGTAATCTAGATTATTGACTCTAGTGCAAGTGGGAGACTGAAGGAAATATGCCCTAGAGGCAATAATAAAGTTATTATTTATTTCCTTATTCCATGATAAATGCTTATTATTCATGCTAGAATTGTATTAACCAGAAACCTAGTACATGTGTGACCCTACACGGGAGACGACATTGTCTGACCCTACTGTTGTTGAGAGATTTACATAAGTCCTAGCAGTGGTACTAGAGGGAGTGCGTGGGATTTATAGTCGAGGAGACGTCTCGTTAGGAGACCACACATAACACAAAGTCACATGACATACACAGGTTCAGGCCCCCAATGCGGGTAAAAGCCTGACTTCCCCCCTTAGTATTTTCCTTACACATGTGGATGAAGGAAATATGCCCTAGAGGCAATAATAAAGTTATTTTTTATTTCCTTATTTCATGATAAATGTTTATTATTCATGCTAGAATTGTATTAACCGGAAACTTAGTACATGTGTGAATACATAGACAAAACAAAGTGTCCTTACTATGCCTCTACTTGACTAGATCGTTTATCAAAGATGGTTATGTTTCCTAACCATAAACATGTGTTGTCATTTGATGAACGGGATCACATCATTAGGAGAATGATGTGATGGACAAGACTCATTCATTACCTTATGTTGGAAATGTGAGCAATTTACCAAATAATTTTGCTAACGGAAATACTAGATAAAGCATGACTAAAATAGCAAATATAAAGCAAGTCATGCAATCTGACAGAGAGAAGGTAAACATCGTCTTCATATATGAACTTGAGCTAAACACATCTAGAAAAGACACTAGATGAAGTTGCTTATACGACATAGAACCTAACATACGTAGGGCAGAAACTAGAGCCAAGAACTGTAGCAGGACTTCTAACGGAAAGGAGAAGCACACGTATGGCACAGCAGCAGCAGAAGCGCTGGACTTGGGGTCGGTGTCCTCGACTGTCATGTCATCGAGGAGGTCGTCGACGTCGGGGAAGTAGTCATCGTCGGGGAAGTAGTCGTCGGAGTCCGGGGCGCCCGTGACGAAGAAGCCAGTAGTCGCGCAGAGCGCTCCCCAAAAACCATATCACCCTTCTCCCGTACAGGACTCAAAAGGTGCGGTTTCGGAGGCCTACAGTCCCGACTCGCGGTGCACGCCGCAAGCCGGGATGAGGAAGACAGCAGCAGCGCAGAGATTGGAACTGTGTGGCGAGAGGAAGAGGACCTTCTGATGTGTCTCTCTGGAGAGGAGCGACCTCTCTTATATTAGCACAGGAGAGGGACACGAACAGGCTGTGACGGGAGGTGAAGCAACGGAGGGAGACGAAGTGAACAGGAAGCACGCGAAGAGGTGCGCCGTTCGTATTCATTATCCACTACCGCAAAAACTTTTCAGCTCCCAAGTGACCTTTCGTATACCCGTAGTGCGTGGCAAAAATTAGACATTGGCTCGGCTCATTCCCGCAACCCGCGGCGTGTCGTGACGAGGCGTGGCGCGGCGAGGCGGGCAGCGGAGGAGGAGCGCGCGTGGATGTCCCTCTTGTTCTCATGCTCATACAAGTAGGGAAAGAACCTCCCTTATAAGGAGGTCCAACTCCCACTAAACTAGCAATGTGGAACTAAACTTTATTAGTAGCCCTTGCCTTGCACAAATGGGCTAAGTGGGCCTCTAGGATTTATTAGGAATTTCTGAAATAGTTATTGGGCTGCCCAAAATAGACTAAATTCCAGCAATCCCCAACAGATCTCAGAGGCACACAGAAATTTGCCTTTGGTTCCAAAACACTGTTTTATATACCGGTATTACAGTGGAGACTGTTAAGTTGAACTTCCACCTAGAACTCTATGCTACACTAGTAAGCAACTTGAACAGTGGACTGGGCCTTGAACTGCAAGTTTTCTGCGAATCTAGCTTCACATAAAGCCTTGACCGATACGTGGCTACCGTGGGTCTTCCCCGCGGGTGGAGCTTATGCGTCATACTCCATGACCTTTCATGAGTTTATTAGAGAGAACCCTACTCTCATGGATTGTGACATTTAACAATCAGACTCATATAGGTGTGTTCTTCAAAAGATGTTCTGCAGGACAACATCTCTGCTTCAAAGAGCCACTTAGAACACATTAAGATATACATCAACCTGCCATGCAGATTAGGAGAGTATTGCATCTTCATGGAGTGGTATTTTTAACAGTAAGGATACTCTCCACCCAGTTGACCAACAGCTTGTCTTCCACATCTAATTCACGGGATCTCCGATCACAAAGAATAGGTTACCACTGTGAACAACTCATATTATGGGTCTCATACCCATCTCCCTCGATGCATTATCTATCACATTACATGATAGACCCTTAGTGAAAGGATCTGCCAGATTTTTAGACGTTTGGATATAATCCAATGCAATAACTCCGGAGTTTCTCATTTTTCTAACAGACTTTAACCTTCTCTGAACGTGTCTTGATGACTTCATGTTATCCTTTGAGCTGTTCACTTTCGTGATCACAGTTTGATTGTCGCAGTTCATAAGGATACCCGGTATAGGTTTCTCAACAAGTGGCAAGTCATTCAAGAGCCGGCGAAGCCAATCTGCTTCGACCGTAGCTGTATCTAGTGCTGTGAGTTCTGCTTCCATTGTTGACCTCGTTAAGATGGTCTGCTTGCAAGACTTCCAAGAAACAGCGCCACCTCAATGAGTGAATACATATCCGCTCGTGGCCTTTATCTCATCAGCATCTGAGATCCAGTTTGAGTCACTATACCCTTCAAGCACCTTTGGGTGCCCAGTGTAGTGAATTCCATAATTCGCAGTGCCTTTCAAATAACGCAAAACTCTCTCTAGAGCTTTCCAATGCACATCTCCTGGTTTTGAGACAAACCGGCTCAGTTTGCTAACAGCAAAAGAGATGTCAGGTCTTGTAGCACTGGCTAAGTACATAAGCGAGCCAATAATCTGAGAATATTTCAATTGGTCTCTAGCAATTCTTCGATTCTTTCGAAGCAACACACTAGCATCATATGGTCTTGGAGAGGGCTTGCAGTCACTATAGCCAAAGCGACTCAAGATCTTTTCCACATAGTGAGATTGAAGCAATGTAATCCCACCATCATCGTCTCTCAACAACTTGATGTTCAGAATGACATCAGCCACTCCTAAATCCTTCATCTCAAAACAGCGAGATAGAAAATCCTTAACCTCCTTAATAACATTCAGATTTGTTCCGAAAATCAGTATGTCATCAACATACAAGCAAAGCATAACTCGCTCGCCCCCACCATGGCGATAGTACACACATTTGTTATCTTCGTTCACAACAAAGCCTGTAGCAGTTAAAGTTCTTTCGAACTTCTCATGCCACTATTTGGGTGCTTGCTTGAGTCCATACAAAGACTTCAGCAATTTGCACAGTTTCCCTTCCTGACCATCTATTACAAACCCATCTGGTTGTTCCATATAAATTTCCTCATCCAACTCTCCATTTAGGAAAGCAGTCTTAACATCCATTTGATGAACGAGAAGACCATGTGAGGCAGCTAGTGAAAGTAGAACTCGAATAGTGGTCAGTTGAGCCATAGGTGAGTAAGTATCAAAGAAGTCTTCACCTTCCTTTTGGGTATAACCCTTAGCCACGAGCCGAGCCTTGTACTTTTCAATAGTACCATCAGGCCTAAGCTTCTTCTTGAATACCCATTTGCATCCTATAGGTTTGCACCCATAAGGATGATCAGTTATCTCCCAAGTTTCATTCGCCAAGATGGAATCCATCTCGCTACGAACTGCTTCCTTCCAGTAGTCAGCATCTTCCGATGCATAGGCCTCCGAAATAGAACTGGGAGTATCATCTATGAGATACACAAGAAAATCATCACCAAAGGACTTTGTTGTCCTCTGTCTCTTGCTCCTAGTAGGAACTTCATTGTTCTCCTCCACATGACTTTCAAAGTGTTCCGTCGAAATGGCAGGTTCTATAATTGTAATTGGTTCCTGATTCGATGAACTAGGCATCTCCTGATGAGATGAGGTAGCCATATCCTTCATGGGAAAGATATCTTCAAAGAAAGTCGCATCATTCGACTCCATGATCGTACCGACATGCGTGTCAGGTATCTCAGATTTTACAACCAAGAATCTATAGCCAATGCTATGAAAAACATATCCCAGGAAAACACAATCCACAGTCTTTGGTCCAAGCTTCCGCTTCTTTGGAATTGGAACATTGACTTTCGCCAAACAACCCCATGTTCACAGATAAGAGAGTTTTAACCTTTTCTTCTCCCATTTCTCGAATGGAGTTATCTCTTTGTTCTTTGTGGGGACTCGATTTAGGACATGACATGTTGTCAATATCGCCTCCCCCCACCATGCCTTGGAGAGACCCGATGTGCCTAACATGGCATTAACCAAATCAGTTAGAGTACGGTTCTTTCTTTCGGCCACCCCATTTGACTGAGGTGAGTAGGGAGGCGTCCTCTCATGGATTATAACATGTTCTGCACAAAAAAGCATCAAATTCATTGGAAAAATACTCTCCACCACGGTCGGACCTAAGCCTCTTGATTTTTCGATCAATTTGGTTTTCCACTTCAGCTTTATAGATCTTGAAAAAGTTCAAAGCCTCATCCTTAGATTTCAGAAGATACACACGGCAGTATCTAGTGGAGTCGTCAATTAACGTCATGAAATATTTCTTTCCACCTTTTGTCAAAACACCATTCATTTCACATAGATCTGAATGTATAAGTTCTAGTGGTGCAAGATTTCTCGTCTCCGCAGTCACGTGAGACTTACGAGGTTGCTTAGCTTGCACACACACTTGACACTTAGATCCCTTGACAGTGGTGAAACTAGGGATTAAGTTCAACTTCGCTAGTCACGACATGCAACCAAAGTTAACATGACAAAGACATGAATGCCACACATTTGATTCACTATTGTTGCAAATATGATTAACAACTTTATTGCAAACGTCTGATAAGGATAAACGAAACAGGCCTCCTGACTCATAGCCTTTACCAACAAAGGTTCCATACTTGGATATTACAAATTTATTCGACTCAAAGACAAGCTTATAGCCATCTCTACACAGAAGAGATTCGCTAATAAGATTTTTATTGACGGAGGGGACATAATGCACGTTCTTCAGCCGCACGATCTTCCCCGAAGTAAACTTCAGATCGACCATGCCAACACCACGAACAGAAGCACTTGAACCGTTGCCCATTAGCACGGTTGAAGTCCCTGCGGTCTGATAAGATGAAAACATGGAAATATCACCGCATACATGCACATTAGCACCTGTGTCAATCAACCAATCAGAAGAATGACATACTGAAAGAATAGTGGGAAATATACCATACCCAGCATCCTTCATGTCAGTGTCTCCAATGACAACATTAGCGGTCTTACCGCCTTTCCCAGGATGACGCTTGTCATAGCGATTAGGGCAACTTGGAGCCCAATGATCAGGATCCCCACACACATGACAAACACCTTTTTCTTGTCATTCTTCTTCTTGAAGTTTGTGTGCTGCACAACCTTGTTCTTCCCATCAAACTTTGCTTTACCATCAAGCTTGCCCTTGTTCTTGAACTTGTGGGACTGGAAGTTTTTCTTCTGTACCAGATTGGCACTAGATCCTCCCTCAATACCCCGCGCACGTGTGTCCTTTGCTCTCGCCTTTTCTTCCATATCAAGAGTACCAATGAGATCCGGAACGGAAAACTCCTGTCTCTTATGCTTCAGTAAGGTAGCAAAGTTCCTCCATGAAGGAGGAAGCTTAGTGATGATACCCCCGACAACAAACTTGTCCGGTAGCATGCAGTTGAAGTGCTCAAGTTCTCTAGCAAATGACTGTATCTCATGAGCCTGCTCAACCATGGAGCGCTCTTCAGTCATCCTGTAATCATAGAATTGCTCCATGATGTACAGCTCAGTGTCGGCATCCGAGACCCCAAACTTGGCCTCGAGTGCGTCCCACATATCTTTTCCATTGTCAATTGACGCATAAGCATCAACTATGTTCTCACCAAGAACACTCAAAAGAGCAGCCTTAAACAGAGTATCCATTTTCTGAAAAGCTTGTGCCTATTGGGAATCTTGCTCTCCTTCAGGTTTGCCAAGAGTGGCATCATAGCAGCTCATGGTCTGAAACCATAAGACTGCTCTCACGCGCCACCTCTTATAGTGGATACCCTCAAACATAGGAGGTCTCATGGAAGCAGCAAAACCACTTGGGGTAAATTGCCTATAATAAGGTTTTTGGATTGTTTGAAATGTGAGCAATTTACCAAATAATTTTGCTAACGAAAATACTAGATAAAGTATGACTAAAATAGCAAATATAAAGCAAGTCATGCAATCTGACAGAGAGAAGGTAAACATCGTTTACATATATGAACTTGAGCTAAACACATCTAGAACAGACACTGGATGAAGTTGCTTATACGACATAGAACCTAACATACGTATGGCAGAAACTAGAGCCAAGAACTGTAGCAGGACTTCTAACAGAAAGGAGAAGAACACATACTGCACAGTAGCAGCAGAAGCGCTGGACTTGCGGTCGGTGTCCTCGACTGTCATGTCATCGAGGAGGTCGTCGATGTCGGGGAAGTAGTCGTCGTCGGGGAAGTAGTCATCGGAGTGCGGGGCGTCTGTGACGAAGAAGCCAGTAGTCGCGCAGAGCGCTCCCCAAAAACCTTATCACCCTTCTCCCGTACAGGACTCAAAAGGTGCGGTTTCGGAGGCCTACTGTCCCGACTCGCGGTGCACGCTGCAAGCCGGGATGAGGAAGACAGCAGCAGCATAGAGATTGGAACTGTGTGGCGAGAGGAAGAGGACCTTCTGATGAGTCTCTCTGGAGAGGAGCGACCTCTCTTATATTGGCATAGGAGAGGGACGCGAACATGCTGCAACGGGAGGTGAAGCAACGAAGGGAGACAAAGTGAACAGGAAGCACGCGAAGAGGTGCACCGTTCGTATTCATTATCCACTACCGCAAAAACTTTTCAGCTCCCAAGTGACCTTTCGTATACCCGTAGTGCGTGGCAAAAATTAGACATTGGCTCGGCTCATTCCCGCAACCCGCGGCGCGTCGTGACGAGGCGTGGCGTGGCAAGGCGGGCAGCGGAGGAGGAGCGCGCGTGGATGTCCCTCTTGTTCTCATGCTCATACAAGTAGGGAAAGAACCTCCCTTATAAGGAGGTCCAACTCCCACTAAACTAGCAATGTGGGACTAAACTTTAGTAGTATCCCTTGCCTTGCACAAATGGGCTAAGTGGGCCTCTAGGATTTATTAGGAATTTCTGAAATAGTTATTGGGCTGCCCAAAATAGACTAAATTCCAGCACCTTAGCATTATGATCGTTACAATTTCATTGCTACTGCTTTCTCCATGACTTATACATGTTCCTCAGACTATGAGATTATGCAACTCCCGTATACCTGAGGAACACTTTGTGTGCTATCAAACGTCACAACATAAATGGGTGATTATAAAGATGCTCTACAGGTGTCTCCGAAGGTATTTATTGGGTTGGCATAGATCGAGATTAGGATTTGTCACTCCGTGTTTCGGAGAGGTATCTCTAGGCCCTCTCGGAAATGCTCATCACTATAAGCCTTGCAAGTAATGTGACTAATGAGTTAGTTGCGAGATGAAGTATTACGGAATGAGTAAAAGAGACTTGCCGGTAACGAGATTGAACTAGGTACGATGATACCGACTATCGAATCTCAGGCAAGTAACATACCGATGACAAAGGGAGCAACGTATGTTGTTATGCGGTTTGACCGATAAAGACCTTCGATGAATATGTAGGAGCCAATATGAGCATCCAGGTTCCGCTGTTGGTTATTGACCGGAGATGTGTCTCAGACATGTCTACATTGTTCTCGAACCCGTAAGGTCCGCACGCTTAACGTTCGATGACGATTTGTATTATGAGTTATATGTTTTGATGACCGAAGTTTGTTCCGAGTCCCGGATGAGATCACGGACATGACGAGGAGTCTCGAAATGGTCGAGACATAAATATTGATATATTGGATCATGTTATTTGGACATCGGAAGTGTTCCGGCTAGTTTCGGATAAAAACGGAGTGCCGGAGGGTTTACTGAAACCCACGGGGGAACTAATGGGCCACCATGGGCCTTATTAGAGAGAGAGGAGGGCAGGCCGCGCGCCCCCTCCTTAGCAGTCCGAATTGGACAAGGGAAGGGGGGGGCGCCCCCTTTCCTATTCCCTCTCCCTCTCCTTCCTTCCCCCTCTCTTCCTTGTGGAGGAATCCTACTAGGACTAGTAGTCTTAGTAGGACTCCCTCTCCTTGGGCGCGCCCCTAGGGCCGGCCGGCCTCCCCCTCCCTCCTTTATATACGGGGGCAGGGGGCACCCTAGAACACACAAGTTTCTCTTAACCGTGTGCGGTGCCCCCTCCACAGTTACACACCTCGATCATACCATCGTAGTGCTTAGGCGAAGCCCTGTGCCGATAACATCATCATCACCGTCGCCACGCTGTTGTGCCGACGGAACTCTCCCTCGACCTCAACTAGATCAAGAGTTCGTGGGACATCATCGAGCTGAACTTGTGCTGAACGCGGAGGTGTCATACGTTCGGTACTTGGATCGGTTGGATCACGAAGAAATTCGACTACATTAACCGTGTTACTAAACGCTTCCGCTTTCGGTCTACGAGGGTACGTGGACACACTCTCCCCTCTCGTAGCTATGCATCTCCTAGATAGATCTTGCGTGATTGTAGGATTTTTTTTTCAAATTACTGTGTTCCCCAACAGTGGAAACACGAAGCGGATGAGGGCAGCGACGCTAGGGTTTTTCCCAAGCAGCTCCTGAAGTGACACATGCAATAGGGTGGTTTTTTCCCCTCGCGTTGAATTTTTCACTTGAACATCTATGCATAATGTGACAATTAGGCACTGAAGGTATCACTGTTACCTAACATCAAAAGCTCCAAGACAAAATGCAGTAGAGTTGACATGCCCCATTGCAAATCTGAGTACCATGACCTTACCTCCATAAGGACAACTCTAACTGATCCCCTATCTGGCACTAAGGGAGGATAAATTCGGTAATCCTCCCTTACGCCGCACCTAGCCGATCCCCTAAAATGATTAGTGGAGGATATATTATCCTTCTTCGTTGCAAAAAAACCCCGATCTCCCTAAATATCCTCACTGCACGCTCGGCTGAGGAATAGTGGCGCCTCCTCTCCCGCCTCCTCTTTCCCGCTGCAGCCGCCTCCACGCCTCGCCGCCGCCACCGATGACCAAACCACCCACCAGAATGGATACCCTGGACCCCGCCGCCACCCCGCCAGCCACCGTCGCTGGCTTGTCGCCGCAGGAAACGACCCTCGTGCCGCCGCCCGCGCTGAAGAAGAGCATGGGGATAAAAAAGCCGACCGGGTTCAAGCTCTGGCTCCAACCGTGGCAAAGGCTGTCGGGGTGGAAAGCCCCTCTTTGGTGACGGTGCGCCGCCCTCCTGCTGCTCCCCCCGCATCCAAACGAGCAAGAAAACCAATGGCGGTGGCACCGTCCCTCGCCGAGGAGGCCACGAAGAGGAAGAAGAAAAGGCCACACCTTCCAACACTGCTCCGGCGCGTCTGATGGCGGCAGTCGGCAAGGTCACGACCACCAAGTGTTCGACGTAATGCCTACAAGGTAAAAACTTCAACATTTTTGCCGGTCGGTGATTGTTGGTAGCCGATGGTGATGTACTTTGCTTGTTTTGTTGTTGTAGTGCGGAGATGAACACGGCTGAATTTTTAGCATCTTTGGAGTCTGTAACATCCCGAGAATCATGCCACAGTAATATCCCCTCTAATCTTGCCAAGTCATCATGTTTCTCAAGCTTAAGTGCCACTTGCTCAAATTCAAACCCAAATTCAAATTTAAATTGAAAGTCAATTTTCTATTTCTTCAAACTGCCCAAGAAAAATGTTCGTTGGGTTGCAAATAATCACTAAGTACTTTTCATGTAGAAAACAATATTATTTGAAATATTAAATTACCCCTAACCTATTTAAATTTGTGCCCAAAACAGCCACTTTAATACATTTGCATTTAATAAAAAATCAAATGATTTCAAATATTACCACAACCATTTTATAACAGTGCAAAATGTTGCATGGTATTTATTGAGCCAAATCCTATATTTTACAAAAGTCATTTTGTACCAAAACAATTAGCAACTGAGAGAGTTAAAAAAACAGAAAAAAGAAATTAGAAAGGCCAGAGATGCACTGCACTGCTGGGCGTCAAGTCAAACAGGACCGACCTAGCCCACCACCGGCACCCTTCTACTCCCTCCGTTCTAAAATAGATGACTCAACTTTGTATTTCATCAGGGGCTCGGTGGCCGTCGTGCAGCTGCCCACGGCCATGGATGGCCACGCGGCGGCCATCCGCACCCCTGCCCCGCCTACAAGTCAACCCAACGTCCCTCCCGAACCCAAGCCCGCCTCCCCTCGCGCCCCCATCTTCTTCTCCCTCTGGATCCACCAGAAAGTATCCCAACCATTCTTTTTTTTTTAGGGTAGGCTAGAGGCTGTTTAAGCCTAGCTACTGGACTCGTCTTTGCCTGAATGTGAAAAAAAGAAATTTCAGGAGCGAACTCAAAAGAAGTCGAAGAATTTGAACACATGTTTTAGCTAGCTCTTCAGCAACCTATAGTAGGAACCAGCCCCCCGTTAGTGGCATATACAGTAGATTTCCCATAAGAAAGAATCAGCCACACGAGTTAAAATTTTTAGAATTGCTATAACTGAACCATGAGTTTGCATCTGAACTGGCAAGTGTCGCTGTGTATCCGTAACCGGGCGTTGTAAGTCATCAGTTCCCTTGCCACTGAGGACAAATCTGTACTGTTTTGCCATGTCAAAACCAGCCCTCTAATCAGAGGGCAATGGTATTTTCTACAAACCTGCAGTAGCTATAGTAATCGCTTTGCTGTTCTGTCTTGGCTTAGAAATATGTGGATGATCAGGTGCAAAACCATTTCGACACAATACTAGAAGTTGTGTCAGTATGCAGGGGAAACAACATACCCAAAATCATAGCAAGCAAACCAATCCCTGAGCCCCTCAACGGGCCTCGATTCCACCCAACATCAATCAAACAGGCTGAAGCCCCGCCCTTTTACCTCACCAATTCTCTCCTCCCCTCCCAGCAAGATCACCCGTCCTCACCGCCGTCCCCAGCCTCCCCCCTCCGGCAAGAGCCGAGCGACCACCTGATAAATCCTCCCGCCCCCGTTGAGAACCCAGTAACCGCTCTCCTCATCATCCCCTTCCCCCCTCCGCCCACCTCAGCAAGAAACCAAGAGCTTGCCGCCATCCTCCCCTCCCTGCCCCCCACCCATCCGCGCGAGATGGACGACGTGCAGCAGAAGGAGGCGCTGCTCCTCGCGGTGGGGGTCCTGACGGGAGGCGCCGCGGATTTCGCCATCGCGATGCCCAAGGAAGCCCTGCGCGCCGCAGCCAGGCACCTGGCCCAGCTTGCTCTGGACGTAGCAGCTTATGCAGATGCCTCTGACTTCGACACCTCCGACCTGCGCGCCGCCGCCAAGGCGCTGTTGCAGGCAGATGCGGGCAGCAGGTCAGAGGCCATCAGCGACCTGGTACGAGCGTGCCTCTGGTTGGACGGGCTAGTGGCCACGCGAGATGCGGCTGCCGCGGACGACCTCCGGCGAGGCGTCCTGGACGTGGCGCTGGCCGGGGGGACCCTGCTCCGTCTCCGCGTCCTCCCCGCGCGCGGGTTGGACTTCTTGCTCGCCGCCGCCGAGGGCGGCGCGGGGGGCGAGGCCCCCGAGGCTGATGCGGACGCCCGCGCAGCGCAGGCGGAGCTCGCGAGGGAGAGGGAGGCGGAGCTCCGGAGGAAGAGGGAGGCCGAGCTCAAGAGGGAGGCTCATGAGCCCACCACGGCGGCGACGACATGGTGGCGGCGGCTCGCGTGTCGGTTCTCCAGCGCGAGGGTGGCCAGTGAGGCCGCGAGGGCGACGGGATCCTGGTGGCGGCTCGCCAGTTGGTTCCTCAAGGAGACGAGCGGCGTCAACGAGGATGACCCCGAAGCTCCGCTGATAGCACGCAGCCAGCCTGACCCCAGCCCCGGCCCCAGCCCCAACTCCTCCCCCTCGGTGAGTTGTTCTGGAGTCTTGAATAGATCACTTCATGTTTACTGCTGTGTGCTATTCCTTTCTGCGAAATTACTAGTTTGTGCTTATCTGGGACTTCGAGCAAGAAACAAAGACCTCTGTATTCTAGTTGCAGGAAACGAGGCTGGAAGTCTAGGAACAATAAATCTATGGTCACAGGAATAAAATCTAGTTGCAAGTTTCTGAATTCACTCACAACACATGCTCAAGAAAGTTTGGGGGGAAACATGATCAGGAAGTTGTGGAACAACTGTAAAAATGGTCAAACAAAAAGTCTAGGAACAACAAACTGTATTCTAGAAACTTTGGCACTGTTACAAATTCCTGTGACTTGAAGTTTGAATTACTGTGAAGTTTAATTCAAATTACAATGAAGTTCACACTGAAACTAATGTTCAGAAAATAGACTGAAAAATTCAGGCTATGCACTGATACTAATTGGCATTCGAACTGTGGAAATCTTCTTAGATGCGACAGAAAAGATAGAAGAACCAAGCAACACAGTGTAGGCTCAAGAAACTAAGGGGGGAATGACGTTCATATAAATCAATTGGGAAATGATCAAACAAAAATTCGTGGAACAAAAGATAGAATTTCAGAAACTTTGGCACTATACAAGAGCTCAAATTACTGTGACTTGTCGATCAACTTACTGTGAGCTTCTCTTTGCAATTACTGTGACTATAATATCTACGGCATCCTGACTTGTTAATTACAAGCTAGATTACAATGTAATTCAGAAACATAGGCACTGCACGAATGCCCAAAATAAACAGTACAAAACTACATCGAAAGACTAGACTGGAAAAGACATCAAGAACTATGGTTGAAAAAAATACTGTAGTTATGTAAGACAATTACTACAAAAAGTCCTTGTAAAAAAATTCAGGCATGCATAGTCGACGCTTTACTGCATTCTGGCTTATTACATTTTACAAATGAAATTACTTTCGTGGGTAGTTCCTATTGTTCTAGAATCAAGTTGCATTTTAGTAGACAAAAAGAACACACTAAACTGCTTACGGTACTATCACTGAGTAGAAAACAGTAAGAGAAAAGATACACTCACAAGCAACATAGATTATGGAGGCGATCAACTAAAATTACAAAGGGAGGCCTACAGTAAATGGAAATGGAATACACTGGCAAGCAACATAAATTACAATGGCAGACAACTTAAAAAACAAAAAGGAAACACAACTAACATGAAAATAGCTCGCTAGAAACCTACTTTCTTTCTTGCTGCTGGAGGAGCAGGGTTATATGTTGCCTGCCTTTGTAAGTTGAGATGAGCATGCAACTCAGAATGACGAAGAATTCCTTAATGAAGAAATCACATTACCACATTCATCAAGAAAACAAAATACTAACAAGAAGATTACATAACTAAACCAGGCTAATTACAGTGAAAATCACTATAGATTACAATAGTAAACCCGCGGAAAATAACTATGTAATTACATTTAATGGTGCTAGATTGTTAGATGATCAGTTTCCGAGAAGAGAGTACTTACTACTACTACTACTTTGCTGTGTAGCAGTAGATGCTTTTCTTTTGAGGGTTACTCTGAAGTACTGGATAATCAGCTCGAATATTGCTGGGCGCGGACGAGCGCGCACGCTCCTGGTATCACGAATCGCTCAATATTTACGGGGATGTGGGCCGTACGTGCTAGAGTAGCTGTACGCAGTACTAGTACAGCCTATAAAATAGGGGTGTATATACCGAGGTCCTCACTGGACGGCCGTTTGGGTTGTGACGGCGCCGTTTACGAGCGGCAGCCACGTTTGATGGTAGGAAACGGTGTACGTGGGGTCCACGAAGAACAGTTATTATTTAGCTATCCCGCACAGGCTTGTTTACTCTACTCCCCCCAAATCGAGCGAGGAACTCTAGTTGCAGTTCATGGTGAACACCAACCAAGATGCAGATCCGGTGGCCCTGCCTTTAGACTTTAGTCCACTGCCCGGACTGCGCGGCCAGTTCGCCGGCGACTGCTTCTACAAGTGCCGCAATCATACATGTAGTTTGGGAAGTCGGCCTTGTTGCCTTTATCCTGAGAATCTCGTACGCCATCTGCATCCTTAGGTATGAAATCAAGCCCTGCAGGGAGCATGTCTGTTAGTAACTGCATGTTTGCGATCTCAACAGTAATGAAGAGGTTTGACAACTTACTGGGGTTGGCAGTGTTATCAGCTTCAGACCATCGAACTCTCTGATGTAGTGTAGTACATAGAAACCGCTCTCGGAACTGAATTTTTTTTTAGTAGGTACTAAATCATAGTTTTTTGCACACAGATAAATGTATACAAATTTGAGGTTCATAAGTTCTGTTTTGGCCAAACTTACATTGTGCAGTTTTGATGCCAGGCATTGTTATACTTGTAAGTCCATGGGGAAAGTAGCAAAATGCCAATCTGTATAATACTCATGAAGGCACTGAAAGAGGGCGTATAGAATGCACAGGCTTGTGTCTTTGTGTTTCTTCTATATTGTACTCCTTGGTGAGTATGCCAGCATGGGGTCCATCACATATAGAGTTTTTGCAGTTTTTGCAGTGATATAACCTTCAGAAGTCATGAGAGGGACAAGTGGACAACAAGTGTTGCTGCAGGCGTGGTTGATTTATGGACAGTCGTTTTTGACTGCTCTTGCTTTGCAGCTAGGAGCATGCCCATGAATTCAGAGTACAGAGAGGTGGAGCCATTGTTGAAAATCTGGAGCACAAGATGGGAGCATCTCTGAAGGTGTTCATGTGACAGAGTCTCTCCAGGTGGCTTGTGGTTGATGGCAAAATGCAGCACTGCATCACGAATCCTTGAGCACACTGCAGTGCTGATAAATTCTTTGGTAGCAATCCTGACGGCAGCAACTGAATGTGTGCTATCCTGACGCAGCGCTGGAAGCAGTTCCCACTGAATCGCCATATAAGAGGCAATGGAGTTCGTCTATACATGTTGCGAGAGAAAAGCAGTTAATCTAATCAGGAGTGGTAACAGTGCACATGCTTCCTTGTACTAACTAAACTGCATCCAAATTTTGAATTGAGAACATAATTGAAAATTCTTCTTGCCATGAAATGGAATGCGCCGCTTCTTGCCAACTTGAATAATTCTTGCATCTTAACAACCGTGGCCAAACGTTGTCCTTCACGTTGGCTTCTCCGAAATCTGTTCAATCAAAAAAGAACACCTGATCATACCGTGAAGAAAACTAAGTATCTCACATACACAATGAGTAGGAACAGCCAAAAGTACACAAGCACCATGCATGCACGTAGGTCAATCACAAACCCGGGCGAAAAGCTGAAATATGCTAGCGATTACATGAACGAGTTCTTTTATCTGTATCGAGCCGGTGGAACACTAATCAGATCTTGCACTTTCCAAAGCAGCTCTCGTCAGTCGGACTTATCCACTGTTGGATCGGCTTAGGACCAGGTTTTGTCCCTGTAATTAACTCTATGTCGGCTGCCGTCATAGATCTAACATGTTTATCAGGGAATATCATTGTTCTCTTAGCCAGATCTATACATCTAAGCAAGCTCCAATACATCTTGTCACAACCACCAGAGGCTCGTGTTGTCAAGAGTGTGGCTAAACCGCTCGGCTTGAGCAGAGGGTAGGAGAAGGTGGAGATGCTGGTCACCTGGCCGGTGTTCGAAGGCGCACCTGATGGATGAAATTGCAGCGGCGTCACCTCCTCACAAGCCAGAGGGTAGGAGAAGGTGGAGATGCCGGTCATCTTGGCTTGCTTGTTCAAGCTTTCGGAGCGGTGGTGTGGTTCTCCTGGGGTTGCAGATATCTTCTCCATCATATTGTACATCGTTATGTTGACGGAAAACATGCCCTGTACAAAAACCTGTACCGTATGCATCTATCTGTACCAACTGAACATGTCATAGGACGCCTGTTATCAGCCGACGGATGCCATGGGCCATGTTACACATTCATCACCGTACGTGCTTATTTACGTCTGCCTACCTACCGCGCTACAGTCTGTCCCCACCACGAACGACTTATTCCATTGGTCCACGTACCGGGATCAAACGCGCTCGTCCACGCTATCGCCGCTCTCGGTGCTTGGTTATCATGGGCGTGCCCTGCGCTTTATGTTGCCGGTTAAGGATCGAGCGAATCTACGCCCGTATTTCCGCCCACCTCGGGATGCTGGGTATGTATATTTTCCACTCCTCTTCTTGTCTCACTGCCACAAATGAAGACTGTTTGATTGGGAGTAATGGTTTTGTTACTGTTAAAACAGGTATTACTGTGAACGCCCTTTTCTTCTGTCATTGGATGCTGGCCGCCGTTGCCACGAAACTGATGAAGCTCTTTCTGGGTGGTGCCGTTGCCTACTTCCTGTTCTATTGGATACGGGTATGACTTCCTCCTTGTACTGCACATTTACAGGATTGGTAACTTATGCATGGACTTACAGAATTGGCAACTTGTGCATGGACTTCAACTGCAGTGTTGTGCGGTAGGAGAGGTCTGAGCAACCAGGAAACGGGGGAGGGATCCTGTATATGTCCAGTTTTGAAGATGGCGACAGAGAGTTGAATCTTCCAGCTTCTTTTACATGAATGCGTGATACACTGATACTTGCATATGTTCAGTTTTAAAGATGAACATGAATGTTTGATACCGAAACCGTGTGACGATGTAGTCAGCTAATCTCTAGTTTTCCATGCTTTTGGACTTATGGTCATGGAAACCTGCCTTGCCTTATTTTCTCTTCAAGGCAAGCTGGAACTGCTTATGTAAATTCATTCATTTTTCTCGCTTAGAAATTTCCAGATCCTATATCATTGTTATGGTTTCATCCGAGCCACCTCCGGAGCCGCACGGGCAACGGGGCGGAACTTCTTCAGTTTTGCTAAGTATTGCACATCTAAGTCGTATGGCATTGATCTTATGTTGAGATTCGTGTGGATATTTCCCCCCCCTCTTTATGCTTGATTTACTCACTTAGATGTGTAATAATTAGAGCACATCTAGATGTGCCCTAGACACACCCGAAGTTCTTTTCCCTTGTTTTCAACCTTTTCAGTTGAACATATTTTTTAGATCAACAGGGAGAGAGTTCAGTTGAACATACGTATAACGTGACAAGTAGGCACTGAAGGCATCACCATTACCTAACATGAAAGCCTCTAAGACTAAATGTCTAAATGCAGTAGAAAATGACACCCCCATTGCAAATCTGAAAACCATTGTCCATGGAAACTCTGCCTTGCCTTATTTTCTCTTCAAGGCAAGCTAGAATTGCTTATGTAAATTCATTCATTTTTTTCCTTCAAAATTCTAGAGTCTAATGACCCCTATCAATTAATTGCTTATGTAAATTCATTCATTTTTTTCCTTCAAAATTCTAGAGTCTAATGATCATTGTCCAACTCGCTTTCAACTCTCATTTTAACTGGAGTCTAATGACCTCTATCAATTAATTAAAAAGGAGAAGAATTGTGTAATGAATTAACCTAATCCTCGATCATGGAAACTTTCAACTTTCTTTTGAACTGGAGCCCATGACGGCAGGTTCCACGTGCCGCCCCCATTCCCGGCTCGCTCCAAATCCTGCAATACAAGGGGTGCTGGTGGCAGCAGGGCTTGTCGCGTGTCACTCGCCAGGCCTGCCACCATGGTAGTTTCGTCGATTGCATTTGAAGGTGGTCTTTTCTTTCATTACACACGCGCATGTGGTTTATAATGCAAAATAATCGACGCGGGCGCGGGGTGGAATTTTTTTTTTGCCCCTCGCTTTGAACTGCTTGACAGTTAGGCACCGAAGGCATCACTGTTACTTTACATCAAAGGCTCTAAAGACTAAATACAGTAGAGTTGATACCCCATTTCAAATCTGAAAACCATGACCGTTACTCCGTCAGATTAGCAGAATGATGACAAATATGACGGAATAGTGCACATCGTTTATGCAAAAGAAGATTCACTGCAAAATGACTGTATTGTTCCCATATAACGACATAACGTAAAGAAAACTCACACTGACTGCTGATATGCTCTAGGACGGAGTAGTTGTCTGCATATCTTCATGTGTTACCGCAAAAAAGAATAATGATAGCATGAGAGAAGCTACCAAAATAAATATCATTGTAAAGTTGTCCTGCAGTTCTTGATCATGGTACACAAATCGCATCACCAAGAGCCAAACCACCATTGCCAAGCTACATGCAGCTACACCGCCCTGGGAAATCATGGTAAGTCTGTCAGAATAACATAATATGGCACCACTCTGCCGCGCGGAGGATACAAAGGGAACAACGAGCTGAATAACCAATGAGTAAATTCAGGCGTGGAGTACTAGATACCTGAAACATCTAACTTCTTCGAGCAATAGAGCTACTACTAATAGATAAGAGGAGTGGATCATCAAGGAAAGAGATGTAAGTAGTACCCAGCACGTACCCTAATGAAGATTGCCCAGAATCTCTTATGGGCGGCGGTTGGTTGAGTCGGCGGCGGTCGTCGGCCTTCTTCCATCCGGCGGAAGAATTGTTCCTCCTCGATCGCTGGAGTTCCCGGCGTGCGCAACAACGGAGCAGAGCGAGATTGGTCGCGTGGACGGGACGATTTCATCAGAAGCAGGTGACGACCGGCTAAAAACGAGAATCCAGGCATGGATGGAGCCCGCCAGCGCGTGAGGTCAAGAGAGGAGATTTTCTTTTAGAGGGGTTCAAGAGAGGAGATGGATCGCCGTGAAACCTCAAGCGCGGCCAAGGCAGGCCGATCAGAAGTCTTTCTAGGCCGTGATCGGCTTTGACTTATGGCTTCTAATTTGATCTGGTTTTGGCCCGTGGGCAGTAACCACGTATGCCTGTGATCTATAATCCATTGCCTTTTTTGTTGTTGCGAAACAAGGATATTTATTTTTGGCCAGACCATTACCTTTGCACTTCCCTACGTAATTATTTGGTGGATTCTTAATTTTTCTTATCAAAAGCTATCAAACATTTAACTCGTAAGTCTAGATTTTTTTTCTTATATACCCCCCGTCCCCACCTTGTAAATCTCCTAACCTTATCTTTTTACTACAGATTATATCTGATACATGGAAATGTGGCAACTTGTTTTCCTTTTTTTTCACCTCTGATAATTGTATGATTTTTTTTAAAAAAAGTCCAAATGTGCGAACACTAGACACATGAAGATTATTTTAATTGCATGAACATTTCTCAATACTATGTTTAAAAAAAACTGTGAATACTTTTCAAAGGCATAAACACTTCTGAAAGTTTCACAATTTTACCTATCTGCCCAAGCAATTACCACAGGATGGCATAGATCCGCGGCCTAGGGTCCCTCCACGCCACCACCTCTGCCCCCCCACCCCCACTACAAGAAATATGTCAACTTATGACCACCACTATTGGTCACTGAAAGGTCACAAATTTCCATTTATGACCTTTTTGTGACCAAAAACAGAAGGTCAAAAGCTGGCCGTCGTAAACTGACTATAGCAACCTTTCTTCTGGAATGGTCAAAGACTTTTACGACCAAAATATTCCTACTGTGGCGTTTTGGTCACTAGCAACCTTCCCAGGCCACGTAGGCATCCAGCGTGGCAAGCTGATGTGGCACAAGATTCAGCCCGGTCCAATTCAGTTTTCTACATGGGCCTAGCCCATTAATTCAGCCTTTCTATATTTTTTCTGTCGTTTTTTGGTCGACTTTATGGGCCTAGCCCAACATTGCAGCTTTTTTTATTATTGGGCCTTGGCCTTTTCGTTCATGTATTTTTGATCATGTATTTTTCTGGGCCATTTCTTTGCTGGGCCTCTCATGTTCTGAATTTATTTTTTTCAAAAGATGGGCCCACTAGTGAGATGGGACCCAGTTGTCAGGTTCTAATAAGTGGGTCCCTTGTCACTGTTATATTCTTTAGATCTCAATTTTCCAATACATAAATAACAATATTTAAATTAGAACAGAGAGAAAACAAAATGCTTCAAACAGAGCACCGGAAAAATATAGTTCACATCATGAATACAATCAAAAAGAGCCAAACTTGGCACATTATTACAATCAAACATGGTTCACATCAATTTTACAATAAAAAATGTTCACATCAGGTAACACAGCTATCACAGTATAGCTAGCTCCAATGCTTCTCCGAATTTGTTCATCCTGGACCTCACGACAAAACATGAATGAAGGGCATCTGCAAGTTATCAAGCAAAATGGTTAGAACAAGCAAAATGCGATATTTTTATCATTTAAGCATAAAAGGACAGGGTCAACAACATTTCGATGTTTGAAAAATGAACCAGGATTTCAATGTTTGAACAGCAAAAGATAATATGTGGTTTAAATCAACCCCTAAGAAGATACACATTGACACATTCATTTGGCAACATCTATAGAAATTGAACCTCGTAAACATGCAATGTGGAATTTGTATCTCAAAGAACTATACAGATTTATCAGGTTTAATTACCATAGAGAAGCCAAATGCTAGCAAGTGAGGATTAGTACACAAGACCTGATTCAGCAAAGTAAACAAGAAGGCCGCTACAATACAAAAATAAGCTCATCACAGAGAATAAAATGAGTGGAACTACAGTACATCCTCTAAATTGTCATGTTCACAAGATTAAAAGGAAGCTCAGCATAAGCATATGAGTTTTGTTTGGCACCACCACATCAAAAGACACTTAAAAGTATGCAAATTGGACTAGCTACTAGAAGCACAAGATCAGGTCACAAACTTAAGCTGTTATACAAGAGGATGAACAATCATGTACTTATTTCCTACAGAGTAGGAAGTTGGGCATGTTATTAGTGAAACGTGGGGCATAAAGCAGAAATAGACACCATGATTGTTCTACACATAATACCGATCATCAGCACACAATATGGAGGAGGGTTTTTTCCTACTTCAATCCAATATCTGAGATGAAGAGGGAGCAGGCATGCGGATGGGACCTAGACGACAGGGGCCGGCATGAGCCAGAGCAGCACCCGGGCCTCCTCGTGCATCCTCGGCCGGTCAATGGGGTGCTGCTTGGTGCACAGCAGGGCCAGCTGGAACACCTTCTGGACCAGCCCCATGTCCGTGCACGTCACCGACACCTCCGAGTCCACCGCCTCCATCACCGCGTTGTCATCTGCTCTCGACATTATCTACACACACATAGAGACAGGGTGGTCAAATGACCATACCATGACAGTATATAGAAACCATTGCAACACATCATGCATGTTGAAAGATCGTAACATGGTTGACAAAAAACAACTTCAATCACTCTTATTAGTGACTTGCACAATGCAATGAAAAGGTAGATGTAATAAGATCTGAGACTTGGGAGTTTAGTGTGAATGACTTACCAACTGGTGCAAATTGCAATCGTTGTCGACGGTCTTCATCCCTTTGAGCAACTCCAGAAGGACGATACCGGAGCTGTACACATCGGATCGATGTAGCCAATTGTTCCAACATCCAAGCACATAAGTGGACGCATGGGACTTGGCAGCTGGGACGCTTGGCAGTGGCTGCAAATGAGACGCACGCTCGCACCTGCTGCATCCAAATCCAAATTGGACAAGAACAAAAAAAATTAGGAATGGTTGCAAACTCATTCATTCTCTAGGATTCAATTTCGGGACTACTTTATGCATCCGAGAAGAGTAAATATTAGGCTCTATGCAGTCGCATAACAGAGGATACTTCAATATTACATATTCTAGATAAAACTAAACTAGAGCCTCATATCCTACTACACGACTAAAGCTCAATTACACCATCACGTGCAATTGCAAGGCTAGTACAACACTGGAGAAATGATAAATTCCAACAATTTGAGCACTGGTGGAGAAACTGAAACTGCAGAACCATCCATTATTCTTATATACACAACTCAAACACAAATTCGTGGCGAGGTAGCCACATATTCATAGGCGACTCGAGCAATTCAATGAAGAATTCCATACGGGGAGCCGGAGAGGAGAGGCGCTTGGGTCGGTACCTTGGGTAAGAGAACATGCCGAGGATGTAGCCCTTGGGCCTGGAGGCGTCCGGGGTGCTCCTCCCAGAGCGCCTGCCACCTCGGCTCAATCTCGTCGTACGGGTACGCCCGCCTCGCCCACACCTTACCCACGTCGGCGCCGGCGCAGCAACGGCAGGAGCGAGTGCGGCGCGGTGAGAGGAGCGCACGGCGCTGGTGGGCCGCGGCGACCACGGGGGGCGCGCGCGGAGCTGGAGTGGTGGGTGCGGCGTGAGAGCCATCGGGGGTTGGGGACGCGCGCACCGGATCTGAACTGATGGAAGGAAGGAGCGGAGCGGAGCAAGCGTGAGAGGATGCGGTGCCGGCCATGGAGTGCAGAGAGGAGGAGGGCGGTGCGACCGAGCGCGAGGATGGATCTGGGGATCGAGGGGAGACGGAGAGGGAGAGGGTGGGTCAGCGGTGGGGGTGGAGCGGGGGTTGCCATGGCGTCGATCTAGGGTTTCGGCATGGAGAGAAGGAGAGGGTGGAGCGGAAGGCGGAGGTCGCCGGTGGGGCTGGGGCTGGGTTTGGGGGAGTGG
>NC_041391.1:576293640-576318100 GCF_002162155.2 Triticum dicoccoides | reverse complement strand
CGGCGGGGCCGGGTTTGGGGTTGCGGGAGAGGAGAGGATGGATCTGGGGGACCGAGGGGAGGGGGAGTGGGTGAGTGGGGGTGGCGGCGGGCGGGGGTCGCGGAGAGGGTGGGTGGGTGGGTTAGGGTTTGTGATTCTCGGGAGAAGCTCCACCGTTGGATGGATGTGTGATGGATGGCTCAGATTGCGTCCAAATTGGTGATCCGCGTGAAAGCGGTTCCTCGCGTCTCATTGGCCGGCTATCTCGCACTTGAATTTCAAAATTTTGAACCCAAAACTTGGTCAAAATGATCTCGTTTTTTTCATAAGTGTGCATCTTAGAATGGCAAACGATGCCATAGTTCGACGGCTTTCATTTTCTTTGCACAAAAAGATGATTTCCCATTTTTCGAGTGCATAAAAAGTTTTTTTTTGTGAAGAAGCTACCAAATATTAGTTCCAAAATAGCACAACTCCACTTTTCAAAAATATTAGACTAGATTTTATGTAAAATTGACCAAATAGTTACATGTCAAAAGCTTTTGATCCACCTCTTATAAAAAAACAAATTTCACCCCATTCAGTAGGAAGCGGGGAAAATTTTGAATGAAAATTTGTTCAAATGATTTCATATTGTGCACAAGGGTGCATATTGGAATGGCAAACAATGTTAATTTGAGGAGTTTTCACTTTCATTGCACAAAAGAGCCATTCTCCATTTTTCGAGTGCCCCAAGTGAGGTTTTTTTGTAAAGGATCTACCAAATAATTCTTGCAAAATTGGACCAAATCATTTTTATAAAATACTAGGCCATATTTAATTCACAATTGACAAAATGGTTGGGTGTAAAAAGTTTTGATCCACCTCTGGTGAAAAAGACAAATTTCCGCCGATTCAGCTGGAAGCAGGTCAAATTTGAACTATAGCTGCCTCATAGTTTGCTATTTATTTTTTTCCAAAAAATCATTTCTAGGTACATAAGTATCTATTTAATCAGAGAAACACCAAAAAAATTCCAAGATTCAACAACTAGCTAGGAACGGTCATTCCCGCCGTTTTGACCGCATTTTGAAACGGGCATAAAAAATTCAAAAAAAATCAAAAAATTGGGAAACCTTCGCATTTGTGTCATTATATGTGGCCAAGTTTCCAGGAAAAATAACAAACTTGTAATATGGCAATTATATTAAAAAAGTGTTCTCAGAAATGAGCTATCATCTCTCAAGATTCATGGCTTTCAAGGCAAATGATCAAACTTATGGCCACATTCATGTCATAGTTTGTTCAAATGATCTCATATTGTGCATAAGGGTGCATATTGGAATGGAAAACAATGTTGCCTAAGGAAGTTTTCATTTTCTTTGGACGAAAAAACCATTTTTCATTTTTCGAGTGCTCGAAAGGAGGTTTTTTTGTGAAGGAACTACCAAATAATTGTTGCAAAATTGGACCAAATCATTTTTTTAAAATACTAGGACATATTTAATGCACAATTGTCCAAATGGTTGGGTGTAAAAAGTTTTGATCCACCTCTCGTGAAAAAGACAAATTTCCGTCGATTTAGTTGGAAGCGGGTCAAATTTGAACTGCAGCTGCCTCATAGTTTGCTATTTATTTTTTCCAAAAATCATTTCTAGGTACATAAGTATCTATTTAATCAGAGAAACACCAAAAAAATTCCAAGATTCAACAACTAACTAGGAACGGTCATTCCCGCCGTTTTGACCGCATTTTGAAACGGGCATAAAAAATTCAAGAAAAATCAAAAAATTGGGAAACCTTCACATTGTGTCATTATATGTGGTCAAGTTCCCAGGAAAAATAACAAACTTGTAATACGGCAATTATTTTAAAAAAAAGTGTTCTCAGAAATGAGCTATCATCTCTCAAGATTCATGGCTTTCAAGGCAAATGATCAAACTTATGGCCACATTCGTGGCATAGTTTGTTAAAATAATCTCATATTGTGCACAAGGGTGCATATTGGAATGGCAAACAATGTTTCCTAAGGAAGTTTTCATTTTCTTTTGACGAAAAAACCATTTTTCATTTTTCGAGTGCCCGAGAGGAGGTTTTTTTGTGAAGGAACTACCAAATAATTGTTGCAAAATTGGACCAAATCATTTTTCTAAAATACTAGGACATATTTAATGCACAATTTACCAAATGGTTGGGTGTAAAAAGTTTTGATCCACCTCTCGTGAAAAAGACAAATTTCCGCCGATTCAGTTGGAAGCGGGTCAAATTTGAACTGCAGCTGCCTCATAGTTTGCTATTTATTTTTTCCAAAAATCATTTCTAGTTACATAAGTACCTATTTAATCAGAAATACATGGTTTTATGGAGAGACATCGAGGTTTCGACGGTGGCCGAGGGCCCCAACTCTAGAGCGCGTAAACTCGCATGCCCGTCGCGTGGTCACCGCGTGACCGTGGCGTTGCCTTGTGTTCTGGGCAGCCTAGGCATGTCTAGTGGGTTGAGCACTCCCCAGGTAGGTGCTAGGAACAAAATTACAACATAAGATTCTCACGAGGAGACCGATCGATGCTCAAACATGAATTAGCGGCCAAGTGTTTGATTAGCGGTATGGGAAATGTACATGGCTAATGGCCGTGAGTTTTGGCTGAGGATGATTAGTTACTAAGAAGACCGTCTTCACAAATTTCCAGCTCAAAAGGAGGAGCCTAGGTGGTACTTGCTTTGCAAACCACCACACTGGACATAAATACGAATGTTGAAGCTCGGCTCAAAATAATGAATGGATTGAGCTGGCATTTGGTGGAGGATCATTATTTGGTCATAGGAAAGCACTATAGAAAATTGATACTATTTGGACATGCCAAAGTGCTACTTCCTTCACAAACTGTTACTCTGAACAGAATAGGAAAATGAATATTTTTGAATTATTTTTGAACTACGCAAGGAAGATTTTTACATATTTGATGAAGATATGACCCAAAGAATTTATGAGATTTTTTTGGGAATTTTGGGAATGATAGAAATATAGGTTGCTTCACAACCTAGGGCAAAAACTGCCACATGGACATGACACATAGGCAAAACTGATGAGATGGCGCCTAGTCATCACAACCCACCACAATCTACAAGGTTATGACCATCTATATTGGTCATTAACAACTAGAAATAAGGCAGCGGACTAGCACTATTTGCTTTGTGACCATTTCGTGTAAGGAAATTACGACCTTTTTGACCAAAATGGTCGCAATGGTTTAGGGTTTGAAGCCCCTTGAACAGCTTTTGACCAATTGGTCTAAAATGGTTATAAATTTATGACTAATTCTTCGAGGGTCACTGACAGAAGGTCATAAGTTGACATATTTCTTGTAGTGCCTGCTCTTTGCCATCTAGTAGCTTCGACGACGGCCAGGGGAGGGGGGCCCGTCCCTTCGTAGATTTCAGTTTTTGGTAGGTCCTTCTTCCCCTCAGGTTTTGGTTTACTCACGGCATTGGCAAGGTGGTGACGATGATGGTGTGTTAGAATAAAGTCTCTTTGGCCTCTTCCTACCTCGACGACGTCTAGTCTTACGATGGCAAAGAGCCAGTAAGGGTAGGTGTTGTCAGATCTATTGGCTCTCTTCATATCTTTGGCAATTGGCGTGCCAACCAAGGGCAGTGGTTGAGTGGATTTAAGTGTGGTGACTTTGACCTCTCTTTGAGTTGTTCTGCGACCATGCTTGGTTTTTCTAACTCTTTGGATTCATGGTGAAGTATTGGAATCCCACGTTGCTTGAGATGTTTCTCCAACCAATGCTCCTTCAGCGATTACCACATCACATTGTTCACAACGAGTGGGTATTGTGGTCTTCAAAGGCATGTGCGACAAGAGCATTTACATGTGTCCCTTTCCGCTACTGTGGGCTTAGTGAAAGTTTCATGCTTGGGAAGGCGGTGAACAATCGAAGAAAGAAACGACCAATATGAGTTTCGATATAATTCTATTTGTTTTCAGTCGTTCCATGTCATGTTGTCCTTTCTTTGTACCTACTTTTGTTTTTCATGATGAATATCAGACATAAGATGCCTTCAGGTTTCTATTTTTTTAAGTTTAACATTTTAAGAAAACCACTCGCTCTAGAAACCGGTCTGGATTCCTTGGTATCCGGTTTTCATGCAGTTAGGTTAGTTTGTGTCCTTTTTTAAAATTTTCTTTTGATTATATCCTTCCCTTTTAACTTCTTTTTTGTTTTGTTTTTCCCTATTCTGTTGTGTTTCTATTTCGTAAAAATCCCCTTTTTTCATTTTTGTTTTCTATTTGTTTTCCCAACACTTACTATCATATAAAAAATCTTTTGAAAAAATATATAAATTTTATTTGGACAAATATGTTAACGCTTTGTTAAAATGTGTGAACACCTTTTAAATTTACATTAACATTGTCTATAAATTGTGTGGATTTTCTAAAGAATTAGATGAACATCATCTCTAGCTGATGATGTGAAAATGTTTTCGTGCCCCAAAAACTACCATTTAGGGCATTTAGGGCAAAAACAGAGCTCCAACATAAGCTCTATCTGCATTTGGTGATGAAAAAAAAATGGGCACCCCTAATTTTAGTTTGAAGTGCTACAACTTTCCAACACTACTACCTGCTTTCGCAAAACTAAATCGCAGCCGCACGAACACCAAACGTCCCTCTGAAGTTTCCCCGCCGCCACACCACACCTATTCCGATTGAATATTGCCATAGTGACGAGTCTATTGTCCGCCCATGGCCCAACCGCCACCCTGCCGTCCATTTCCAGCTCTCCGGACATCCGCAACAACCCCCGTCGCCTTCGTCGATTGTCGATCTGCCACCGTTAGGTTTTGGGAACAAGAAATCATTTGATACACCATGATAGCCGTTGTGTTCTTGCACAACATGATTATTGAGCATGTGCGCCGGCAAGATGCAGATTACTCCTTCTATTATGAATTCATTCATGGGATAGGTGGTGCATCTGCGTAAAGGAGGGAGTGGGTTTGCTTCCTTCAAGAATCGAGCTTTCTGAGCAAAATAGACCAATCCATCCCCGATAAAAAAACTGCCCTCCCGAGTCGCCCCCGTGAGGCGACCGGGAGGCGGCCCCAAATCCCCGCCGGCAGGCTTCTCGTCTCCCGTCCCTTCCCTCGCTGCCGCCACAGGGCGCGACCGGGCGAAGCCCGGCCGGCGCCGGCGCCGGCGGGGCCCCCTTTGCCTCCTCGTGCAACAGTTCTTCACGGGCGGACGTGGCTACTTTGAGGTGTGGTGCGGCGGCGACGGGGCACCACAGCGCGGCGCACGCCGGCGGTTCGAGGCGGCGGCAGATCGGCCGCGCGGTAGGCTGTGGATGGCGGCGCATCGACGACCTCGCTTCCCCGTGGCCGGAGGTCTCGCGATCTGGTGCGTCGCGGCCGCCAAGGACGGCGGCGGCGTGGCCAGATCGGTTCGGGGCGGCGCGGCCGGATCTATGCCCATGCGTGGGCCTTGATCGCTGGTCTGCCGTCGGCACGATGGTGGGTGCGACTCGTCGGCAGCTGGGCAGATCCGCGGGATTCTACCCTTCTCTGGTCCTTGACAGCGCGGGCAACTCCGGGGGAAACCCTAGATCTCCTTGAGATCGAACGATGGGGGCGCTTTTGCGTCGTAGTCCCTCTTTAGGGCATTGTTTTGGAGTTTGCTCCGGTTGAAGGGACCAGCGACGTCGGCGGCGCACGTCTGGTGGAGCAACTGCCGATGAAAATCGCGCCGACTACGGTCATGGCGGACGATGGCGGCGTCTTAGATGTCGTTCCCTTGTTGAGGCATCGTCATTGCAGTCTGCGTCATCAGGCTCGGGATGCTACGGGGGAAACCCTAGATCTGGGTCTTCCGGATCGGACGATGATGGCGTTTTATTGCTTTCCCTCCTGGGGGCATCGTTTTGGAGTAAGTGCTGGCTGGGGGGATGATGGAGCGGTGCTTCATCTCACACATAGATGGCGGCGGATATCAGCGGCATGACGCTGTGGAGGCTCGGCGTCCGATGCACGGAGATGGACTCGCGCAAGAGGAGGTTGCTGTCCGGCGTTATGGTGACGTCAATGGCAGAGTGGCCAGACAAGGTAGAAGCCTCAATATGATCTGAAGACAGACCTGTGGAAGATGACGGCGACGACACATGAGTGCGTCTGACCGGATTGTGCCCCAGACCCGGTATGTGGCTCCGCTGGGGCTTCCGAATGAGTTTCGGCTTCCGGCTTTTGATGTTAGGCTTAGGCGAGTGGTTTGGGTAGTGGCCCAACTAGCACCCCTTCGTCATTTTGGATAGGAGTAGTGGTATATGTTGCCAAGATGGTGGATTCAGGCACATTGTTGTAATACTTTGTAAGGTCCTCGAGAATAATCAATAAAGTGGTCGTATGCATCTTCCAGATGCAGAGGCCGGGGCTCATCCTCCTTTTCTAAAAAAAAAATCTGCGTAAAGGAAGACCACATCGAACGCTTTCTTCAAGTTCACCATAAAATTTGAAAACCATGAACATGACTCCATAAAATAGCACATCCGCGACAAATATAATGGAACAATGCACGTCCTTTATGCAAAGGATTCACTACAAAATGACAGTATTGCTTCCATATAACGCAACGAAAATTCGTGCTGATTGCTGATATGCTCTAGGATGGAGTAGGTGTCTACAGTTCTTCGTGTGTTACCGCAAAAAAGAATACTCCCGGCACGAAAGAAATGATCAAACAAATTATCATTGTAAAGTTGTCCTGCATTTCTTTATCCTGATACACAAATCGCATCATCAAGAGCGAGACCACCATTGCCAAGCTATACGTAGCTGCAATACCCTGGGAAATCATAGTACACCTGTCAGAACAACATAATAGCGCACCACTCTTGGGAGACAGACGAGCTGAATAACTACTGAGTAAATTCAAGCGGGGAGCACTAAACATCTGAAGCATCTAACAATTGCAACCAAGCAATAGAGCTAGTATTAGATAAGCGGATCATCAAGGAAGGAGATGTAGTACGTATACCCTAAGGAAGATTGCCCCGAATCTCTTCTGGGCGGCCGTTAGTTGGGTCGGCGGTGGCTGTCGGCCTTCTTCCATCCCGCGGAAGGAAAGGTCCTCCTGGATCGCTGGAGTTCCCGGCGGCTGCAACAACGGAGCAGAGCGAGATTGGTCGCGTTGACGGGACGATTTCATCATAAGTAGGTGACGACCGGCTAAGAATCCAGCCATGGATGGAACGGGCCGGCGCCTGATGACAACAGAGGAGATCAGGAGATGGATCGCGGTGAAAAGCGCGGCCAAGAGGCAGGCAGGCCGATGAGTAGTCTTTCTTGCGGAGAGAGCCAGAGGTAGTCTTTTTTTGTGTTTTTGAAACGTAGCCCTGGTTTCCGTTTATTGGACTCGAATATTGATCTGACGCTCGATCAAACGCATCCCTGGAGCGAACGAGGATGGAACGCTGAGCACCAACGTTTTCGTTCCACACCAACAAATCCGTTTTTTATCCGTTTTTTTCTGAGGAAAAAAAACGGATTTGTTGGCGCGACAAAAATAAAAAAGTGAAAAATATAAAAAAACATTAATATACAGTACAGAGAATTTGTAAAGGAAAACATTTGAAAACGGCGCACCGATCGCCTCTAGCATGCAGCGCTCGCTACATACCGCTTGACACTTACAGCAGGTCCCACGCACCGTCCTTCTTTTTCCTCTATGCAGACCTTATCTCTCCTCATCCAAACACACCTGTCGACAACTCCTGACCACACCTTCCTGATTTTTCTGGACAGCCATGGACACCTGCCTTCCGCTCCCTCGCCGTGCTCCGCCGCCGCCGCCCCCTCATTCTTCTCCTCCGCAAGTCCAACAATTGGTTCTCCACTGCCCTCGGCAAACCAATTCTTCGTCCCCATAATTCCAACAAGTTGGTTCTCCACTCCCTTCAGCAAACCACCATGGATACCTCGAGCGCCGAGCTTCTCCATGTTGCTTTCTCTCCTTCCTGCTGCAATCCTCCATGGACCACACAAGATTGAGCCCACACGTGTGTTGATGTGCAACCACACAATGCTGTGAACCGGTGTTTGTTGCGAGCTGCAACGGTGGGTGACCACGACCGGTGAGTGCCTAATTTGCGGCAGCCAGATGCTAGGACGAGTGCCTAGTTTTTGCTACCAGCAATGTTTTTGGTTTGGCCCAATTTTACATTTTTGCTATCATCGTTTTCTGGTTTGCTGGAACCAGCACAAATTTTTGCTACCATCGACGTTTTGGTTTTGCTGGTACCGACGCCTAATTTTGTATTTTGCTACAACCAGTGTTTTGGTTTGCTGGAGACAGCCCCAATTTTTGCTACCATCGGGCGTTTTAATTTTGCGGGCACTGACGCCAAATTTTGCAATTTGCTACAACTGGTGTTTTGGTTTGCTGGAGCCAGCCCCAATTTTTGCTACAACTGCTGCTTTTGCTTTGCTGGAAAGAACGCCCAATTTTGCATTTTTGCTTCAAATGGCGTTTTGATTTGCTGGAACCAGCTTTAATTTTTGCTGCGACCGGTGTTTCGATTTTTGCTAAAACATTGCCCAATTTTGTTGTTTTGCTTCCACTGTTTTTGGCTTTGCTGGAACCAGCACAAAAATTTGCTACTACCGCTGTTGGCTGCGAGCCATGGCGCCGTCGCCATTGAATCTGCAGCGGCGAGGGGAGGTAGCACCGGCGAGGGGCGAGCGTTGGCTAGCCATGGTTTTATGCTGCTGAGGATTTTTGCTGGAATCATCATCTAATTGTGCTGGAACCGACTATTTTTTATGCTTCAACCGAGCACCACAGATTTTGCTGTTTTATATTATTTTTGCTGGACATAGCGGCCAAGTCGACAACGGTGACGAGCCGGTGATGAGGGAACATTGAGGATGCTACAAATCAGGGTGACCGCGCGCTGGAACCCGTCCATGTTCGATTTGTGGGCTGCAGCCATGGCGAGTCGGAGGCACAAGCGGCCGGTTAGCACGGGCGGCCGGCGTGGTGGCACAGGTGGCAAGCAAGCATGGGAAGCCGACGACAAGCGTAGGCTGCCGCCTGGCGGCGAGCTCGCGGGTGCCCGGCGAGCGTGCGAGATCCGGCATGTACGCACGACTACGTTTTTCTGTTTTCTTCATGCGCGCTTGACTTTTCAGGAGAGAGAATCATACGGTCAAAAAAGATTGTATCGGACGCTTGGTAGCCGACCGGCCCAAATTTAGGCCGGCGCGCCGGCGTCTAGCACTCGTCATTTGTAAATGACATATGCGGTAAGTTTTACTGTGACAGTGTACAGAAATTATAACATAAATTTGCAACATGATTGAAAAAAAATCATACAATTGTAGAAAAGAAATTGTGAGCAGCACCAGGGTAGAGGAGGCAGCGGTCCCGCACCCCCACTCCATGGGTCGGCCCAATTTCCAGGCGAGCGATTGCTCATGACGCGCCGCTCGTCCTGATTCGCTTGTCGCTCGTTTGGCAATTGACCAGTTGTGGTTGACCGGTCCATAGACCGTTGACTTTTGTAGAAAATGTGAAAAATTCAAAAAAAATAGGAATTAACAAAAGATGTTAAGATTTTTTTAAAAAGATCATGAACTTGAAAAAAGTTCAGGGGTTCAAATTAGATCATGGATCTGAAAAAGTTCACAAGTTCAAAAAAATTCGCTAATTGGAGAAAAGTTCATTGATTTTGAAAAAAAGTTCACGAAACATTCATCGATTTTGAATTTTTCACAAATTTAGTAAAAGTTCATTGATTTTGAGAAAAATACACAAATTTGAAAAAAGTTCATCAATTTTGAGAAAGGGTTTACAATTTTAAAAAAGACGTGGATTTTCATGAATTTGAATAAGTTCACAAATTTCAAGAAAGTTTTGAATTTGCAGAAAGTTCACGCATTAAAAACAGAAAAAAAAGAGAAAGAAACTGAATAAGAACCGTCTGAAAAATCGACCAGCGAATTGGAAAAACTGGTTTGGGAAGCTTCCCAAAACCGGGAGCTTCCGTGAACAGAAGAAAGAAGAGACAAAAAGAAGTAAATAGGCACAGCCGGTATGGTGTCCTAGTTGGTTACCGTAGTTTGAACTAAACGAAGAGCTCTAGAGTTTGAATCACGTCTCCCGCAACTTCTTTGAAGGTTAACAGAAAACAGAAAAAGGTAAATATGTCGGCCCAGCCTGGGAGGGGGGTTGGGTGACGAAATAGCCCGCAAAAAATAAAAATAAAAAAAATTAGCCTGCAACCGACGCTGAGGGCGCCAAATAGGAGTTGGGATGGTTGCCATCGCTCACCACGATGTCAGCTAGACATCGGCAGGCCATCCTCCGGAATATGGATGCAAGCAGGCACTAATATAACAATAATGGCTATTAGCTACTCACTCCGCTGACTATCATAAGATTTTTCAATATTTTAATATGAACTACATACAGATTGAAATAAATGAACGAACACACTAAAACACGTCTATATATATTTGATTAAAAAAATAGAACATCCTATATTAGTGAATGGAGGGAGTATTAGTAATTTCTTTTTATGAATTAAAACTTTAATATGAATGTTAGTATTTTTGTTTTGATTTCTGGGACCAATGGCCGCCGTCTGCGTGCTATGTCATTGGCGCATTGCCATCAGCCACCAAAGGAAGCTCTGCCTGTTCGTCATCGTGTCTCTAGTTTCAACCGTCATCCCCGGCTCATCTCAATGAATTGTTTGTGTGTCGGTACAATATTCTATACCATCCAGTCCCACGGCTCATGTGGTCAGAGCTAGACCAAAATCTCAAGGTATATCCAACATACAACTAGACTATACAACTACTAGGTAATGTTGTTGTTACATTGGTTGCAACAATTTTAAAGTTGTATGACAACTACGTCAAGATAATAGCTGAAAATTCTACTTTCAGTTTGCTATGTTTCAAAAGTGGTATTCTTGATTTGTTTGACATGTTTCGCTGTCTAGAGGGCAAGTACCCTTTTGAGCTCGGATGAACAGTAAATTCATTTTTTTAAAGGGTCTTTTTACATCTGTGCCCCTGGTTCCTTAGCTCTACTCATTCATTTCCGCGCTCTTAACTTTTGCTCAATTTTTCCCACTCCCTTGCCAGAAACCCTCATAACTGGTCACAACGGACGTTGCCGTCGGGTCAAAGACTTGACCGTTAACTCTGACTAGTGGGATCACGCCGGACTGTGTCGTCCGTTGGACCTGACAAGTGGGGCCGCGTTGGGTGGTGTCGTTGTTCGACCGTTGGGCCGTGGTTTCATTGGGCCATCCTTTGCATTAAACGTCTATGCGCGCCGCCAGGACAGAAGCCTGCTATGCATGCACCCAACAAAGCCTGCCTGCATGCGTCGATCGAGCCTGCATGCACAGATGCCACGATGCGCCGACCGAGCCTGCATGCGCCGATGCGTCCGCCACGATGCATTGACCGAGCAGTTTTCTTGCACGCCAGCCGCCACGGATGCAGCGACGGTCACTGCCGCGGGTTTCTCTCTTCTAGCTAGGTGGCTACATATTTGTGGCTTGTGTAAAAAAAAAACAGCCACTCCCTTGCTTAGGTCTACTCATTCATCCCTATTAACAAAGTTTGCTTGCATGCACTAGATGGTTACTAATAAGGGAACCCTACTAACAAGCCGAGCTCTCTAAGAAAACAATCAACAAATATGTAGTCTCAATATGTAGATAGGGCCAACAAGCCCATAGCACGATCACATAGTTCAAACTAGGAAGAACTTAATAATAGAATAGATAGAAAACTTAATAACAAAACTTAAGAAAAGGGCCAACAAGCCCATAGCAACTCCAACATAGTTCAATTACAACTTAACATAACATAGACTAAAAAAATATAGAGAGCTTAGAACCCTAGCCGCCACCTTCTCCACCTCGCTCCTCCTCCGGGCGCCCTTTTCACCGCTCCTCTGGGGCGTTGTCGATGGGGTATGGAAGAGTGTGCATGCGCATCGCGGTAGGGAAGATGTTGGTGTACTCCGTGAACCTATTTGTGGGTGGTGAAAGCGATGAACTCGGAGCCACACCAAAAGACCCGTCCGAGGAGGTAGAAGGCGTCGAATGTGTTGGTGAAGTGGGAAAGGAGAGCAACCACCACCCGGTTTTGGATGACCTCCTCGACGCGGAACATCGTTGGAGATCCCCGCGGGAGGTGGTGGTAGCCGGACATGAGGAAGAACTCGGTGAAGTTCCTTGCGGTCCTCAGCCTTGATATCACCCACACACGTAGTGTGCGATCAATGTACACGCCAGTAGGGTAGAGCCTCTCCGGCACGGTGGGTGGGAAGCGGTAGGTTGGTCCGGTGTACTGCATGGCTGAGGGATGTGCAGAAGAAGGAGAAGGGGTCAAAGAGCAAGAAGGGCAGATGGATGAGGGATGGCAGAGGCAGAGGGTGGGAGATGGCAGAGGCAGAGGGTGGCTTAAGTAGCCATAGTGCCACGTGTTATTTGGCCATGGCAATAATGGGGTCAAATGTGAAGTAACCCGTTTTCAAACCCACCGCAGCATCAGGAGTGTACACGCGTGAGAAAGGGTGGTTTGAAAAGAAGAAGAAAAAGAAGCTAATTGCACACATGGGAATCCGTGGTCATATATATTATATGAACAAAAAGAGACAATTTTTGAAGGGCTTGTGGCCATTTTGCATGATAAAAATAATTTTGGCCCTTATAAATTTGGTCATTTTGCATGATAAAAAAAGATAGAGGACTTGTGGCCATTATACAAATGCAAAATGACCCATTTTTGAATAGTTTGTGGCCATTTTGCATGATAAAAATAAATATAGCCCTTATAAATTTGGTCATTTTGCAATTGTATAGAACAAAAGGAACTAAATTTTCTACGCAATGTCAATTGTTGTGTAATTTCAAACGATGCAAAAAAACAGAGCCAACACGTTCAAGAAAAAACAAAGCCAGCACGTTCACAAAAAAACGACGCAATTCATCGGCCCAACCAGAGCTTGGTTTCCTTTTGGGCCCAATAACAACGTTTTTTCGGGGAGTCAGTGGTGGTCGAGCAGTCGTGCACAACCAACAGGATCGCCTCTCGCGGATCGCCCCACGATCCAACGATGCGGAGCCGTCCTTGTGATCCAATGGCCCGGAGCCTGCACACCGAATTCTCTCTAGAAGACTACATGTGAGGACTGTCGCTTGGCGCCAGGGTATGATCGGACGGCTGACATTCGAAGCTAGGGTTAGGCGAAACCCTGCGGGGTTTAGAGGGGTTTTGAGATGGTCAACGGGGTTACGAAAGCTTTGACTGAGCATAACTAATTTAAAAAATCAAAAAATATGAAACCTTCGCTGTTCGTCGTTTTATAAGACACACTAACGAGGAAAAATACTAAACTTGGTCTATGGTCATTTTCATGAAAAAACCCTAGTTGGCACCATCGAGGTCAAATGAGCACCATTAAAAAAAAGGGCAACCTGGTGCATGTAGCTCCTGCTTGCGCAGGGTCCAGGGAAGGGTCCGACCACTTTGGGTCTATAGTACGCAGCCTTTCCCTACATTTCTGTAAGAGGCTGTTTCCAGGACTTGAACCCATGACCTCATGGTCACAAGGCAACAGCTTTACCACTGCGCCAAGGCTCCCCTTCTCAAATGAGCACCATTAATTTAAAAAAATGAAAAAAAAATGAAACATGCGCACAATGTTGTCTTATGTGACATGTTACCAACCAAAAATCATATACTTGGTCTATGGTCATTTTCATGAGAAAACCTTCACACATATGAGCTATCACCTACAAGATTTCATAGAGTTCAAGGAGATGAGGTAGGGTTACCTTCTATTTTTTGAAAAAATTAAAAAAATCAAAAAAAATCACCAAAGCTTTATTTCAAAGTGAATAAGAAGGATCTGAACTTAATTTCTCATTTTCATTTTTTAAACGTGTTTTTAATAGTTTTTATATTAAAGCATATTTTTCAAAAGAAAATGTAAAAATATGAAGATTAATTTAAAAAATAGTGAGACTTCGAATCTACACTATATAGATTGAATAGGTGTTAATAAAAAACATTTGGCTCATTTAGAGTAGGTCCAAAAAACTTGATTACAAATGGGTTGTTTACCGTAGCCTTTGAGCTCATTTGGAGCACATTTCTCAAATTCAAATTTCTTTGACCTCCTCTAAATCACCTCAAATTTTGCACACATGATCTCCTACACAAACATAGAGAGTTTGCCAAGTTTTTTTTGCATTTTCTTGAATTTATACTGTCCTGTCGAATGTCAGTTCAAAACATCGGATAATGAAACATGCTGGTGGGAAAAAGCATGCATTTGATTTGATTAATAAACATGAGACCAATAACATGTGTGATCAGTGAAGCAACACTGAAGTGATCAGTGAAGCAACACTGAAACAACATGTCTGATCAGTGAAGCAACACTGAAACAACATGTGTGATCATTGCAGCACCTAAACTCATAGTTCACAACATCTAAATAGAACTAACCATACACCACAGGCAAATATAAGGACATACAAATATAGATAGAATAATACATTACTAGCATCACCATAGATTCAGTTCACACCATAAATAGCCACATTCAGTTTACCAAAAGTAACCGGACCGAAAGTAACCCGAAAGATAAAGATTCAGTACACAACATCACATCATCGCATCACGCCGGAATCAGGGCCTTCGCGAGTGCAGCATGCTGCCCCCTAATCATGTAGTCCTCCCCGCGGATCGCTACATCCTCTGCATGAGACAGTAGGTGATCGAAGCGGCCATCCTTTGGCTTTGGCTTGGTGGTGCAGTAGGGGCAGTGCCACTTCTTGATCTTGAGGTTGTAGAAGGAAGCAACTCCCTTGGCCTTGATCTTCTCCACCTCCTTGGCTGTGAAGGACGCGACGTTTCCCTTGTACACATCATCTCCAGAATCATACTGCACACATGAATGAATTGCATTAATACATTATAGATTCATATACACCATGTCAAAGGAACTAAATGAACAAGGGATAGGCTTACCTCATATTCTTTGTCGTCACTAAACGCCCCCTCATACGGGTCGTAGTCGGCCAACTTCCTCTCCCCCCAACCATCATCCTCCTGAATATACAATTACATCCATCACTAGTAGCCAATTGAAAATTTAGATATGCACACATGACACATTGATCATAGGGCTAATATACTCCCAATATGACATTCAAAACCCCAACCTGAGTAGCATTCAAAAACAAATCTAATATAACTACATATGACATTCAAAACCCCAATATGACATTCAAATAACACATTGATCATTGGTCATGCACACACATTGAACAACAGAGCTAATATAACTACATATTGTGGACAAATTTATATACTAATGAATCAAATAACTTCTTAATCAATGTATTCAATTTGGGCATATGACATTCAAAACCCCAATCTGAGTAGCATTCAAAAACAAATCTAATAGGGACCCAATCTAATAAGCATACATGTCTGTAGCATTAAAAAACCCAATCTGTGAGCATTAAAAACAAATCTAATAAGCATACATCTGTGTAACATTGAAGCACATCTAATAAAATAGATCTATCTAGCATTTTTGCAATGAATTTATCCAACAAACCCTAGTACAAAAATCCCCATCCCCCCAATACAGAAAACTACGGCCCATCTGTCAAACCAACTACTCTAACCATCTGAACTATATGAATCCACAATCTAACCAATCCAACTAACTCTACAAGGTAATATCTTAAAGCAAAGCAAGTGCAAATACCTGCTGCTCCTCGCCAGGCTGCGCATCGGTGGTATCGGGATGGACTGCGCCGCTCGACGTTGTCACCTTCTGCAGCGCTGAGGCGGAGCCCGCCACCTCCTTCTCCACATCCGCAGCGATTGCGAGTTTCCCCGCACCGCCATGGACGCCGCTGACATCCGCGGTTACCATGCCTTGCAGCTCGACCGCATCTCCGTCCGCTGCGCCGGCGTCGCCACGGGCTTCGACCATCTCCGGGCAGATGGAGGCGATGAAGGTGAGGAAGAGGATGTGGTGGGGGAGAGCGAGACGATGCGGTGGAGGCAGTGGAGGAGAGCGAGACGACGCCGGTGGGGGAGAGGAAGACGATGCGGTAGGAAGGGGATTTGGGGGAAAATGGTAGGAGGCGATGGAGGTGGTTACCCCTCTTTATACGATGGGACGTTTCGGGCATGTCCCATGGACACGTGCTACCCCACGACCGCGGTCAGTTGCATGCGCCCACGTATACAAATACATGTACGGTCAGCATACGAAAGAACTATATATGTAATGGTCAAAGGTGTACGCGGCCCCACTCGTCAGATTTAACGGTCAAAGGCATTGACTCGACGACAACGTCCGTTGTAACCTGTTCTGAGGGTTTCGGGCAAGGGAGTAGGGAAAAGTGAGCAAAAGTTAACAAAGTGGGGATGAATGAGTAGAGCTAAGGAACTAGGACAGAAATAAAAAAACCCTAAAGAAAAAACAACATTTTTTTTCATGGTATACTTGACAAATGTTTGGAAATTTTCATCATGAGATCACATTCGTGGAAGGCGTGGCAAAAATAATCTGTGCTCCAAAATGCTTTAGAAAGTAGCATTTCCAGTGCATCATTTTTTGTTTTGTTTTTGTCACGTCTTCCTCGAATGTGATCTCGGGATGAAAATTTGCAAGCACTTAAAATATTTTTCAAAGTTCACCACGAAAAAATTCATTTTTTTTATTTCGGGCTCATTTGAGCTCGAGCTCAAATACTCCATGTCCTATCTAGAGTTACATTAATACTAACAGAAGTGTCATTTTCTTTTGAATTCTGAAATATATGTCATTCCAATTTGATCTAGGTTATATATGTAAGAGACGTCTATAGTCACCTTTTATATATGATATGTACGATTGCTTGGTATTGGCTTCCTCGCGCCCATCATGCTCAAATCTTGGCTCCCTATGATTAAAGCCTAGCGGATTGTCCTTGAAAAGCCTTACACACAAGCTATAGCCCATAGGATTTTTCTTGCGAGGGCGCGCATAGGGTTTGCTGAAGCAAGAGAAACTCAATTGTAGTTGCATCATATTTCATTTTGAGCACATCGACATAACTATGAGAGAGAAGAAGGGACAAGGACTTCGCTAGGAGTGAGCCAAAGCCATCGACAACACATAAAGAAGGCCAACTGGAGGTGTCGTGGAATTGTCACGACAGATGTCCTAGTAGAAGGACTTAGTCGTGAAGCCATCACAACTAGGTTAGCTTAAAGGGGTTAAACTGGACAAAGGACACAAGGAGTTTATACTGGTTTGGCCCCTTGCGATGAAGGTAAAGGCCTAATCCAGTTTGAGGTGGTATTGCTTATGTTTCGATTACCAGGGAGCGAATACGCTTGGCCTAGCTTTCGATCTCTTATTTCTTGCCCTAAGTCGCCGCCGGGTCGTCCGTTTATATACACAGGTTGACGCCCCTTGGCTCACGGAGTCCCGGCCGGCTCATACAACGTGTCCGGCTCGGTGACTAACTATACATGCCTTACAATACAAGTCATACATACATGGCAGTTTACACTTATGGGCCTTAACTCGTCGTTGGGCTTCAGGCCCTTAGCAAGTCTGATTCGTGAATCGCCACCTTCAATATCTTCATGGACTTTGTCTTGATAAACCGCCATCGGTATAACCCGACTCCTCCTAGGCAGGTCATATCCAATAGTCATATCCCCAACATTAGGCCCCAGGTTGATTTGAACTTGTTCATATCAATCTTCAATACTTAGAAAAAATCCTTCATTTGTTCTTGCAAGATATTGTAACCCGCCATGACGTCATCTGTCATTAATTTCACACAATGCCCAATATATCTTAATAGATCCTTCTCTTTAATAACCATCCCGAAAATCAAGGTGCCCGAGCTGTTATATAATCATTCTTTGACCTCCTCGATTCTAGCACCCGCCTATTACCCATTTCCTTATAAATAGGGTCAGACAGCCTTTTCACTCCCCCCTTTCCTTCTCGTCTTCAACCTCTCTTTCCTACAACACATCTGCACACCTGAGCACCGCCGCTGGCGACCTCGTTAACTTCCTTCACCCCGGCCGCTACATCAACCTGAACGAGACCAGAGAACTGCGGCACATCTCCGTTGCTTCAACGGACCCAGTAAGCACCTTGCTATAGATATCCATTAGGGTTTTCTGAAGTTCTTAGGAGTTCATCGTCATTTTCCACCATACCTCTGTTTAATCCTTTCTTCGATCTAGAAAACAACCTTTAAACATGCGGAATCTGTTTCTGTACCTTTCCTTAATCACTAAATATGCTTCCCAGATGCAAAAATCTTGCCAATATACTAGTTTCTCTATTGCTGCGATATTAGGTTTTGATTTTACTTTCTTTTCCGAACAGCGGCAGATCCAAAATTAACTGCACCAATCTGTAAAGCATGTTTATCCAACACTTAGTAGAACTCGCACTTGATAGATCTTAAATACCATTACTATCATGGCGGCTTACATCCCCAGTTATAATTAGTCATATGTCATTAGGCCTCGTTAAGCCGCCAATGTGAATATATGCTGCAGCATTCATCTCCGGCTTAACAAATCAACTTAAACCGGCAAATTTTCTTTGTTTTAGGCTTCTTCCCTTACAATGCCGAAGATAGTCACCTCATGTAGCTAGGTTCCCTCTATTGTCACCGAGAGCATGCTTGAAGATTCTGTCAAAGTCGGCTTTTTACCAGCAAAAAACATCATGCATTGGGGCGCCCCCAAACCAAATGAGAAAAAACCTCAGCCACAAGATGGTGAGATCATTTTTTACTGATCGTATGAACCGGGGCTTCTCACCACCTGGGTCAAAAACATTCCGAGACGTTCTGCACTTCTTTCAACTTCATCCTCAAGACATCGGACCCAATTTCGTGTCAAACATCTGCAATTTTCAAGTCTTTTGCAAAGTATACCTTCAAGAAGAACCCATGGTTGAACTCTTTAGGGAATATTTTTATCTGAACCGGTAGAACAAGTTTACTAATGGACCCAGTTAGAACTTGGCAGGGTCTTAATTCAACAGAGAAGAGATGCTATCTTCCCCTATGCTCGCCTGCCGAGTTACCCCAAGGATTGGAACCAAACATGGTTCTATTGTAAAGATACTTCTCCGGTTGATGAGAATCCACTGTCGGGTTATCGTGCCGAACAGCTCAACCCCAAATATCATCTTCCTGAGCGGCATACTACTGCTGAACGGTCGAAGTTTGCACCTACCCTTTCAAAGGTCAGGGCCCTACTGGGAAATGGGTTAACCAGTATTGACTTGGTTCGGTGATGGGTTTCTTGGAGAATCATACCCTTGAGCCGCCGTTCCGGCTTAATGTGTACTTATACGGGTGATGCAAAAGATCCACTACGCTACTGCTCCACGCGTTTAACTCATAATGCAATCAATGAGATGACAAAGACCGTTCTTAATGAGAGCCTGGAAAGCTGCAGCAAAGTGGGACTGAACCCTTTCTGCACATTTATCCCACCACCAGCCATGAGTCTCCAAACTATTTATTTTACCTTATCATTCAAATGTTTTATTAACTCAACCTTGATGATTTTCATAGGCTGAATCCGTTTGGAATAAAGAGTATGACCACGAAGCTGCCAAAAAAGCCAGGGCCCAAACGAAAGCCGCCAAGAAGAATAAGAAGAAATTAAGTGCTTTCGAGATGTTTGAACTGGACGACAACATTGAGTCGGAGGTAGCCCTTGACTCCCTTGGCTCCTTTTTCAATTATCTTATTGACACTGATTATCATCAGAATGACACGGGGGCCATTCAAGCAGTCGAAGAAGAGGTAACTATTATTTTCTCCGACTCAGCGCGTTTGCCAAGCCAGAAAATTCGATGAGTAACCCGGGAAGTAAGCTTTTCACACCTGTTAGCTCATTTGGATCCTCACTTTCTTTTGAAGCAATAGCAGCACGAGAACCGGCAGCAAACTCAGACCAGCGGAGGTGGAGAGTAATCCTCTGGTTTACCAAATACTCTAGCTCCGCGAAAACGTCAAAAAGAGGTCCCTCCAAATTTAAACTCTTTTTATCCTCTGACGGGTCTTATTCATCAGCCACTTAATTCTTCCGATTCAAATTAACAGGGGATATCTCACTCCTCTTCCGGCGACTCATCGCAAACCCAGCTGCCGGCCTTCAAGACTTCTCCTGGGTAACAATTTTTATTTTCTACCACCTTATATCCTTATACTTGTACTAACCTCCTGCAACCCTTTGTAGTTGAAAGGAGAAGCCTAGCAAGAAGGCAAAGGTGATCAAGCTGGCTGAAGACCCCAAAGTCCATGAACCAGAGCAGCAAATTCCAGCATCTGAAACCTCCATGCAACAACCAGAAGAGCTTGTCCATGATCTTCCACCAGAAATCCCTGACCTCTCCAGTGATCACACAAACGTCAATCCTTTGAACATGGAATCACGAAGCCCAATTAAACCGTCAGAAACACAGACTGAGGATGTTATGATCACTGACACCGGTTTCCAAGAGCCGGGAAAACCTACTATCTTAGCCAAGCACTCCGCCAAAGAAGAACTTATTGAAAGGAGAAAAGTGAGATTCGACATCGCCAACTACTCTCAATTGAGCATTAGTGAAGTACTCTCTGGTTATCTCAACCAAGTGCATACCAGCCGCGATCTTGAAATTGACATGGTGAAACAGATGCATCAGAAATATGAGGTATGAACTCCTGCTTGATAAATTATACATATCCTATCAGCCCCCAAGTCTACTACGTATAACAGAATGGAATATGCTGTAGACTTAGAATGGCCATGAGTGAAAAACATCTTTGGTAGAATCATTCAAAGGCCGACTTTCACCGTTAGAGTCAAACTAGATCTTTAATGATTAACATTGCATCCGTAGCCCCCAAGGGCCGGTTTAATCAGCATGAATAAACCAGCACTATTCATTATTGTTTTTAAATCAAAGCTTACTTGTGTAGCCCCCATGAGCCGGCTGTGGTTGTTTGCGGCACAACCGGGTCATCATAAAGTAGTAATGAAACACAAGCAATATGCATTAGCCCCCAAGTGCCAAGTGCTCTTGCTTGCAAAGTGCTTGGGACTTATTCATATTTGCCATTGTTTAAAGAATTTCTTCTGCATCCATTAGCCCCCAAGTGCCAAGGATTGTTGCTTGCAAAAGGCTTGTGACTTTTATTCCTGTAACCCGGATATGAATGTGATTTCAAATCTGTGCATGTATAGGACGCCACTGCTCAACTTCAATCGCAATTGGCTGAAGTAAAAACCCAACTGGAGCATCAAGAATCTGAGACCCGGAAAGCCGACTCAAAATTCAAATTTAGTCTGGCTGAAACAGATAAACTGAAGACCAGTTTTGATACTCAAAGAACCGCCTGGGCTGAGGAGAGGACTGCTCTGATACAGTGGGCTGAAAAAGTTGAAGCTTCTCTTCAAGAGATGACCACTGAGCTTACTGGCTTAAAACACCGTATATCCCAAATGATTTCTACTATCTTTGGTAAGTAGCATTACTAGCATCATAACCGAGTCTTATCTTTTATGTCACAAACCGTCTCTGATTAATCCGCAATTATTACACAGGTCCTAGGAGCAGCAACCTTGGTCAAGATAAAGCGGTCATCTGCAAGAGCCGGTGCTGTGACGGCCTTAAGCCGGGCCAAGGCATGGCAAGAAGAACTAGACCCGGCCGAGCTAGCTACTGGGTATCCAGGCTTGAAACAAGATGGCACTCCTTTTGACAAGAAAGACTTTGCTGCCCGCGTGAAGGAGAGACGTCCCCTGGCTAGTCTGATTGCTAATGAAACGGATCTTTCAAAATATCAAGCAGCTTATGATATGGAGAATCAGAAGATGCACACACCGGCTTATAAAGTGATGGATCTGATCCCCCCCAATCCGTAAGCATACTTTCGCCCCTGAAGTTGATCCGTCCGAACTTATAGATGATGAAGCTAAATTCCAAGCCTTGTGTGGCATTGATTGGTCATCACCAAACTTCCAGACGACGGAGGAGGACGAAGAACCGGCGAAGGATGATCCAGAAGCTTCAAGCCGTCAAGGCCAAGAAGATTGATCCGTTGGGCGGTTCATATATTTGATCTTCTGAAAAAACACTTAAACATATGGGATCGCTGAGTCATGTAATAGTTTAGTTGAACTCTGGTCTGCCGTGCCATCGTGCACGTTTTGTGTTACAGAACACTGTTGATCCACCAGTTGAAGATATGCCTCTTATGCGTATAATATCATCATGTAGGGCAGATTGTATTTCTTTGTTCTGCATAAAAACATGTCACAAAATTGCCCTGGCGGTTTACCGCCGGGCGGGTCACAGTGCACAACATAAACCTGCTGGTGACTATAAAAGTCCATAACTAGGGCTGGTTTAATTATAACTTGTATACAAAACAAAGCACCGTACCTGTGATATTTTCTCACATTGTTGGTTTAATCAAACCTGTGTAATAAGGGTTATAACCCATAAATTGAGAGCTCCACGTCCTGCTTCCATTGATTCATACTGCCGGCTTGCAACACCGAACACCACAGGGGGGTAGCATCCCAAGCGTAGAGTACTGTACTCCGAATATATTATTATTATTCCCTGGCGACTTAGAGTTTGCTGTCAGGGCGGGTTATAAAAAACCCAAAAAATGCTGAAATATGGGACATAGTCTGGGATGCGTGGCCCGACTTATAAAAACTACTCCCTCCGTTCGGAATTACTTGTCTCGAAAATAGATGTATCTAGAACTAAAATACGTCTAGATACATCCATTTCTATGACAAGGAATTCCGAACGGAGGGAGTATATGGTAAGAAAAAAGGGTGATATAAATCCAAGACAAATAAAAATCCAAAAAACATGAGGCTTTCATAGGCCGCCGAGCCAAAATATCTTCTTCAATAAAACTAGCATGATAGCCATTGGAATATCCGCGCTTTCTATGAGCCGGCTCTCACATGACCCAATCGACATCTTAACCCAGATAAGTTCAGGGTCTTATTAAAAGATTGACTTATCGGGAGTATGTGGGGTTGGAGTAGCATCATGCAAAATAGGCCGGTTTAACCAAGTTTCAAGGAAGGCGGCTTAGTAGCCTGGGTTTATCCTTGCTTTCCGTAAGCCGGCTCTCTTATGACCCAATCAATGTTTTTAACCTTAACAAGTTCAGGGTCTTATTTACAGATTGACTGTTAAGAACATAGCAGGTCGTTCAGGATTACATGATGGAGAAGCATCTGGCACACATGCAGAATAACCCGGATTTTTGGCGTATACACCTGGCGTCCAGGCCAATCAAAAGGGTGAATATAGCTGTGTTCATTGAACAGGAAGCCCCCTAGTGATAAATTTCTGAGTTGTGCTCAGCGGGTACCTATGTTTGAGCTGTGCTGTGCATCCAACTCTCTTTGGTCCCTGTAACGCGGACGTCAAGCCTCTTAAGTGATCATGTGAGATAATACAGACTTAGTTGCAAAGAAGTGAAACGACAAAAGCCTTGAATGATTAGGGATGGCGGCTTTATTATACTTCTTATAATATATACATCATTAAACTATGTACATCACAAGAGCCGGTGGCTCAAGTATAGTAAGGCCAAGGATGAGCAATATTCCACGGTCGACGGGTCTCCTCCTCCGATGTGCATGAGTCCTTTTGGTCTCGAACATCGATGAGATAGTACGATCCATTATTAAGATTCTTGCTGACCACAAAAGGCCCTTCCCAAGGTGGGGATAGTTTATGCATATCAGTTTGATCCTGGATAAGCCGGAGCACCAAGTCACCTTATGGAAAGATTCTGGTTCTATTCTGACGGCTGTGATACGGCGCAGATCTTGCTGGTAATTCGCCGAACGAGCCACCGCAAGGTCACGCTCCTCGTCCAACCGATCAAGTGCATCCTAACGTGCTTTTTCATTATCAGCTTCAACATAAGCCGCCACACGGGGCGAATCGTGATGGATGTCACTAGGGAGAACCGCCTCTGCTCCATAAACCATGAAGAAAGGTGTGTAACCCATAGATTTGTTGGGGGTACTCCACAACACTGAGGGTAACTCCTCCACCCAACAACCCGACGTTCTTTGCAAAGGAACCATAAGCCGGGGCTTGATGCCTCGTAGAATCTCTTGATTAGCTCGCTCAGCTTGACCGTTGGACTGGGGGTGAGCCACTGAGGATACATCAAGTCAAATATGGTCCCGTTGACAAAATTCTTTCATAGCACCCTTGGACAGATTAGTGCCATTATCAGTTATAATGTTGTGGGGAAAGCCAAAACGGAAAATCACCTTTTTGATGAATTGAACCGCCATCACTGCGTCACACTTACTAACCGGCTCTACTTCAACCCACTTTGTAAATTTGTCAACCGCCACCAAAAGGTGGGTCTTCTTA
>NC_041391.1:576273075-576293223 GCF_002162155.2 Triticum dicoccoides | reverse complement strand
GAGCCATAAGCCGGGGCTTGATGCCTCGTAGAATCTCTTGATTAGCTCGCTCAGCTTGACCGTTGGACTGGGGGTGAGCCACTGAGGATACATCAAGTCAAATATGGTCCCGTTGACAAAATTCTTTCATAGCACCCTTGGACAGATTAGTGCCGTTATCAGTTATAATGTTGTGGGGAAAGCCAAAACGGAAAGTCACCTTTTTGATGAATTGAACCGCCATCACTGCGTCACACTTACTAACCGGCTCTACTTCAACCCACTTTGTAAATTTGTCAACCGCCACCAAAAGGTGGGTCTTCTTATCCTTGGACCTTTTGAAGGGCCCAACCATATCAAGCCCCCAGGTCACAAATGGCCAAGCAATTGGAATCATCGTCAATTCTTGAGCCGGTACATGAGCTCGTCGTGAGAACTTCTGACAACCATCACATTTACTGACTAAATCCTCAGCATCAGCATGAGCCGTCAGCCAATAAAACCCATGACGGAAAGCCTTGGCTACAAGAGACTTAGAACCGGCATGATGACCACAATCTCCTTCATGAATCTCTCATAGAATCTCACAGCCTTCTTCAGGAGAAACACGACATTGAAACGGCCCTGTGACACTGCGATGATGCAACTCCCCATTGACAATAGTCATTGACTTAGACCGCCGGGTTATCTGCCTGGCCAAAGTTTCATCCTCAGGTAACTCACCTCAGGTCATATAAGCCAAATACGGAACTGTCCAGTCAGGAATAGCATGAAGAGCTGCCACCAATTGTGCTTGTGGGTCAGGAATAGCAAGATCCTCCTCCATAGGCAATTTGACAGAAGGGTTATGCAGAATATCCAGGAAAGTGTTAGGTGGCACCGGCTTATGCTGAGACCCTAACCGGCTTAAAGCATCAGCCGCCTCATTTTTCCTGTGATCAACATGTTCAACTTGATAACCCTTGAAGTAACTCACAATAGTATCAACCTTTTGACAATAAGCCGCCATGAGTGGATCCTTAGAATCCCAAGTGCCAGAAACTTGCTGAGCTACCAGATCTGAGTCGCCAAACACCTCACTCGGCTTAAGTTCATCTTCTTAGACATTCGAAGACCATGGAGCAAGGCCTCCTACTCAGCTGCATTGTTAGTACAAGGGAACATCAACCGGAGAACATAAGAAAATTTATCACCTCGTGGGGAAGTCAAGACAACTCCAGCCCCCGAGCCTTCCAACTGCCTGGATCCATCAAAGTGAATAGTCCAATATGTGTTATCTGGCTTTTCCTCAGGCATCTGCAACTCTGTCCAATCATTGATAAAATCCACAAGTGCTTGAGATTTGATGGCTATGCGAGGCACATACTTCAAACCATGAGGCCCAAGCTCAACGACCCATTTGGCTATCCGACCTGTGGCTTCTCTGTTTTGAATGATATCCCCTAAAGGGGCAGAACTAACGACAGTGATGGGATGACCTAGAAAATACTGATTGAGCTTCCGGCTCGCCATGAAAACCCTGAAGGAAATATGCCCTAGAGGCAATTACAAACTTATTATTTATTTCCTCATATCATGATAAATGTTTATTATTCATGCTATAATTGTATTAACCGGAAACGTAATACATGTGTGAATACATAGACAAACATAGTGTCACTAGTATGCCTCTACTTGACTAGCTCGTTGATCAAAGATGGTGAAGTTTCCTAGCCATAGACATGAGTTGTCATTTGATTAACGGGATCACATTATTAGGAGAATGATGTGATTGACTTGACCCATTCCGTTAGCTTAGCACTTGATCCTTTAGTTTACTGCTATTGCTTTCTTCATGACTTATACACGTTCCTATGACTATGAGATTATGCAACTCCCAATTACCGGAGGAGCACCTTCTGTGCTACCAAACGTCACAACGTAACTGAGTGATTATAAAGGTGCTATACAGGTGTCTCTGATGGTACTTGTTGAGTTGGCATAGATCAAGATTAGGATTTGTCACTCCGATTATCGGAGAGGTATCTCTGGGCCCTCTTGATAATGCACATCACTATAAGCCTTGCAAGAAATGTGACTAATGAGTTAGTTGTGGGATGATGCATTACGAAACGAGTAAAGATACTTGCCGATAACGAGATTGAGCTAGGTATTGAGATACCGACGATCGAATCTCGGGCGAGTAACATATCGATGACAAAAGGAACAACGTATGTTGTTATGCGGTTTGACCGATAAAGATCTTCATAGAATATGTCGGAACCAAGATGAGCATCCAGGTTCCGCTATTGGTTATTGACCGGAGACGTGTCTCGTTCATGTCTACATAGTTCTTGAACCTGTAGGGTCCGCATGCTTAAAGTTTTGTGACTATCGGTATTATGAGTTTATATATTTTGATGTACCGAATGTAGTTCAGAGTTTCGGATATGATCAAGGACATGACGAGGAGCCTCGAAATGGTCGAGACATAAAGATTGATATATTGGAAGCCTATATTTGGACGTCGGAAGAGCTCCGGGTGAAATCGGGATTTTACCGGAATGCCGGAGGGATTACCGGAACCCCCTGGGGGTTAATGGGCCTAGTTGGGCCCTAGTGGTCAAGACATGATGCTATATTTTATTGTATGAGATGATCATGTTTTCATTACTAGGAAAAGGCATGCTAGCGGCGCACCAGTTTTGCCTACTAATGGCACACTACCGGTGTGCCACTAGCATCACGCCATTAGAATTAAATTCTAATGGCGCACCACTAGTGCGCCATTAGTATCTGGTGTTCTAATGGCGCACCACGTAGTGCGCCATTAGTATAGCCCATAGTGAGCCATTAGAATGACTCTCAGGGGGCCATATGTACCCATGTGCTTTGGCATACTAATGGCGCACCAGTGGGTGATGCGCCATTAGTGTGATTATCACAGTGCGCCATTAGTGTCTTGTGTGGTGCGCCACTAGTATGAATATTAGGGCTTATTTTTTTTCTTTTCTGATATTTTCACAGGTTACAAAATATATTATTTGACAGAATTTAGACAACACCACACAACAATGGCAGATTCATCGAATACAATAGAAGATTAGTCTCCGAATACAATTCATCCTATTAGTCTCCGAATTCAAAAGACTGAACAAAGATAGAACATTACAAGTCTCGAGACCATGAGTAGCGAGTTTGTCTTCACATTACAAGTCGATATCGATCATCTAAACTACCATCACATAGAAGAGAGTTGCGGTCATCACGATGAGCATCATCGTGATGAAACTGGTCTTCATCCTGTTCCTCCAATGCTCCCTCCTCTCTCCCGCTAGATAGTGGGCGTATCTAGATTCCGCCTCCGCTGAAACGGTGTACCCTTTGTAACTGTTACCGCTGAAACGGTGAACCTGTCTCCGACACTCCTCCTAGTCGTCGTAGACTCCGGGAACCTTACCCTTGTACACGACATACGACGGCATCTCTATGCACAAGCCAAACAACAGACAATACATAAGCAATATATAAGTATGCAACAAAAGGATCGGAAGAGAAAAGCAAGACATTAATAGCATGATTCATGGTCCTACTAATAAATAGCATCGATTACATCTAAGTTGAACGACTGTCCAAACCAAAGAGACATACAAGTTCATTAAAGTTTAATTACAACATGAGCCAATCAATGTTTCAGAACTACACATAGCATCACTACTTTCGACTCGACTCATGGGACCAGAGCGTGGGTGAAGCCGCCGTCTGTCGTGATGGTCATGAAATCGCGGGCGTTGTCATCCTGCATTTGTAGCGTTGTGTCTATCTCACTGTTGGACGGTTGATATCTGAGGTAGAACTGCCCCGAGGTACGAAGGACATCTTGATGGATAATTTCCGCAAACTCCGGCTAGATGCGAAAGAATTCTTGTCTGAAGTCTGCGTCCTGGATTGCCGACAAGCTTGCGGCCCAATCTTTGAGATTATCTGGTAGCAGAAGGTGATGATGGTCCCATACAATCGCCCGCATGTGATGGAGGGTGTAGTAGGCATCCTTCTGACCGCCAGGCGGCTGCTTGATGCAGGAGAACTTTGTATTGTGGGAAACACATGCGCGCCGTACCGCCTACGAACTTGCTTGGTGAAGGTGCCTCCAGATTTGGCGTAGCCGGGGAGAACATCATCAAGAACTTTCTTGTTATTTGTGTAGTCTATCTTGGAGTCACGGTACGGGTCGAAATACGTGGCCATGGAATATTTCGGGCTTAAGAGGATGAGTGTGCAATGTGTGTCACTGCACAGAATATGGAATGTTAGAAAAAAAAGAACGATCGAAATCTAAGAAATCATATGTTACGGGGCGGTTAGGGGATGACTTACTCGGGAAAGTAAGGCACGAGGAAGTTATCCTTATCTGGGTTTGCCAGAATGACGCCTTCGAGGTAAGAACTCGCGACATGCCGGTCCCCAGTGCTGCACAAGTTCTTGGCACGCATGTAGAAGTGGTCGACTATCACGATGTCCAGGGTCTTGTCTCTAATGATCCGCATCTCCATACTCAACGAAAACAGCCGAACGAAGGTGTAGTGAAGCGGATGAAGGTTAAACATAGCAAAGATGTCATCAAACCGCAGGACGATCGTACCCCCGATGGTGCCATCCACAAAGCCCTTGCCCTCTGGCACCTTGGCCACGAAAACCGGGTATGCCACATCATTCTCTCTGAGACGCTGCTTCTCCAAAGAAAGAACACTGTCATGCAGACTCCGCATAGCACCGGTTGCAGCATTGAGCATATTTGTCAGTAGCATCGCCCTACCCGCCACATGCACCCTCCTCGAGATATCCTTAGGTGAAGGTGGCCCGTCCTGAGCACGGATCGTACTCGGTGCCGGCTGGCTCGCACCCTTGTTACTCATTCTTTTCCGTCCCTTCTTCTTCTGTTGTAATGGGACCGAGTTCTTCACACAGACCGACTTCTTGAGTGTGTTGGGGCTGATAATATTTGGCACCTCGGCTATCTGAGGCTCGGTGAAGTCGGCAGCTGGAGGCGTCTCCTGAGAACTGAACGCCAGACGATGCCTGTTGCAATTGGGTTTCTCCGCCGTACCAGCTAGACCGCGGTCGTCTTGGTTGGGTTCTTGAGAAAGAGGCCCACAGAATTCGTCATCGTACCCATGTTCGGCAAAGTACTTATCGACGCTGCTAAATGTATGGCCGTCGTTGTTGTCGTCGTCGTCCAGATCCTGTGCCATATGCATGTTCGGATCCTGTGCCATAGGGATGTCCGGCATGTCCGGTAGCGTTGCGGCGGTCTTGCCATGGCTTGGCGCCAGCACGACTGGTGGTGTTGTCTTTGGGGTGGTGTACCATGCCCCCAAATGAATCTGGCTCTTCGGCCAAAGCAGGGGCCAGCTTAGGCAGGCGCTGAGGGTCATCAGATCATCTTCGTCGGCTCCGGCGGGTCGAATCAGAGGTAACAACTCGTCGCAGCCTGGAAGCACCCAAACCAGTTGAACCCTATACACGGTGGGTGGCATCGGTTTATGAAAGTGCAACTATCCCTAGGTGGTTTTGGTAATTCATAACAACATATAGCTCATTGAGCTAATGATATTCCAAGACTATTATTTCAAGAAAGCTCAATGAATGGCATGGCATGGATGATGAAAGTGGATCCCTCAAAATACTAAGGACAAAGGATTGGCTCAAGCTCAAAAGCTCAAGACTCTTCATTTTATATTTTAGTGGTCCAAGATCACATTGAGTCTATAGGAAAAGCCAATACTATCAAGGAGGGATGAGGTGTTGCTTAATGAGCCTCTTGCTTCATGTGCTTTGTGATATGCTCCAAAACCCTCAACTACTTTCCCACATCCACAAATGACCTAAACCCAAAGCCAAAATCGGTCACACCGATTCTTCCAATCCAGCGCCACCGACTCCTAAGTCATAGCCACTGCCACAAACCCTAAGCAAATCGGTCTTACCGACAAGGATCTCGGTCTCACCGAGATGGGATTGTAATCTCTCTGTTTCCCTTCGTAACGTTTCGTTCTAACCGAAATGAGCGACCGGTCCCACCGAGATTGCAATGTAAACTCTATGTTTCCCTTTTGTAACATTTCGGTCTCACCGAAAAGAGAAAATCGGTCCCACCGAGTTTACCTGACCAACTCTCTGGAAAGCTTATTACCAAAATCGGTCTCACCGAGTTTGTGTAATCGGTCTTACCAAGATTACGTTATGCCCTAACCCTAACCGAATCGGTCTCACCGAGATGTATGTCAGTCCCATCGAAAATCACTAACGGTCACTAGGTTTACTAAATCGGTCCGACCGAGTCTGTTGAATCGGTCCCACCGAGTTTGGTAAATTGTGTGTAACGGTTAGATTTTGTGTGGAGGCTATATATACCCTCCACCTCCTCTTCATTCGTGGAGAGAGCCATCAGAACGAACCTACACTTACAACTTACTATTTCTGAGAGAGAACCACCTACTCATGTGTTGAGGCCAAGATATTCCATTCCTACCATATGAATCTTGATCTCTAGCCTTCCCAAGTTGCTTTCCACTCAAATCCTCTTCCCACCAGATCCAAATCCTATGAGAGAGAATTGAGTGTTGGGGAGACTATCATTTGAAGCACAAGAGCAAGGAGTTCATCATCAACGCACCATTTGTTACTTCTTGGAGATTGGTGTCTCCTAGATTGGCTAGGTGTCACTTGGGAGCCTCCGACAAGATTGTGGAGTTGAACCAAGGAGTTTGTAAGGGCAAGGAGATCGCCTACTTCATGAAGATCTACCGCTAGTGAGGCAAGTCCTTCGTGGGCGACGGCCATGGTGGATAGACAAGGTTGCTTCTTCGTGGACCCTTCGTGGGTGGAGCCCTCCGTGGACTCGCGCAGCCGTTACCCTTCGTGGGTTGAAGTCTCCATCAACGTGGATGTACGATAGCACCACCTATCGGAACCACGCCAAAAACATCCGTGTCTCCAATTGTGTTTGAATCCTCCAAACCCTTCCCTTTACTTTCTTGCAAGTTGCATGCTTTAATTTCCGCTGCCTATATACTCTTTGCATGCTTTCTTGAATAGTGTGATGATTGCTTGACTTGTCCTAAAGTAGCTAAAATCTGCCAAACTATAAAATTGGGAAAAGGTTAAGATTTTATTGGTCAAGTAGTCTAATCACCCCTCCTCTATACATACTTCAAGGTCCTATAAATGGTATCAGAGCCTTGGTCTCCATTTGCTTTGATTTCCATAGCTTTTGGTGGTCATAGCCTTGGTTTCACAACCTAGGAGAGTATGGCGTCTAGCGAGGGAAATTATCACCGTAGAGGTCCTTACTTTGATGGTACTAATTTTGCTAGTTGGAAGCATAGGATGAAAATGCATATTCTCGGACATAACCCCGCCGTTTGGGCAATTATTTGTATTGGCTTGCAAGGTGAATTCTTTGATGGGAGAGAACCGAACCGTGAAGCTAATGCGGAAGAATTGAAGATGCTGCAATACAACGCTCAAGCTTGTGATATCATCTTCAACGGATTGTGCCCCGAAGAATTCAACAAAATCAGCCGTCTTGAGAATGCAAAGGAAATCTGGGATACTTTGATTGATATGCATGAAGGTACCGAGTCCGTCAAGGAATCCAAGTTGGATGTGCTCCAAAGTCAGCTTGACAAGTTCAAAATGAAGGATGGTGAAGGTGTCGCTGAAATGTACTCTAGGCTTGCACTTATCACAAATGAGATTGCCGGCTTAGGGAGTGAAGAGATGACCGACAAATTCATCATGAAGAAGATCCTAAGAGCATTGGATGGAAAGTATGATACCGTGTGCACGTTGATCCAAATGATGCCAAACTACAAAGATCTCAAGCCAACGGAAGCCATTGGAAGAATTGTTGCTCATGAGATGTCACTCAAGGATAAGGAGGAACTTCACAACAAGTCAAGTGGTGCTTACAAAGCCTCAAGTGAAGCCCCCACATCATCAAGTGAGAAACAAACCTTCAATGAAGAATTGATCTTAATGGTGAAGAACTTCAACAAATTCTACAAGAGTAGAACCAAAGAGAGAAGCTCCAAGTCAAGGTCTTATCATGACAAAAGATCTTCTAGTCGAGAGCGCAATTGCTACAATTGTGGGAGGCCTGGACACTACTCCAATGAGTGTACGACACCCTACAAAAGAAGAGAAGATTCTCCAAAAAGAAGAAGCAAAAGAGAAGAATCACCACCAAGAGAGAGGAGGAGTAGAGATGATCGTTATGAACGAAGACCCTCACGGAGAAGCAAGGATTCGGAAAGGAAGGACAAGTCATCAAGAAGCTACACAAAACGAAGACATCAAGCTCATGTTGGTGAATGGGTATCCGGCTCCGACTCCGACAATCACTCCGAGAGAAGCTATCACTCCGACTCCGAATATACTCAAGATGAAGGTGTTGCCGGTCTAGCACTTGTGTCAACCAACTCCTACGACATATTTGATTCACCAAATGAAGGTGTCAGAAGATGCTTCATGGCCAAAGGTCCAAAGGTAACACATCCTGAGTATGTTGATTTCAATAGTGATGAAGATGACTTGCTTGTGGATGATGATTTACTTGTTGACAACTCTAGTGATGAATACTATGATGAAACGTCAATTAATCATGCTAATCAAACGAATGACAATGATAAGGAGAAAATTGACCTTCTAACTAAAGAACTAAACACTCTTAAGTTGGCTCATGAAACTATCTTCGAAGATCATCGAGAACTTTTAAGGGCTCATGAGAAGTTGCGCTTTGAAAAGCTCAATCTTGAGCAAGAGCATGAGTTCTTAAAGGCAATCAATGATGATCTCCGCAAGAAAAGTTCTTATTACATTGCCAAGCGTTTACTCTTATCTACTTACATGCGTCAAGTCAAGTCTAGTAATAAGTACAAGAAAGATACTTCCTCTAGTAGTAACAATAATAATGTCAAATCCAATATTGTTGCTTCTAGTAGTTCTCTTGATTCCACTAATGATTCTCTTAGCCAAGTTACTCTTGAGCAAGAAAATAGTTTATTGAAGGGAATTATAGAGAAAGGTGTTTACAAGAGCCTTGTCGGGAGTAAGCAATTCGAGGAAATTGTACGCAAGCAAGGTAGGCACCGGAAGAATCAAGGTGTTGGTTTTGAACGAAAGTTCAATGCTAATGGAGTTGAGTGGGAAGAAGATCAATACCCCAAGACGAAGTTTTTTCCTCAACAAGAGAAGTATGATCCTACTTCCTTCAAGAGAACACAAGCTCAAGATGATCTTCCTCCACAAGACCACAAGAACAAAGGCAAGGACAAGCTTCAAGAAGAAATTGATGCATTTGAAGAAGCACCTGAGGTCTCGGTCAAGTGGATTCCCAAGACTACGTCAAGTTCTACTTCATCAAGTTCAACTACAACTCCAAGGATTCCCATCAAGATGATGTAGATACCGAAGAAGAAGAACTAGAGAGCTCTTGAGGGTGACTCCGCTAACATTCTTCACTCATATCATTATGGCAAGAACAAGTGCAGTCAACTCCCACATCTTGCACTAGTTCAAGGAGTCACAAACCCTCATGTTAGTAAGGCAAGGGACAAGGTAACCTAATGTTTTCATGGACATCATCTTATGTGTGCATCACTCTATGTCTATGGATATTCTTGTTTGTTCCTTGTGGGACTAACCCATGTAGGTAAGTTGAAAGTGCAACTCACTCCAAAGGATTGCTCCAAAGGATCTACATCAACATTGAGCATCCACATCTTCAACACCTACATGAAGTCATCATCGACAAAACCCAAGGTTAGTTCATCCCTCTAATGGGGGATCTCACATCTAGGGGGAGCTTAACTCTAAGAATTGAGTCAAAGCAACTCTAATGGTGTGAACACATCAATGCATTATGTAAAAGTGGTAACCCCACTTGAGCTTAAACGATGAGTATGACCTATGATCAAATGTTCTCATTTGACTCCTAAGTCAATATACTCATATATAGATGACCTAGTCATCGCCAATTGTTTGATAGATGCTAGAATTGGTTGTGCATGCTTTGCCACATATTTCATTTGCTATCTTATTGTGTGAGCATGTTGGTGCATATTTTACTCATTCAAGGACATCCACTTGTTGCTTTGATTGATTGGTTTCTTTTCTTTTTGCCAAGTGGATGGACAAGAATGCCTAAGAACCTTCTCTAGCTATCTATGCTTTTCTCGTCTCAAACTCTATTCATGCTACATCACAAAATTTGATCAAGTCAGATTCGAACCAATCTGTGTGAGGAGCACTCGGAGTCCCCGATTCGTCATAGACTTAAACTTCCAAAACCTCTTTGTGATTCTCGGTCTGACTGATTCCTCCATTTCGGTCCTACCGAGATCATTAAGTTGATCTGAGTTTTCAATCTCGGTGCAACCGATTTGAACTTTTCGGTCACACCTAGTTGCTGTAACTGAACACAGTTATGCATCTCGGTGCCACCGAGTTGTTCCACTCGGTCACACCGACAGGGTCGGGCTATATATAGTCACGGGCAAAATTTTGGAAATTTCTCCGAAACCCTTCGCCCGCGCAATAGCTCGCTCTGCCATCGAAGGTCTCCGGATCGTCTCCTCATCACCAGCTGCCTCCTGTCGCTGGTCTCCGCCACCGTCAACGGATTTCGCCCCCGCCGTTGTCGCCGTAGCGAGTCCACCGCCAAGCTAGGGTATGGACTCGATCTTTGTGCTATCCACATTTGATTCCTAGCACATTATATTCTTATAGAATCTTGCCACGATTGAGATACTCCTGTCCAGCCAGAGAAGTCCGTAGATTAGATGAGATTCAAATTTTTAGGGTTAGGTTTCCACCGAAACCATCTCAGACCCATCGAGTTGAAAAACTCGGTCTCACCGATTTGGCTTATGCCATTGCACTAGTGACTCTCTGTCTGACCGAGAATTACTAATCGGTGCGACCGATTTGAGGATTCTGTGAAACCCTAGCAGTCTCGGTGCCACCGAACTGAGACTCGGTCCAACCGAGTTCATCAGTTTAGGTTCCAAAAACTGCTTCGGTATCACCGAGTTTGAAAATCGGTTGATCCGATATGCTTTCTGTGGAAAATAAAACTGAATTTTTGAATCATTCTTTTGGAAAATCTCTGCATTTTGTGATGCTCATCCACTCTATCTCATCTATAACTCTTCACAGGGTCAGCAGTCAGTCTTTTGCAGCATGTCAGACCAGAGTGACAGCCAGAACAGGTCAGAAGGACAGATGGACTTGAGTGAGGGCACTAGTCCCTCAAGCACTTCAGATGAAGGAAGCAGAAGCACTCCTAGCAATTTGCCTAAGGCAGCTACTAGGCAAAGGAGAAAGAGAACTTCAGACTCAGAGGATGAAGACTATAGAGCAGAAGAGGATGAGGCTACTTCCAAGAAAGTAGTGCTCAGGAAAGAATATGGCTCTGCACAGAGCACAAAGCCAGGACTGAATAGAAAAGTGCCTGCCAAGAGGACACCAATGCCAAAGGCCAGAAAGTCCACTCAAGTGCCAGCTCAGACAGAACCCAAAGAGGCACCTGAGAAGAAAGTCACTTCTTCCCAAGCTCAGAAAGTCCCCACTGGAGAGACAATGAAGTTTGTAATTGAATCAGAGGATGAAGGTGCTCAGGACAAGAAAAAGAAGAGAGCAAGAACCACAACTGCCAAAGTCCTTGGAAAGCCCTCTATGAGAAGAGATTCTGAAGAAGAGGAAGAGGTTGCTGCACCAACACCTAAGGCACCCAAGCTTATGGGAGATGCAATCAGATCAGGGGCTGCAACATCTAAGCCCAAGGAAGCACCCAAAGCTGCCTCCAAGGCCAAGTCTGCACCAAAGAGGAATACCAGGAATATTCCAGCTGCTGAGAAAAACAAGGCCCCAGTGCCAAATGTTGCTGAAGAAGAAGATGAAGAAGGTCAAGTCCTAAGGAAGCTCAAGCCCAAGATACCAGACCACAATGATGCCCATCCTGTGGCTGAGGACATGAGAATCAGGAAGGATTTAGGGCTGAGACTGTGGAGGATGGAAGATCCATATACCACAAGGAGAAGAACTACTGTTGACTACAGGTTCCATACAAAGGAACAACATGACTTCTATGAGAAAATCTTATTGGACAAGAAGCCCATAGTTTGTGACATGAGGTGGGTCGACTGGACCTACATGAAGGAAAATGAAGAGCACCATCCTGGAGTGCAAGACAGCTTTGTTGCTTGTGGAGTTGCTGATTTTGTTGGACAAAAGCTCACAAACTGGAATGATGAGCTAATCATGCAGTTCTACTTTACCCAGATGGAAGAATTGTTTGGATGTATGAAGGTACAAGGTACCAATCCACAGTTGAAGAATGGGCAAGATTGATAAATGCCCCAAAGGAGAATGAGGATGACCTGGACATTTATGCAAAGAAGAAGATGGGTCACAACTCCATGGCTCACATGTACAAGGAAATTCCAGACAAGACAGTAGAGACTCACAGGTTTGGATCAGTCCACTTTCTGCTGTCAGGGCTGCCCACAATCAATTGGATTCCGAGGCATACTTTGTTGCCCAAGTCTGGTGACCATAACATGATCAGAGGGCATGCCATCAACATGTTGCATTTGTTTGATGTGCCACAGAAATTCAAATCATGAGCCTTATAGTTGAAACCATTAAGAGGACTGCAGCAGATCAAAAGAGGAGCTGTGGATATGCCCCTCAGATTCAGGAATTGATCAACTCAAAGATGGGCACAGGGAAATATCAGTTGGATAAGGAACATTTTCCACTTTATCCAGACTTTGAGGATAATGAGGTTGTCATGAATGAGGATGATCCAACATCAGTTCAAGCTCAGGAGAAGAAGGAGAAGGCAAAGAAGGAGAAGGCTGCCAAGATGCCAACTCAAGAGGAGGCATCTGAATATTTCCTAAACACCAAACAGGAGCAGCTTGGTTACTTGATAGCATCAACACTGAGGATTGAGAAGGTACTGGCCACCCTCACTCAGAATCAGGAGAGCCTTGAGAGAATCATGGAACTCAAATTCCATGACCTTGATGTCAAAGTAACTGAGATTCAGTCAGTTGAAGAGCAACTGCAGGAGGACATGCAGGAGAAGCAGGGCAAGACTACAACAAATGTGTTTTCTAGAGTACCCAGAGCCCAAAGGTCAGCTGCTGTGCCAGTACCAGACACTAGAGCAACAACTTCAGCACCAGCCACTGCCCCTTCAGCTCCAGTGCAACCAGCTCCAGCATCCACTCCAGCACCCTCTACTTCAACAGAAGCCTTCGTCCGTGGAGTTATCAGGACACCACCACCAGAAGATCAAGCCTGAGAGTCGATCTAGCACTATGCATTTTCTATGAACTTTTTGGTAACTTGTTGCCAAAGGGGGAGAAAAATGTATAGATCATAGGCTTCGAGAGAGAGAGTGTTGCTTTTGTTCTCTCTTGCTTTATTTGGTGGATTTTCTTTAACTTGTTTGCTTTTGGTCGGTTGAGATACTATGCTTGTGAGACATTGATGATCATGTGTTTGATCATAAGCTACACTTATGCATGTTTGAGGATATTATCCTATCTATCTTATGTGATCATTCACTATGCTTGGTGATGAGTGCATGTATTCAATGTTTATTATTTTGAGCGCTCCACCAAGATGTATGCGACATGGGAGAGTAACCCATGAGCCTAATTCATTGTGCATTTGCAGTCCAAAGCAAATCTTAAACTATGCACAAATTTAGGGGGAGCTCTTGCTTATCACATACTTCTCAAAGCGACGATGTTTTCATTATTATTATCATTTGTCGAAGCTTTGATCTATATGTTGTCATCAATTACCAAAAAGGGGGAGATTGAAAGTGCAACTATCCCTAGGTGGTTTTGGTAATTCATAACAACATATAGCTCATTGAGCTAATGCTATTCCAAGACTATTATTTCAGGAAAGCTCAATGAATGGCATGGCATGGATGATGAAAGTGGATCCCTCAAAATACTAAGGACAAAGGATTGGCTCAAGCTCAAAAGCTCAAGACTCTTCATTTTATATTTTAGTGGTCCAAGATCACATTGAGTCTATAGGAAAAGCCAATACTATCAAGGAGGGATGAGGTGTTGCTTAATGAGCCTCTTGCTTCATGTGCTTTGTGATATGCTCCAAAACCCTCAACTACTTTCCCACATCCACAAATGACCTAAACCAAAAGCCAAAATCGGTCACACCGATTCTTCCAATCGGGCGCCACCGATTCCTAAGTCATAGCCACTGCCACAAACCCTAAGCAAATCGGTCTTACCGACAGGGATCTCGGTCTCACCGAGATGGGATTGTAATCTCTCTGTTTCCCTTCGTAACATTTCGGTCTAACCGAAATGAGCGATCGGTCCCACCGAGATTGCAATGTAAACTCTATGTTTCCCTTTTATAACATTTCGGTCTCACCGAAAAGAGCAAATCGGTCCCACCGAGTTTACCTGACCAACTCTCTGGAAGGCTTATTACCAAAATCGGTCTAACCGAGTTTGTGTAATCGGTCTTACCGAGATTACGTTATGCCCTAACCCTAACCGAATCGGTCTCACCGAGATGTATGTCAGTCCCACCGAAAATCACTAACGGTCACTAGGTTTACTAAATCTGTTCGACCGAGTCTGTTGAATCGGTCCCACCGAGTTTGGTAAATTGTGTGTAACGGTTAGATTTTGTGTGGAGGCTATATATACCCCTCCACCTCCTCTTCATTCATGGAGAGAGTCATCAGAACGAACCTACACTTCCAACTTACCATTTCTGAGAGAGAACCACCTACTCATGTGTTGAGGCCAAGATATTCCATTCCTACCATATGAATCTTGATCTCTAGCCTTCCCAAGTTGCTTTCCACTCAAATCCTCTTTCCACCAGATCCAAATCCTATGAGAGAGAATTGAGTGTTGGGGAGACTATCATTTGAAGCACAAGAGCAAGGAGTTCATCATCAACGCACCATTTGTTACTTCTTGGAGAGTGGTGTCTCCTAGATTGGCTAGGTGTCACTTGGGAGCCTCCGACAAGATTGTGGAGTTGAACCAAGGAGTTTGTAAGGGCAAGGAGATCGCCTACTTCGTGAAGATCTACCGCTAGTGAGGCAAGTCCTTCGTGGGCGACGGCCATGGTGGATAGACAAGGTTGCTTCTTCGTGGACCCTTCGTGGGTGGAGCCCTCCGTGGACTCGCGCAGCCGTTACCCTTCGTGGGTTGAAGTCTCCATCAACGTGGATGTACGATAGCACCACCTATCGGAACCACGCCAAAAACATCCGTGTCTCCAATTGCGTTTGAATCCTCCAAACCCTTCCCTTTACTTTCTTGCAAGTTGCATGCTTTAATTTCCGCTGCCTATATACTCTTTGCATGCTTGCTTGAATAGTGTGATGATTGCTTGACTTGTCCTAAAGTAGCTAAAATCTGCCAAACTATAAAATTGGGAAAAGGTTAAGATTTTATTGGTCAAGTAGTCTAATCACCCCCCCTCTAGACATACTTCAAGGTCCTACAGTTTACCATGGAACATGGGGTTGCCCGGTTGAACGATTTTGCCCTTGGCAACATCGACCAACTCGTCGTTCAGAAAGTGCAGGAGAGTGCACGGAACATCGGCGGCGCCCTGCGAAAACATGTAGGGCGTCACGGATGCCTAGTCAAAGGCAAAAGGAGATGAAGTCCTCGGCCGAGAGGCTTAATTAGTTACCGTGATGATGGCGTCGAGCTCGGCTAATGTCGAGGCACTGCCAACGACGGGCGTGCAACTGACGAAGGGGCCGCTTGCTGCCGAGGTGCCGACCGGCGTACACCCTGGTGCATTAAGCTCCAATGCCGGTCGTGTCGGTGTCGGAGACACCAATACCGCCGCCGCCGGAGACACCAATGGCGCCGCCGGAGACACCAATGGCACCGCCTGTGCGTTGTGCGAGTTGCTGGCCGTGAAGCTAGGAATCGGGGGCGGCCCCTATTGGCCACCCGCAATCCACGTCGTCAGCCCATGAATCAAGGTAGGCATAATGCCGGTGAGCGTCGATCCTAGTTGTTGTTGCACTTGCTCTTGGACAATCTCCGAAATCCGCGCCACTTGTGCCTTGAGTTCTTGAACCTCGCGCGACTGGCTTTCCGAGCTGGTATTTTTCTCCTTTCGCGCACCAGCGGTATAGTATGACGACCATTTTGTGGACAAGCCTTTGCCGGCCACACGACCAGCTGACGACGGCTTATTGAGCTTATCCTTTCTTTTCATTATGTTCAACGCCCTATTTAGAGTGTTGTCCCAAGCATGGGTGCTCTGAGACGACCCCGCGCTACTGCTTTCAGTCTCCTTCGCCAGAACAAGCTCAAGCGCCCTGGTCTTCGGATCCGTGGTAAGCTCCTTTGTTATCGGGTCCTCCTTGTACTGGGCCCTAACATAGTTCCTGGTCTGCTTGTCATTGCTGTATTTCTCGAAGCGGGGCGGTAGGCCTTGCTCGGCATGCTCCGCATCCTCCTTGTCCCATATAGGCTCCACCACTCTGTAACCGCCGGGGCCGAGTTTGTGTTCCCCTAAGTTCAACTCCCGCATTTATTTCCCCCACTGACTTGATTCGGAGGTTGCACTGCTCTCGCACTTGATCTTGAACTCCTTGTAGTCATCTTCGCTGATCGAAGGATTTTTCGCCTTGATCTTCTCATAACTATCACCTTTCTCAATCATTCTCTTCACCGCGCTTCTCCAAGTAGACATGGCCGTGCTCATCCTCGTGAGGGCAGCACTGTTCACTTTATTCCCTGAGAGGCGTGTGTTTTCAAATTCAGCGGGGAATTTGTATCGTTCGTGCAACTTTATGAAGAGGAGGCTGTGCAAATTCCCTCGGTCCTTATGCCTAAGGTTCTCGGTGTTGATCGAGACGGTGCTCCGGAGAATGCACCCGAGCTGAACCGAGTACCCGTTGACTATATGTTTGGGCTCCGTTGGATGCCCATCGGAGTCCACTTGAGTAAATTCCTCCTTGACGGTGCGGAGCGCGTTCGGGCGCCGGTCCTTCCGTTGCTTCTTCGGTTGGCTGCCATCTGTGCATGCGCCGCCATCATCAGTGGTGGCATCCTCGACGGCACCATCAGTGGTGGCATCCTCGGCGGCACCATCAGTGGTGTCATCCCCGACGCCACTAGGGGTTATGTAGTCAGGATCGGTCTCTTCCGCGGCGTCCTGGGACAGCTCCCAGAATTGCTTGCCGCCCGAACCGCCGGCCTCATCGTTGTGGGCCATGTTTTGCTCTAAATAGGAAAAAGTTTGGTCAAAAAGTTGGTTATTGTCAATGAACAAGATCATGGTCTCATCATTTAGGGTTTGTCGACACCGAGGCATCCTAAAAGCTAAGATTTTATCATTTAGGGTTTGTCGACGCCGAGGCACCCTAAAAGCCTAAGCGTACATCATTTAGGTTCTCATCGACACCGAGGCACCCTATAGAAGCCAAGGTTTCATCATTTAGGGTTTGTTGACGCCGAGGCACTGTAAATGCTAAGTTAAGTTTTCATCATTTAGGGTTTATCGATGCCGAGGCACCCTAGGTTGGGCCTAATCACTTGGCTCTATTGCCACCTATGTTGGGTTTATCATCTAGGGTTTATCGATGCTAAGGAGAATTCTAAGTTGGGCCTAATCACTTGGCTCTATTGCCATATGGTTTAATGCAGCAAGAATGGCGGGGCAGTTGATCCTACTTAACTAAGTACTAAGATACCCCGGCCCATGCATTAGTCGCAAGTACCCCATATGTTCGATTTTTAGCAAAGTCTTGCTAAAATTCACGGAAAATTTCAGCATGACCTTTGCTGAAAATAGGACATATGGAGTACCCGAATTTGCCGGAACAGAAGTTAATCGACATCCCGGCAAACTCAAGGGCTTCTCGGGGTACCTGCATATTCATCACGACACGAAAGGCCTCTCAAGGGCCTCAAGCAGCAGCGGCGTCTCCCAGGACCCCATTTTTTTTGCAACAATCAAAGCAGAGAATTCAACATATTTCTATACAACAGCACTGTAAAGATGAAGAACAGTTCTACAACAGCCCATTTAAATATATACAACAGCAGTACTATAGTTCAGTACCATATGCCTACATTTCAAAATCCAATCATCGCACAATCAAATAAAATTTCCAGAGGCAGAGCCACTGTACAATACTGTATCAAGGCAACAGCCTAATTTCAGTAAGGAAATTAACTGAATTTAAAGAGATAAAGCTTCTTGGCTCTCCACACTCTACTCCACTGGAGGCACCAGAACTAATTTGTAATCAACCCTGAACAATAAGTAGAGTATATTTCAGACATCTGGAACTAAACTAACCTAACTAATCACTACAAGGTGGCATGCATAGAAATCTGGAACTAAAGTACAATCTGGATTTATAGCACATGCTGCAGCCACTATAGAAGTTATTAACGTAACAATAAAAGCCTTCAAGGGGCAAATAAAGCCACAGTTCAAGTGCTCAAACTCTCAAAGGGACATGTAGGAGCAAACCTTGGAAGCAGCAGGAGCAGTTGTAGCAGGAGCCGATGATGCACTCACCCAGAGGCCTAGCCAGGGAACCTGCATAATCAACAAACACATAAAGCAACCATGAATATAATTAAACACATACATATGGAAGATTAATCTGCCATGCTAAGTGACAGCATACTAAGGTAGAACAGAAAGCACTACAGCCCATTATCTGTTGTTTGGGCACTACCGCAAACACCTTGACAGATATATTTGTGCGGCTTTTACCAAAAAACCGAGCGGTAATTGATCATTGAACACTATCTGTTGTTTGTCAGTGAGATTTGACATCAATAAGATTTGATGTAGTAATATATATGATAAATAACGAGTACGTATTATTACTTCTAGATACAATGGACCTTAAAAGGCCAGTGGTAATATTTTGTAGTCAGTACTATTTTCTTACACTAATATTCCAAAACATGCACACATCTCTGTTTCTGAGTATCAGGAAATGATCGCGTGATATCTTGCACCACAAATCATCTCAAGCAATACTGCGATAACCAAAGATGCCCTTCCTGTTACCACAAAGTAGCAAGCAAGCATATGTAGCACATGAACATGCATGCTGTCACGTGACACTTACCTATGATTGAAAAATAAAGATGAAACTGTTCTGCGGTATTGACAGTAGAGAAGCAGAGAAGCAGTGCACTGAACAAGAAACAGTAGTACTTTTCTACACAGTAATCACGTGTATATCAGAAGGATACTTTTTCATCAGCCTAGAACTAGCACAAATCAATTCAGGTCTCAACCAACATACTAAAATTAGTATTGTCACCATTAAGACCTATGTGGATCATTTCATTTGTGAACACATTTGATTGTCCAAACATAGTACTCCTAGCATATTCTAGTTGTTGCTAACACTACTCCTAACTGATGTTACCATAAGAGCTAAGATAGCAAAAACTACATAAAGCACTGCAGCATTCCATCATGAGTGCACAACTACAACAGCACAGTTGCTACTAGTTCACAAGGATACCAGATCAGATCAGAGATTGGGCTCACCGTGCACACTTATCCACCTTCCCCTTGCTCCGCTTGTCGACAATGGCCAGGATCAGCTTCTTGTTCTCATCCAGGTACTGCACGGTTCCAACGCCAAACTTTTTCATGTTAATACATTTCAGTACAGGCATATCTTTGAATACTAGTACATCACAGTTCAGTGCCAACACCTCCATGTTCTTGATGTTTTCCCACATCAGTCAGTCAAGCACAACACATGAACAGACCATTTATCACCAATTAGGTACCAGATTGGGGATTAGGGTAGTATTGATTATATGCATGGATACAAAAGATCTGACTGATTGTTCCTGAATGACTGATTGTTCCCGAATGATTGATTATATGCACAGTTACATGAACAGACCATTTATCACCAAAAACCTATCTGTTGTTCCCAAATGACTATTTGTTCCCGAAGAAGGAAGGGGAAGGGGGAGGAGAGGGGAGGGGCTCACCTGCGAATATGTAGTCGAGGTCGTACACGGTGCTGGGGTTGCGCCGGCGAGCTTGCCACCCACCTTGGAGCCGGAACCCTAGGGCTCGGGGCCTGCGCAAGAC
>NC_041391.1:576271770-576272648 GCF_002162155.2 Triticum dicoccoides | reverse complement strand
GGGGGTGGGCTCGATCTGGGCCTGGACGGGCGGCTTCTTCGCGGGGAAGGAGAGGCAGGGAAAGCAGGGAAGAAGAAGGCGGGGAAGGAGAGGCGGCGGGGTCGCCGACCGCGTGCAGGCGCGGTGGACAGAGGGGGCGGAGCAAGGCGGGGCGGCGGCATACGGTTGGGGCAGAGGGGGCAAAGTTAGGTCGAGTGGGGATCTGGCGAGGGAGGGGAATAGGTGGAGTGGGTGAGGGTTAGCAATGGCGCACCTCCCCCTAGTGCGCCATAAGTACGACGATAGCGATGGCGCACCTCCCCCTGGTACGCCATTAGAATTTTGTTTTGATTACAGTTCGAGCACTCAGGTTATATTCCCCCTAACCGTATCCCCATCACAACACACACACACACTAGCCCGACTGGTCAGCACGCAGCACACACACTAGGAGGTCCTGGGTTCAATTCCTAGGCTCCCCAATTTTTGTTTTTATGCATTTTTTCTTTGCACATATCTTTTTATCCATGCATCCAAATATAACATGTCACATATGCTAGATGCTCAGAATTTCATGTAGAAAAATAATATGCAGTTTGTTGCCATGTTAACAACATTTAAAATGCTGTTTGATATTTATTTGTGTTTAAATATGTTCAAACTTGTTTAAATCATAACAGTAATATTTTTTTATAAAAACAGTAATAATTTTTTAAAAAACATCATCAAATTTTTTATTTGAAAATATTTATGAATATGAAAAAATATCATCAAATTTATTATTTGAAAATATCATCAAATTTGTTATTTGAAAATATAATCAAATTTGTTTTTTTTGCAATTTTAGTTGCATTCATTTGTGACGGTGGAGCGGGCCGGGGAGGGTGCGGGGGGTGCTC
>NC_041391.1:576266904-576271338 GCF_002162155.2 Triticum dicoccoides | reverse complement strand
GGCGGTGGTGGCCGGTAGAGTGGGGGAGAGGGTGCGGGGGGTGCTCGGCGGCGAGGGGGGCCGGATCTGGCAAGGTGGGATAGCGATCGAGATGGAGGGGGATCGAGATCGAGTGTCCATGAAATTTAAAAAATATTCATGAGTAAAAAATTAAAGTTCCCATGAAATACAATCGAGAAATGAAGGCTACAATTTAAATACAATCGATCTTAGCTAGCTATCTGTTCACAATCTTCTTGCCCTTCTTTTCGCAAATGGAGTTCTTCTGTGGAACAGACGTCCTTTAGGTAGGGTGGTCCTGCTTCTTCTTGTGGTGTATGCTGCTACTTCATCATCGTCGTCATGTTCGATCTTCGGGTCGCCGTACTTGTCGAAGTCTTGCTCATTGGCTACTCCATCCATTCCGATGATATTTCTTTTGCCTCTCCTCACGACAACATGACTGGGCTTTGACGGGTTGGTAATGAAGAAGCATTGGTCCACTTGGGAAGCTAGTATCCATGGCTCATTTTCCGCGGTGACGTTTGCGCCCGCGATCTTGGATTTGGCTTCGGGTATAACCATGGTGGTGAAATACCGGTCTTCTTTTAGGACGCTCTTGGCCCATCTGACACGGAACATCGGGACCTTCTCTCCAGCGTAGCTCAGCTCCCAGATCTCCTTGATCCTTCCGTAGTATCTGTCCTTGTCATTACCGGTGTAGGATTCCATTGTTACCCCGGAGTTCTGATAACCATCGCTCTTCATGTCCTTGTCCTTGGTGTAGAATTTGTAGCCGTTGATATCGTACGCCTCATAGGTCATCAGGTTGTGCTCGGCGCCCTGTGACAAGGCGAATATGAGTTGTTCTTCCGTGGAAGAATCCTCATGTAAAGGGTACGACAAAAGCTTCTGCTTGAACCAACGCGTGAAACATGAGTTGTGCTCTTTGATTATATCTCCGTCCGTCCTATGTTGGTCTCGGTCATTGTACGTCTTCTCAATAAAGGTTTTGTGCTCTACCACCCAAGGATCGACCACGTCTATGTGTTGTAGCGCGACTAGGTTTGCTCTTTCAAAGTCGGCGAGTCGACCCTCGAAGTCGACATGCATTTCGCGGCGACCCTCACGGTGACCCCATCCAGCGAGCCCGCCGAGGTGCCTGTTGACGGGAAGACCAACGGGGTCCTTGACGCCTAGATAATTTGTGCAGTAGGAGATGCACTCTTTGGTCAGAAAGCCCCTGGCTATGCTTCCCTCTGGACGTGACATGTTGCGAACGTATCCTTTGATGGCACCATTCATCCTTTCGAACGACATCATGCTGTGCAGGAACGTCGGCCCGAGTTGGATGATATCCTCCATGATATGGACTAGCAGATGCACCATAACGTCGAAGAATGTGGGCGGGAAGTACATCTCAAGCTCGCATAGTATCACCACGATCTCTTCCTGTAGCCTTCTGAGTTGCCTCACGCCAACCGACTTCCAAGAGATGACGTCGAAAAAGTTGCATAGGCCAAATAGCGTTTCATGGACGTGCGCGTCCATGATCCCATGGATTGCAACTAGAAGTATCTGCGTCATCAGCACGTGACAGTCGTGAGACTTCATCCCACTGAACTTCTGCTTCGCTGGGTCTAGGTATCTGCTTATCTTCCCCGCGTAACCGTAAGGAAGTTTTACTCCTATGAGGCAGGTGAAAAACTGCTCGATCACCTCCTGACTTAGAGTGAAGCATGCGGGAGGGCAGTCATTTCCGGTCTTCTTGGCCTTTTTGCCTTTGCGACGACTTTCCGTGTCCTGCTTCGCCTCATCATCATCATCATCATTAGCGTGAAGCTCCTCCCTGATGCCCATTGGTTTCAAGTCTGCCCTTGCTTTCGGCCCATCTTTGGTCCTCTCTGGCATGTTGAGCAGGGTACCAAGCAGACTCTCGCACGCGTTCTTCGTGATATGCATGACATCAAGGCTGTGAGGCACACGGTGGATCTTCCAGTACGACAAGTCCTAGAAAACAGACCTCGTTTTCCATACCTTCAGCAGCGGCTCTGGCGCCTTTCGCTTCTTTCCCGGCTCTGGTGCCTTTTGCTTCTTTCCCGGCAGTGGGCAATCTTTCCAATTTTTCAACAGCTGGTCTATTTCCTCGCCGCTCCTCGTATGCGGGCGTCTTCGGGGTTCGGTTTCACCATCGAATAGATCCTTGCATTTCCTCCACGGGTCATCGTCGTGAAGCCACCTTCGATGTCCCATGAACACGGTTTTCGAAGACCCGAGATCTCTATCTAGCTGGCGATACGTTGTATCATCCATGCACCTGACGCATCCAGGAAATCCGTGGACCACCTGCCCCACGAGATATCCATAACCGAGATAGTCGTGCACCATCGTGAGCAGTGCGGCTCTCATAGGGAAATATTCTTTCTCTGCGGCATCCCACATATTGGCTGGCGTTTTCCACAGCGTGTCTAGCTCCTCTTTTAGCAGCCCCAGATACAGATTGATGTCGTTCCCTGGTTGTTTCGGCCCTTCAATTAGCATACTCATGTGAATGTACTTCCTCTTCATGCACAACCAGGGGGAAGGTTGTACATCCACACAAACACAGGCCAGGTGCTATGTGTGCTTCTCTGGCTGCCAAACGGATTGACTCCATTGGTGCTCGTGCCCAGCATGATGTTCCTTGGATCCTTCCCAAATTCTGGGTGTTTGAAGTTCAACGCTTGCCACTGGCTCGCATCCTTTGGGTGAATCAGCATCTTGTCTTTTTTATTTATCTCCGGATCATTTGCGTCATCTTCTCGCTTCTTCTTCTCCCTATCCGCGTGCCAACGCAGGAGCTTTGCTACCTTAGGGTCCGCGAAATACCGCTGCAGACGAGGAGTGATCGGAAAGTACCAGACCACTTTTCGAGGAGCTTTCTTCCTCTTCTTGTATCGAGTGACGCCGCACACCGGACATATGGTAGACTCCGCGTGCTCGTCCTGATAAATGATGCAATTGTTCATGCACACATGGTATTTCACGTGCGGTAAATCCATAGGACACGATTTTCTTTGCCTCCTTGAAACTGGTCGGGCACCTGTTCCCCTTGGGAAGACGTTCGTGCCAGAATGACATGTTCTCGTCGAAGCATGCGTCGGTCATTTTGTGTTTTACCTTCATCTCCAGAGCCATGAGCGTTACTTTCAGGCGGGTATCCTCGGGCCTGTAGCCTTCATACAATGGAGTAACCGTGTCTATCTCCAGTTGATCCAGCTTGGCTTTCTCTCGGGCAGCAGCTCTTGCGTTATCCGTCTGCTTGAGAAGCAGTTCTTGAATATGAGGGTCCTACACCCAGCCCATCGATGGTCCATCGTCGTCTGCTCCGCCGGCATCTTCATCTTCATGATCATGCCCTTTGTCTACTCCGGCATCTTCCTCATCATCATGTCCGGCATCTTCTACATGATGACTGTGTACAGCATCACCGTCGTGATCATGTCTTGGAGATTCTTCGTCTTCTCGCTCGCCCGAGCCGCGGTGGTTGTCTTGCTGCCCTTCCTCATTTCTTGCCCGGCCCCCATGGACGACTTCATAGTCATCTTCATCACCTTGCCACCGATAGCCATCCATGAAACCATGCAAGAGCAGGTGGTCTTGCACCTGCCCGGAATCCTGGTCCGCAATAAGGCTCTTCAGCTTGCATCTTCTACACGAACATCTTATCTCCGTCTCGTTCTTTTGAAGCATGTCGGCCTTCACGGAGCTCAAAAACCTATTCACGATGCCTTCGGTCATCGTGCGAACCATGGTCGCCTACGGGGTAGAGCAAAACGATATTTTAGAACCAAGAAAAAATTTGGCATGACTTTCCCAAAAATAGGACCAAAAAGAATGCATAGTGCCAAAATTCTCGCCGAAACAGAAATCGAATCAACATTCCAGCAAAATATTGGCAACTATCGCATTTCAAATACCGGTACCTGCAAACACAAACATATATGCAACACCACAAACATATGCAACACCACGAACATACATAGATCTAGCTAGGCCACAAAAAGTGCATGTGCACGTTGTTGGAGAGGGAGAACAACATAAAGATAGCTTCCCCCTTACTTACCTATCAAAAAAGGTAATTTAACCACTTAATTTCGATGAATCTATGGTGCAAATGAGGTGAGGAGGAGGAGGCAGCCGAGACAAGCATGGAGGAGGAGGTGGAGAATGAAGTGGGGAAAGTGGGTGGGTAGGTGGGCTGTCCAAAATATCTTGTTGGTCCAAGGTTACTAATGGCGCACCACCTGCAAATGCGCCATTAGTAACCCTGGTTACTAATGGCGCACCTACTGCTAGTGCGCCATTAGAAGTTTTGCAAAAAAAATAAAAAATATATATATTCTAATGGCGCACCGTGGCATAGTGCGCCATTACTAGTTTAAACTAGTAATGGCGCACTATGCTACGGTGCGC
>NC_041391.1:576257780-576265465 GCF_002162155.2 Triticum dicoccoides | reverse complement strand
CCCGAGCTCCGGCCGCCGCCGCGAGCTCGACTCCGGCGAGTACAGCGCACCCCGTCCGCTCCTTCCTGCTCCGTTGGATGCGGAAGAGCACGGGCTACGCCCCGGTGGTCTCCGCGAGTCCAGCCGCCGCCTGTAGCTCAAGTCCGGCGAGCTCCCGCCGCAGTTTTGGTCGTCGCCGGCCGAACTCCGGCGAAGTCGACGTGGCTTAGTTAATTAGTCACTAACCCCCCACCTACTGACGCTGACAAGTGGGCCCCAGGGCTTAGTCAAAGCTAACCAGCCCGGGTCAACGCGGGATTAGTCCCTGTGTCACTGACGTGTGGACCCCACATGTCAGGTTTGACCCGGGGCAGCCCTGTTGACTTGCTGATGCAAGCATGACGCAGTGCTGATGTCATAACTCATTTTCTGGATTTAACTTAATTCTGAAATTCCAGAAAATGCCTAAAACTTCTAAAAATCATAGAAAATTAACCGTAACTCCAAATTAAATAAATTATATATGAAAAATTATCAGAAAAATTCAAGGAATCCATCTGTACCATTTTCATGCATGTTAGAACAACTTATCACTACTGTTTAGGGCAAATGAAGTAAATGGCATTTGCATAATCACATATGGAGTTTGAATTTGAATCTTGTATTCAAACCAACTTCATTTAATCTGTTGCTAGTTGCATTAGCTCAAACACATTCATTTTGCCATGTCATGATCATGCATCATATTGTGCATTGCATTGATTGTGATCCCTTTTGTGTTGCCGGTATTTGTCCCCTCTCGATAGACGTGATACCCGATGATGTGATCGCTGACACTGATGAAGACTCAATGTTATCTTCAGAAGTGCCAGGCAAGCAAAACCCCCTTGTTCATTCCGATACAATCCTACTCTCTCGCTCCTGCTCTCTTTTAATGCATTAGGACAACACCGATTCATCTGTTACTTGCTGCGGTAGCTGAACCCCTTTATCCTTTGCATGACCTGTCATTGCCACAGTAAATAGATGAAACCCACTAGCATGAGTAGGAGTTGTTTGAGCCCTGCTGTGCCTACTCATTCATGCTTTTTTGTCATGCCTGCTACTGCTTAGAGTTGAGTCAGGTCTGATTCATCGGGGATGAATCAGAGGCGTGTGAACATGTCCTACTGTGTGTGAGCTAACTGTGTGAACACGAGTTGGTTAAGGTAGCGGTGAGAGGCCATGTAGGAGTACATGGTGGGTTGTCTCATTGTAGCCGTCCTCAGGAACTGAGTTCTGTGTTTGTGATCCATGATTCAGCTACTACCACGCATTGGGCCCGAAACCAATGGACCCTCTCGGCTTCTTGATCATCCTTGTCCTCTGTCCAGGAGTTGCAAGTAGTTTCTGGTGTTTTTAGTATGCTGGAGGCCGTGCGCAGCGCTGACCGTAGGGGTGGGCTGTGATGCGGTAGGCACGTGGCACGGTGTACCGGGCGCCCGTTTGGTGTCTCGGGAACCCTGTTCACATCGTTTGGGGCTGTGAGCGAAACTCCGGCCGGATCTCCTCATGGATGGAACCCGAATAGGCGATAAACCTGGACTAGAGACTTGAGTGTTTAGGTAGGCCGTGGCCGACACCCACGTTGGGCTTCCGCTTGAAGGTTGCCGAGTACATGTCGTGTAAACGGCGGTAAGTGGTGAGAGCGTGTGTGAAGAAGTACACCCCTGCAGGGTTAACATTATCTATTCGAATAGCCGTGTCCGCGGAAAAGGACTTCTGGGTTGCTTATATCAGTTCATAAACAAGTGAAAGTGGATACTTTAAAATGCGCAAGATAAGCGTGAGTGCTATGGATGGCGTTCTCATAGGGAGACGGGAGCGGATCCATAGTGGTGTATTGATATGGTGAATATGTGGACTCGTGTGCGCCACCTCAAAAGAGTTACTTGCAGTCGTAGTTCAGGATAGCCACCGAGTCAAAGCTGGCTTGCTGCAGTTAAACCCCACCACCCCTTTGTTGATAATGATGCATATGTAGTTAGTTCTGATGTAAGTCTTGCTGGGTACATTTGTACTCACGTTTGCCTATTTTATGTTTTTTGCAGAGAGACTTCAGTCTCGCTAGTAGTTCCGCGTGGACTTCGACGTTTAGCTTGTTACCTCAGCTACGATCTTGTGCCTCGGCAGGATTTGGTAGATAGTCAGGCTTCTCAGCCTTTTTCATTTATAGATGTCTGTACTCAGACATGATAGCTTCCGCTTGTGCTTTGACTTGTATGCTCTGAGTGTTGGGTCATGAGACCCATGTTTGTAATATCTCGCTCCTCGGAGCCTATTGAATAAACTACTTGAGTCATAGAGTCATGTTGTGATGCCATGTTGTATTTGCACATATCGAGCATATTGTGTGTTTTTTATTGAAATGCTTGGTATGTGTGGGATCTGACCATCTAGTTGTTTATCTTTAGTAGCCTCTCTTACGGGGAAATGTCTCCTAGTGTTTCCACCGAGCCATGGTAGCTTGCTACTGCTCCGGAACACTTAGGCTGGCCGGCATGTGTCCTTCTTCGTTCCTGTGTCTGTCCCTTCGGGGAAATGTCACGCGATGAATACCGGAGTCCTGTTAGCCCGCTACAGCCCGGTTCACCGGAGTCCTGCTAGCCCAGTGCTACAGCCTGGTTTCACTCGCTGATGACCGACACGTTCGATGCTGGGTCATGGATGCCTGTCCCTGTAAGTCTGTGCCACTTTGGGTTTACGACTAGCCATGTCAGCCCGGGCTCTTTATCATATGGATGCTAGCGACACTGTCATATACGTGTGCCAAAAGGCGCAAACGGTCCCGGGCTAAGGTAAGGCGACACCCGTGGAATACCGTGCGTGAGGCCGCAAAGTGATATGAGGTGTTACATGCTAGATCGATGTGGCATTGAGTCGGGGTCCTGACAGCGTTGGTATCAGAGCTTGACTGCCTGTAGGATTACCAAGCCAAACTGGTCGAAGTTGAGTCTAGAAATTCTTTAGTTATATAAGGGAATTGATTGTGGGATGGAACGTAAGGCTCTTTTTACTCCTTATACCTCATGGCCTTCTGATCTGAGTCATCATCTTCTCTTCTACGGGGATTAAGAACTAGGCTATCCCTTCTTTCTATTAGGACCACGTGTTACTAATCAGTGGACTTATAAGATTGTTGGATTTAAGCCTCTGTTCAGTTTTACTGCTTCCGTATGTTAATTGTTGATCTCGAAACCGTGATATTGTGCTTCTGAGTGGTTATGCCACCATTTTTGTGAATGTCTCAAATCTTTTCTGAGCATTTACAGCTGTTATGCTGTCCGAGTCATCCCAGGTTTCTAAGTAGTCTGATGCATTTGCAAATTCCTTCTTCCCGTTTCAATGTTCCCATGGGCCAGATTAACCACACTAATCAGTGAGTTGAGGTACTTCGTTACCTTGACATATATGTTGGAGATATTATCATGACCCTAGGTGTCCTAGGGGATCATCTAGTAATTTAGCCATGATTTGTGTTCCCAGTGTGATGATTCTGGCCATCATTCTCGAAAGCATCCCGTGATGCTACTTAGTAATAGGTATTCTGCTCCTGGGTTCTTGAACCCGAGATTCACTCTACTTACTTCATGTTGATAGGGTTTGCTAGTTCCTTTAGGATGTTAGTAACCTTTGCGATAGTCCTCGAGGTTCGTGGTACATCCTTCTTCCAAATACCATGAACTACTTATGGCAGAAGTTCCTCGTTGAACTGAACGATCACAACCAGAGTGCTCTTGATGAGTTCTCCATTATATGCTATGGCTCTGCCAGTTCTACTTTTCTGCATGGGTTATCCGGAAGAAATGTTGATCTCGCTCGACATACAAATCTATGCATCCACAACTTAGAAAATTATATGTTCCTTTGAGTTGTTCTCTTTAGTTGCATTCTGACCCTCTTCTATCAATTGATAGTCAAGAGTATGCGTGCGTTCGTTTATCGATGCCTATTACTCTTGTGGTCCGTCAAGCCATTCTATCGCAGAATGACTAGGAGAAACAAACTCCAGTACCTCTTCCATATCCAGGATTGGGTCAAAGAAGTTGTGCTCTGCAGATCAAGTTGCTAACCCAACTTTTGTTCTGTTCTACCTTGGAGTATTACCATCTTTATATCAAGAATTTCATGAGAATTGCACCACCTTTTGTGAATTCTTGACATAGTGATACTTCTCGCCATCCTTTTTCATTCCTCGGTTCCGTGTTGTTGCAGCCGGAGTGCCGACCAGTGAATCATGATGTGTGAACTCAATACTCCTAGCAACCCCATTGCTGGGTAGATAAAGGACAATAATTTCATTCTTAGTGTGTTAGTTATTGAATCATCATTCTAAGATTGATGCTACCTAGTCCTTATTTTGGTGCACCCTTCGATTGATGAGTTAGGATCTTGTCAAGTCCTCACTCATTTGATCATATCGTCTTGCCCTGAGAGGCAAGATTGTTCTCGAGCTTAGTAACATACCGGTGGTTCGTGATTTTCCGAATATCTTCTCAGAAACATTACCAGGTTGTTCCCTGACTGTTATGTTGAGCTCGTGATCAAGTTGGTTTCTTGTGAACCACCCTTTCTCCAAAAATCTGTGTTGGATATCCCGGAGCTAGTTAGTTAAGCTAGTCAACAACTTGGAGAGTTGGAGGATAAAAGCTTGCCTGACTTAGTTCGTTCCAAAGGGATAATCTTGTGTAGTGTGTGTTGAAGAAAGATGATATCTTCATCGATTGGTCCCTGTGATCAGTTGCTGGACCTATTGTCTTATCAATCCTTTGATTTGAGTGTGGGCTATCGTCAAATCAAATCAGTACCAATGATGCTCGTAATGTTGTCTTATTCGTGGTTGATCCCTCGAGCATACACCATTACATCTTTGGTCTGACCAATGCTATCACCGTGTTCACCTAACTATGGAATTCCTTTTAAAAGGAAACCTAGATGAATTGTTGTTGAGCCCATTGACAACATCCTTATCTCCTCCATGGTCTTGTTGGACAATAAGTTAGTGTTGGAAACTTTTGAAGGCATTATCTTCATGCTAGCTCATGAAGTATTTGTTTGATGAAAGGAGTGACTTCCTCTTATACACGTGCATTTGGTGAAAGTTGCCGCCGTGAATTTGAGAAAGTTAGTTTTGCTTCCTCTGGAATCATCCCAAGTCAGTCATGCACATGTGCGAAGTATTCTATGGTTTGGAGACTTGCAACCTTCATTCCATATGTGTTCCGAGCACACCAAGCCACTGATTGATTTGTTCAAGGAGAAGAAGTTTCTTCTTAAGAGCATGCCTTATGCAAGGACTTCGATATCCTTGATGATGGTTCCCCACCTGAACTCGGTAGTGTTTAATTATAAGACTACTACGTGGCCATGCTTGTCTGGGACAACGTGTTCACATGTTTGTAGCAGATCCAGCTCATGCTTTGGAGCCTGCTATCGTAGTTCATTTCCCGAGAATCCCGCAACGTCATCTCGTCGATTTGTGTTGCAAACCTTCATTTTTCTTCCTAGACTCGATGGGTCTGGAATATTCTGACACCAACCAGATCTGAATCTCAGGCAGATATGATGGTTGGAACATTTCCCCAAGAACTATAATATTGGTTCCTCGATAACTGGTAAAGTGGATGTCGTGGCCAGCACCACCCAGCCGAAAGACCTATTATTGTAGTATCTTGATTGAAGAAGTTGGCCACCTCCCCATAGGGATTTCGTAGGGTTTACTCCCTAGTTGCCCCTATGGATTTCTGTGTTCCGAAGTCCGACCTTTTACTTGATGTTCTAGTTATCAAACCGTATCTATGAATGGGATACACTAGCACATCAAGGAGAACATTAGAAGCGGAGTGCTAAATGTCTCTCGGTCGATCATCCAGATTTTATTTCCTTGGCCCCGCCGAGGGTGAAACCTGAGAAGGTGTTATCTTCCTTTGCATCTGCATCGTCCATCGCTATTCATCATGGTAGTATGTTGTGTTGTCAGCACCCTTGACGCGGTTGTTGATGAAACCTTGATGATTGTGGAAATGCTCAAGTTCTTGAGAGCACGCACAAGCGCTAAGTATTATCGCCGGCACTAACCGGGATTGCTCCTAGTCTCTTCGGTTATGCTATAACCACTCCAACAGTGAATTCACTCTCTGTTGTTGGGTTCTTCCCCAGTTACCAGAATCATTCCCAACATTTGCATTTTGTTCCCAGCTTGCACCGCCAATGTGCCATTCTACCATGGGTCTCTTCCATTTCCGGTGGTAAGCAAATTCATCCATTACGTTGTCTTCAACAAGGTAATCCACATCATCCAAGTCTGAGTATGCCATTCTACCGACCCCCTCCAAATGATCGCTCGAAAATTGCCTTAGGCTGGTTTAAAGAGTTTCAATGATCTTTGAATCAAAGGTAATTCTTTTTGCCACTTAAGGGGATATATCTACGAGTCACCTTCCCTAAGGTGCATCGTTATGGTATCATGGCAACTCAACTCCTCGCTACGTTGACAACCGTTTACCACCTTCTTAGGTGTGGAATTGTTGTCTACCTAGTGAACCCTCGTCATCTGTTCCACTCCATTCCTCTAGAGGTGTGCTTCGTCTCTCAGCTCGAGAGATGTTGTTATGTCTCATTCCGGGAGTTAATCCTGAGTTGTTCGACCTTCGAGAAGAGCCATTCTTTAGGATCTTTCCTTCCCTCTCGTTGTCATGTTAGTTGGAGTTCTCAGAGCAAGACTTCAAGACAAAGATGGTGTTCAAATCAACGTTCATTTGAAGTGCACCCTGGATCGTGAAGTTTGTGCTAGGTCGCGTTCCCCCTCCACCTTACCCTACGCTTGAATCTCGAGACGAGATTCTTGTTTAGTGGGGGTGAGTTGTCACATCCCTAGCTTCTGGTAATGCTCTAGGCTAGCTTCATGTGTGCATCATATTTAAATTTCTGAAATTTGAACTGAGGAATTCAGAAGCCTCAAAACCCTAATTAAAAGAAGGGCAAGCACCCTCTAAATTGCATTCTGTGAATCCAAAATGCCCTAAAAATAGTTTTGTGAATTTTGGCAAGAGTTATATATCAAACCAAAATTCTGGAATATTTTTAAGGAATTATTTGGTCTCTGAATTTAAATCAATAATCTATTTGAATTTGGGGATATATTCATAATATATAATGAATATATTTTCAAATGCTTTGAAATGTTTTATGTACTTTTGGAATAGTCCAGAGAGGTAACATAAAATATTTCAGAATGTTTTGGCACTGTATGAAATTATTTTGAATTTGAAAACAGTGGCAAAATAAAATAAAAAGGGAAACAGAACAGAAAAAAATAAAAAAGAACAGAGCTTACCTGGCCTGACCGTGCAGCCCACCAGAGCCGGCCCAGCTCCCCCAGCGGCCCAGCCCACCTCCTCCTCCTTTGTCCTCTTCCTCCTCTGCCAGGAGGACGAGCAGAGGCGAGGCGTGGCGCTCGCCGACGCTGCCCCGGCCACCTCCTGCTTCCCCCCCCTAGCCACCTCCTGCTTCCCCCCCCTAGCCACCTCCTGCTTCCTCCCTGGCCTCCCCAGCGACGCCCCGGATGACGCCACGCACCCCCTGCACCGCTCCCCTCTCCCCGTGCCCCTCTTCCCCCCCTGTTCGCCTCTCCCTCTCGCTCACCGAATGCGCCCGCCGCCACCGAC
>NC_041391.1:576235450-576257770 GCF_002162155.2 Triticum dicoccoides | reverse complement strand
ATAATCACATATGGAGTTTGAATTTGAATCTTGTATTCAAACCAACTTCATTTAATCTGTTGCTAGTTGCATTAGCTCAAACACATTCATTTTGCCATGTCATGATCATGCATCATATTGTGCATTGCATTGATTGTGATCCCTTTTGTGTTGCCGGTATTTGTCCCCTCTCGATAGACGTGATACCCGATGATGTGATCGCTGACACTGATGAAGACTCAATGTTATCTTCAGAAGTGCCAGGCAAGCAAAACCCCCTTGTTCATTCCGATACAATCCTACTCTCTCGCTCCTGCTCTCTTTTAATGCATTAGGACAACACCGATTCATCTGTTACTTGCTGCGGTAGCTGAACCCCTTTATCCTTTGCATGACCTGTCATTGCCACAGTAAATAGATGAAACCCACTAGCATGAGTAGGAGTTGTTTGAGCCCTGCTGTGCCTACTCATTCATGCTTGTTTGTCATGCCTGCTACTGCTTAGAGTTGAGTCAGGTCTGATTCATCGGGGATGAATCAGAGGCGTGTGAACATGTCCTACTGTGTGTGAGCTAAGTGTGTGAACACGAGTTGGTAAAGGTAGCGGTGAGAGGCCATGTAGGAGTACATGGTGGGTTGTCTCATTGTAGCCGTCCTCAGGAACTGAGTTCTGTGTTTGTGATCCATGATTCAGCTACTACCACGCATTGGGCCCGAAACCAATGGACCCTCTCGGCTTCTTGATCATCCTTGTCCTCTGTCCAGGAGTTGCAAGTAGTTTCTGGTGTTTGTAGTATGCTGGAGGCCGTGCGCAGCGCTGACCGTAGGTGTGGGCTGTGATGCGGTAGGCACGTGGCACGGTGTACCGGGCGCCCGTTTGGTGTCTCGGGAACCCTGTTCACATCGTTTGGGGCTGTGAGCGAAACTCCGGCCGGATCTCCTCATGGATGGAACCCGAATAGGCGATAAACCTGGACTAGAGACTTGAGTGTTTAGGTAGGCCGTGGCCGACACCCACGTTGGGCTTCCGCTTGAAGGTTGCCGAGTACATGTCATGTAAACGGCGGTAAGTGGTGAGAGCGTGTGTGAAGAAGTACACCCCTGCAGGGTTAACATTATCTATTCGAATAGCCGTGTCCGCGGAAAAGGACTTCTGGGTTGCTTATATCAGTTCATAGACAAGTGAAAGTGGATACTTTAAAATGCGCAAGATAAGCGTGAGTGCTATGGATGGCGTTCTCATAGGGAGACGGGAGCGGATCCATAGTGGTGTATTGATATGGTGAATATGTGGACTCGTGTGCGCCACCTCAAAAGAGTTACTTGCAGTCGTAGTTCAGGATAGCCACCGAGTCAAAGCTGGCTTGCTGCAGTTAAACCCCACCACCCCTTTGTTGATAATGATGCATATGTAGTTAGTTCTGATGTAAGTCTTGCTGGGTACATTTGTACTCACGTTTGCCTATTTTATGTTTTTTGCAGAGAGACTTCGGTCTCGCTAGTAGTTCCGCGTGGACTTCGACGTTTAGCTTGTTACCTCAGCTACGATCTTGTGCCTCGGCAGGATTTGGTAGATAGTCAGGCTTCTCAGCCTTTTTCATTTATAGATGTCTGTACTCAGACATGATAGCTTCCGCTTGTGCTTTGACTTGTATGCTCTGAGTGTTGGGTCATGAGACCCATGTTTGTAATATCTCGCTCCTCGGAGCCTATTGAATAAACTACTTGAGTCATAGAGTCATGTTGTGATGCCATGTTGTATTTGCACATATCGAGCATATTGTGTGTTTGTTATTGAAATGCTTGGTATGTGTGGGATCTGACCATCTAGTTGTTTATCTTTAGTAGCCTCTCTTACGGGGAAATGTCTCCTAGTGTTTCCACCGAGCCATGGTAGCTTGCTACTGCTCCGGAACACTTAGGCTGGCCGGCATGTGTCCTTCTTCGTTCCTGTGTCTGTCCCTTCGGGGAAATGTCACGCGATGAATACCGGAGTCCTGTTAGCCCGCTACAGCCCGGTTCACCGGAGTCCTGCTAGCCCAGTGCTACAGCCTGGTTTCACTCGCTGATGACCGACACGTTCGATGCTGGGTCATGGATGCCTGTCCCTGTAAGTCTGTGCCACTTTGGGTTTACGACTAGCCATGTCAGCCCGGGCTCTTTATCATATGGATGCTAGCGACACTGTCATATACGTGTGCCAAAAGGCGCAAACGGTCCCGGGCTAAGGTAAGGCGACACCCGTGGAATACCGTGCGTGAGGCCGCAAAGTGATATGAGGTGTTACATGCTAGATCGATGTGGCATTGAGTCGGGGTCCTGACATGTCCATTCCATCTATAGCCCTTTTCCTAGTAGTGTTTGCAATGGAGTTATCGGCAACTGGCAGGAGCCATATGGTTTTCACTTTATTGTATGCAATGCAATCGCCCTGTAATTGCTTTACTTTATCACTAAGCGGTAGCGATAGTCGTAGAAGCAATAGTTGGCGAGACGACAACGATGCTACGATGGAGATCAAGGTGTCGCGCCGGTGACGATGGTGATCATGACGGTGCTTTGGAGATGGAGATCAAAGGCACAAGATGATGATGGCCATATCATATCACTTATATTGATTTCATGTGATGTTTATCCTTTATGCATCTTATTTTGCTTTGATTGACGGTAGCATTATAAGATGATCTCTCACTAAATTTCAGGAAATAAGTGTTCTCCCTGAGTATGCACCGTTGCGAAAGTTCGTCGTGCCGAGACACCACGTGATGATCGGGTGTGATAAGTTCTAGGTTCAAATACAACAAGTGCAAGCCAGTTTTGCACACACAGCATACTAGGGTTAAACTTGACGAGCCTAGCATATGCTGATATGGCCTCGGAACACTGGAGACCGAAAGGTCGAGTGTGAATCATATAGTAGATATGATCAACATAGTGATGTTCACCATTGAAAACTACTCCATCTCACGTGATGATCGGACATGGTTTAGTTGAGATGGATCACGTGGTCACTTAGATGATTCGAGGGATGTCTATCTAAGTGGGAGTTCTTAAGTAATATGATTAATTGAACTTTAATTTATGATGAACTTAGTACCTAATAGTATTTTGCTTGCCTATGTTGTTGTAGATAGATGGCCCGTGCTGTTGTTCCATTGAATTTAATGCGTTCCTTGAGAAAGCAAAGTTGAAAGATGATGGTAGCAATTACATGGACTGGGTCCGTAACTTGAGGATTATCCTCATTGATGCATAGAAGAATTACGTCCTGGAAGCACCGCTGGGTGCCAGGCCTGCTGTAGATGCAACTGACGATGTTAAGAACGTCTGGCAGAGCAAAGCTGATGACTACTCGATAGTTCAGTGTGCCATGCTTTACGGCTTAGAACCGGGACTTCAACAATGTTTTGAATGTCATGGAGCATATGAGATGTTCCAGGAGTTGAAGTTAAGATTTCAGGCAAATGCCCAGATTGAGAGATATGAAGTCTCCAATAAGTTCTATAGCTGCAAGATGGAGGAGAATAGTTCTGTCAGTGAACATATACTCAAAATGTCTGGGTATAATAATCACTTGATTCAACTAGGAGTTAATCTTCCGGATGATAGTGTCATTGACAGAATTCTTCAATCACTGCCACCAAGCTACAAGAGCTTTGTGATGAACTATAATATGCAAGGGACGGATAAGACAATTCCCGAGCTCTTCGCAATGCTAAAGGCTACAGAGGTAGAAATCAAGAAGGAGCATCAAGTGTTGATGGTCAACAAGACCACCAGTTTCAAGAAAAAGGGTAAAGGGAAGAAGAAGGGCAACTTCAAGAAGAACAACAAACAAGTTACTGCTCAGGAGAAGAAACCCAAGTCTGGACCTAAGCCTGAGACTGAGTGCTTCTACTGCAAACAGACTGGTCACTGGAAGCAGAACTACCCCAAGTATTTGGCGGATAAGAAGGATGGCAAGGTGAACAAAGGTATATGTGATATACATGTTATTGATGTGTACCTTACTAATGCTCGCCTTAGCACCTGGGTATTTGATACTGGTTCTGTTGCTAATATTTGCAACTCGAAATAGGGACTACAGATTAAGCGAAGATTGGCTAAGGACGAGGTGATGATGCGCGTGGGAAATGGTTCCAAAGTCAATGTGATCGCAGTCGGCACGCTACCTCTACATCTACCTTTGGGATTAGTTTTAGACCTGAATAATTGTTATTTGGTGCCAGCACTAAGCATGAACATTATATTTGGATCTTGTTTGATGCGAGACGGTTATTCATTTCAATCAGAGAATAATGGTTGTTCTATTTATATGAGTAATATCTTTTATGGTCATGCACCCTTGAAGAGTGGTCTATTTTTATTAAATCTTGATAGTAGTGATACACATATTCATAGTGTTGAAGCCAAAAGATGCAGAGTTGATAATCATAGTGCAACTTATTTGTGGCACTGCCGTTTAGGTCATATTGGTGTAAAGCGCATGAAGAAACTCCATACTGATGGACTTTGTAATCACTTGATTATGAATTACTTGGTACTTGCGAACCATGCCTCATGGGCAAGATGACTAAAACGCCATTCTCCAGAACAATGGAGTGAGCAACAGATTTGTTGGAGATCATACATACTGATGTATGTGCTCCAATGAATATTGAGGCTCGCGGCGGGTATCGTTATTTTCTCACCTTCACAGATGATTTGAGCAGATATGGGTATTTCTACTTAATGAAACATAAGTATGAAACATTTGAAAAGTTCAAAGAATTTCAGAGTGAAGTGGAAAATCATCGTAACAAGAAAGTAAAGTTTTCTATGATCTGATCGTGGAGGAGAATATTTGAGTTACAAGTTTGATCTACATTTGAAACAATGCGGAATAGTTTCGCAACTCACGCCACCCGAAACACCACATCGAAATGGTGTGTCCGAACATCGTAATCGTACTTTACTTGATATGGTGCGATCTATGATGTCTCTTACTGATTTACCACTATCGTTTTGGGGTTATGCTTTCGAGACGACTGCATTCACGTTAAATAGGGCACCATCGAAATCTGTTGAGACGACGCCTTATGAACTGTGGTTTGGCAAGAAACCAAAGTTGCCGTTTTTTAAAGTTTGGGGCTGCGATGCTTATGTGAAAAAGCTTCAACCTGATAAGCTCGAACCCAAATCGGAGAAATGTGTCTTCATAGGATACCCAAAGCAAACTGTTGGGGTACACCTTCTATCACAGATCCAAAGGCAAGGCATTTGTTTCTAAGAATGGATCCTTTCTAGAGATGGAGTTTCTCTTGAAAGAAGTGAGTGGGAGGAAATTAGAACTTGATGAGGTAACTGTACCTGCTCCCTTATTGGAAAGTAGTTCATCACAGAAACCGGTTTCTGTGACACCTACACCAATCAGTGAAGAAGCTAATGATATTGATCATGAAACTTCATATCAAGTTACTATAGAAGCTCGTAGGTCAACTAGAGTAAGATCCGCACCAGAGTGATACGATAATCCTATTCTGGAGGTCATGCTACTTGACCAAAGCGAACCTACGAACTATGAAGAAGCGATGGTGAGCCCAGATTCCGCAAAATGGCTTGAGGCCCTGAAATCTGAGATGGGATCCATGTATGAGAACAAAGTGTGGACTTTGGTTGACTTGCCCGATGATCGGCAAGCCATAGAGAATAAATGGATCTTCAAGAAGAAGACTGATGCTGACGGTAATGTTACTGTCTAAAAATCTCGACTTGTTGCGAAAGGTTTTCAACAAGTTCAAGGAGTTGACTACGATGAGACTTCCTCACCCGTAGCAATGCTTAAGTCTGTCCGAATCATGTTAGAAATTACCGCATTTTATGATTATGAAATTTGGCAAATGGATGTCAAAACTACATTCCTAAATGGATTTCTGGAAGAGTTGTATATGATGCAACCGGAAGGTTTTGTTGATCCAAAGGGAGCTAACAAAGTGTGCAAGCTCCAGCGATCCATTTATGGACTGGTGCAAGCCTCTCGGAGTTGGAATAAACGTTTTGATAGTGTGATCAAAGCATATGGTTTTATACAGACTTTTGGAGAAGCCTGTATTTACAAGAAAGTGGGTGGGAGCTCTGTAGCATTTCTAATATTCTATGTGGATGACATATTGCTAATTGGAAATGATATAGAATTTCTGGATAGCATAAAAGGATACTTGAATAAGAGTTTTTCAATGAAGGACCTCGGTGAAGCTGCTTACATATTGGGCATCAAGATCTATAGAGATAGATCAAGACACTTAATTGGACTTTCACAAAGCACATACCTTGACAAAGTTTTGAAAAAGTTCAAAATGGATCAAGCAAAGAATGGGTTCTTGCCTCTGTTACAAGGTGTGAAGTTGAGCCAGACTCAATTCCCGACCACTGCAGAAGATAGAGAGATAATGAAAAGTGTTCCCTATGCTTCAGCCATAGGCTCTATCATGTATGCAATGCTGTGTACTAGACCTGATGTGTGCCTTGCTATTAGTTTAGCAGGGAGGCACCAAAGTAATCCAGGAATGGATCACTGGACAATGGTCAAGAACATCCTGAAATACCTAAAAAGGACTAAGGATAGTTTTCTCGTTTATGGAGGTGACAAAGAGCTCGTCGTAAATGGTTACGTCGATGCAAGCTTTGACATTGTTCCGAACGATTCTAAATCGCAAACCAGACACATGTTTACATTGAATAGTGGAGCTGTCAGTTGGTGCAGTTCTAAACAAAGCGTCGTGGCACGATCTACGTGTGAAGCGGAGTACATAGCTGCTTCAGAAGCAGGAAATGAAGGAGTCTGGATGAAGGAGTTCATATCCGATCTAGGTGTCATACCTAGTGCATCGGGTCCAATGAAAATCTTTTGTGACAATACTGGTGCAATTGCCTTGGCAAAGGAATCCAGATTTCACAAGAGAACCAAGCACATCAAGAGACGCTTCAATTCCATTCGGGACCAAGTCCAGGTGGGAGACATAGAGATTTGCAAGATACATACGGATCTGAATGTTGCAGACCCATTGACTAAGCCTCTTCCACGAGCAAAACATGATCAGCACCAAGGCTCCATGGGTGTTAGAATCATTACTATGTAATCTAGATTATTGACTCTAGTGCAAGTGGGAGACTGAAGGAAATATACCCTAGAGGCAATAATAAAGTTATTATTTATTTCCTCATATCATGATAAATGTTTATTATTCATGCTAGAATTGTATTAACCGGAAACATAATACATGTGTGAATACATAGACAAACATAGTGTCACTAGTATGCCTCTACTTGACTAGCTTGTTGATCAAAGATGGTTAAGTTTCCTAGCCATAGACATCAGTTGTCATTTGATTAACGGGATCACATCATTAGGAGAATGGTGTGATTGACTTGACCCATTCCGTTAGCTTAGCACTTGATCGTTTAGTTTACTGCTATTGCTTTCTTCATGACTTATACCCGTTCCTATGACTATGAGATTATGTAACTCCCGATTATCGAAGGGACACTTTGTGTGCTACCAAACATCACAACATAAATGGGTGATTATAAAGGTGTTTTACAGGTGTCTCCGATGGTACTTGTTGAGTTGGCATAGATCGAGATTAGGATTTGTCACTCCGATTGTCGGAGAGGTATCTCTGGGCCCTCTCGGTAATGCACATCACTATAAGCCTTGAAAGCAATGTGACGAATGAGTTAGTTGCGGGATGATGCATTACGGAACGGGTAAAGAGACTTGCCAGTAACGAGATTGAGCTAGGTATTGAGATACCGACGATCGAATCTCAGGCAAGTAACATATCGATGACAAAAGGAACAATGTATGTTGTTATGCGGTTTGACCAATAAAGATATTCGTAGAATATGTAGGAACCAATATGAGCATCCAGGTTCCGCTATTGGTTATTGACCGGAGATGTGTCTCGGTCATGTCTACATAGTTCTCGAACCTGTAGGGTCTGCACGCTTAAAGTTCTATGACGATCGGTATTATGAGTTTATATGTTTTGATGTACCGAATGTAGTTCGGAGTCCCAGATATGATCAAGGACATGACGAGGAGTCTCAAAATAGTCGAGACATAAATATTGATATATTGGAAGCCTATATTTGGACGTCGGAAGAGTTCCGGGTGAAATCGGGATTTTACCGGAGTGCTGGAGGGGTTACCGGACCCCCCGGGTGTTAATGGGCCTAGTTGGGCCCTAGTGGAGAGAGAGAGGGGCCGGCCAGTGCAGGCCGCGTGCCCCCTCCCCCTCTAGTCCAAATTGGACTAGGAAGGGGGGGCGGCGCCCCCTTTCCTTCTCCTTCCCCCCTTCCTTTCCCCCTCCTAGTAGGAGTAGGAAAGAGGGGAGTCCTACTCCTACTAGGAGGAGGACTCCTCCTCCTGGCGCGCCCTAGAAGGGCCGGCCGGCCTTCCCCCTTGCTCCTTTATATACGGGGGTAGGGGGGCACCCTAGAACACACAAGTTGATCATTGATCTCTCCCAGCCGTGTGCGGTGCCCCCTCCACCATAATCCACCCCGGTCATATCGTAGCGGTGCTTAGGCGAAGCCCTGCAACGGTAGGTTCATCAACATCGTCACCACGCCGTCATGCTGAAGAAACTCTCCCTCAAGCTCTACTGGATCGTGAGTTCGCGGGATGTCACCGAGCTGAACGTGTGCTGAACGCGGAGGTGTCGTACGTTCGGTACTGAGGATCGGTCGATCGTGAAGACGTATGACTACATCAACCGCGTTGTCATAACGCTTCCGCTTACGGTCTACAAGGGTACATGCACGACACTCTCCCCTCTCGTTGCTATGCATCACCATGATCTTGCATGTGCATAGGAATTTTTTTATAAATTACTACGTTCCCCAACAAACCCCATATACAAGCTTCTGCCAATGTGGATACCTCTGCTTGGACTCAATAAGCACCTAGCTGATGTAGTAAACTGGCCGTTGAACCGGATGCTCCTTCCCTGACTCCTTCCTTTCCACCACAATGGCTACACTGATAGCTCGGCTGTTGGCAGCCACATATAACAATAAAGGCTCCTTATCAATAGGAGCAGCAAGAACCGGCGGCTCAGCCAATTGTTTCTTTAAGGCCTCAAATGCCTAATCAGCAGCATCACTCCAGACAAGGTGATCTGTCTTCTTCATCATCTGGTACAGAGAGATTGCCTTCTTACCCAACCGACTTATGAACCGGCTTAAGGCCGCAATACAACCCGCCAAACGCTGAACATCATTGATACATGCCGGCTTAGCCAGAGAGGTGATAGCCTTTATCTTCTCCGGGTTAGCTTCAATACCTCGTTCCGAAACCAGAAAACCCAAAAGCTTGCCTACTGGCACACCAAAAACACATTTGGCTGGGTTAAGCATCATCTTATAAACCCGGAGATTGTCAGAGGTCTCCTTCAAATCATCAATCAGGGTCTCCTTCTTCCTGGACTTCACCACAATATCATCCACATAAGCATGAACATTACGCCCAATTTGATTATGAAGGCAATTTTGCACACACCGCTGGTAAGTCGCCTGGGCGCTCTTGAGCCCAAAAGGCATAGACACATAACAAAAGTCTCCAAAGTGAGTGATGAAGGCTGTTTTCTCCTGGTCCTTAACTATCATTTTGATCTGATGGTAACCAGAATAAGCATCCAAAAAACTCAAACGCTCACAACCCGCCGTAGCATTGATAATCTGATCAATGGGGGGAGAGCAAAGGGATCAACCGGACAAGCCTTGTTTAAGTCCGTATAATCCACACACATGCGCCAGGTGCTGTTTTTCTTAAGCACTAGCACCGTGTTAGCCAACCACTCAGGATGAAATACTTCAACAATAAACCCATCCGCCAAGTGTCGGGCCACTTCTTCACCAATGGCCTTGCACATCTCCTCATTGAAACGACAAAGAAATTGCTTGACCGGTTTAAACTTTGGATCAATATTAAGAGTGTGCTCAGCGAGTTCCCTCGGTACACCTGGCATGTCTGAAGGCTTCCATTCAAAGATGTCTCGGTTCTCATGGATGAACTCGATGAGCGCACTTTCCTATTTCGGATCCAGATTAGCACCAATGCTGAACTGCTTGGATGAGTCACCAGGAACGAAGTCAACTAACTTAGTGTCATCTGCTGACTTAAACTTTACAAGGGATCATGCTCTGTGGTTGGCTTCTTCAGAGATGTCATATCCGCCGGGTCAACATTATCCTTGTAAAATTTCAGCTCCTCTATTGCACAAATAGACTCAGCATAAGCAACATCGCCTTCTTCACACTCCAAGGCTACCTTACGACTCCCATGCACTGTGATGGTGCCCTGTGACCCGGCATCTTAAGCTGTAAGTAAACATAATAAGGCCTCGCCATGAATTTAGCGTAAGCCGGCCGTCCAAATAGGGCATGATAAGGGCTCTTGATTTTAACCACTTCGAAGGTCAGCGTCTCAGACCTGGAATCATACTCATCTCCAAAAACAACCTCCAAAGATATTTTGCCCACTGGATATGCCGATTTACTAGGCACCACACCATGGAAAACAGTATTAGATGGCTTAAGATTTTTATCAGTTAGTCCCATGCGACGAAAAGTATCATAGTAAAGGATATTGATGTTGCTGCCTCCATCCATGAGGACTTTAGTGAATTTGTATCCTCCAACCCGAGGAGCTACTACCAACACCAAGTGACCTGGATTATCAACCCGAGACGGGTGATCCTCATGACTCCACACAATGGGCTGCTTAGACCATCGTAAGTAAGGGGGAACCGCCAGCTCAACGACGTTTACTGCCCTTTTATGGAGCTTCTAATCCCACTTACATAAGCTTGTGGTGAAGACGTGGTACTACCCACTATTCAATTGCTTCGGGTTACTCTGATAACTAGACTACTGCTGCTGATTCCCCTGATTATTCTGTTGGTTGTAACCACCCTGATGGCCTTGGCCTTGAAACTGGAATTTGAACCGCCACCTCCATGACCTAGACCATGAGGGTCGGACCCTAAACCGCCATTCGGGCCATGGTTGTGCTGGAAAAGATGAGAATCCCTGAATTGCTTCATGATAAAACAATCCTTCCACAAATGGGTAGATGGCCTTTCATGTGTACCATGCTTCGGACATGGTTGATTTATTATTGCCTCGAGGTCAAATTTTGTCCCCTGAGCCGGCCTCCCCTTATAGCGCTGGTTATTATTCTGTACACCAGTGTTGGCCAGGAAGTCGAAATTCCCATCAGCTTTGTGCTTACTGTTGCCGCCCTGACCGGCTGGGTTGTGTTTCTGTCATGCCACTACTCTTCTTTCCCTTCCCCGACTTTTCATCATCAGAATCAGGGTCCTTGGTACTATCAGAGTCAGCATACTTGACAAGGGCCGCCATGAGCTCCCCCATGTCACTGCAATGACGCTTAAGCCGCCCAAGCTTCTGTTTGAGAGGGAGGAAACGACAATTTTACTCCAACATTAAAACCGCTGAGCCGACGTTGATATTATATGATGAGTGTATGATAGTCGAGACCCGGCGCACCCAGCTGGTTGTTGACTCGCCCTCACCTTGAACACAAGAAACCAAATCCACGATCGACATTGGCTGCTTGCACGTATCCTTGAAATTTTGAATAAAACATGCCTTCAGCTCTACCCACGAACTAATTGAGTTGGCGGGCAGCCCCTTCAACCAAGTACGAGTCAGCCCTTCCAGCATCATGGTGATATACTTAGTGCACGCTGCTTCACTAACATCCAGCATCTCCATGGCCATCTCATAACTCTCAACCCAAGATTCAGGGGGCTGATCTCTTGTGTAATTAGGCACCTTATGAGGACCCTTGAAATCCTTGGGCAAATGCTTATTACGCAGAGCCGGCGCTAAACATGGTACACCCAAGGTTCTATAGGTCATGCCCGCCTCCACCGAAGTCGTTGGGTAAGCCGGCGCGTGTTGATGAGCCGCTAGCTGAGCCGCCAGCTCAGCCTCCCGACGTGCTCTGCCCTGATCCACCAGAGTCTGAGCATTCACACCTCCGCGCACCAGGTCATGTCCATGGGGCTGGTTATGGCGCTGTTCAGTACTTGAAACCGCTGGTGAGTCAATGTGCATGCTGTAGCTCCGGCTTGGACGAGGGGTTGAATGAATCCGCTCACGACTATAAGAATAAGCCGCTTGCTGTTCCAATGCCGTCTGAAGAAGTTCTCTGGCCCTCCGTGTTTCAATTGCCGTCGGAGACTCGCCTTCAACTGGTAGAGCCGCCAATCGTGTTGCCACAACAATCATATTGTCCAAAGGGTTGGAATAATGACCCAGCGGCGTTAAAACATGCGGAGGCGTGGTATTACTCACACGCGGAGAACCTATCACTCATGGCTGAACCGGCGCCCCACCCCCCGGCGCTTCAGCCGTCCGGTTTACCGCCGGCGGGTTACCGGTCCCTGCCCCAGGCATGTTGAAGAGGTTCCTTGGCTCATAAACCGAGGGTAGACGACTCCAGTGTCTCCTCCTCATGATTTCATTTCAAGCGTTCTGATCCAACGTGAGCTGTAGGAATCCGCTTGGATCCGCTGTGCGTGAGCATCCAAAATAGCCCGCTCCGCAGTCATCCTAGCATTCTCAGCTGCCAGATCTTCCTTGGCTTGAGCTATCTCCTCTCGCAGCTTAGCCACATCTACTTTGTGTAGTTCCTGGTTTTCCAGGGTTACCTCAACCCCCATCAAAGTTGCCAGAGCCTCCAACAGCTCTGTTAAGACTTGAGCCGGTGGGCGTGCTAAGCCTCCAGCACCAGCTGCCGCTGCTGAATTAGAAACCATAGCCGCAACAGCCGTCGAGCCAAGCACCGGTTGCGTACTTGCCATGAAGATCGCCACCCTGTTCGGTGGCTCATAGGGGTCCGGAATACTGTCACCATCGGAACAGCCCCCAAGCCGGCCGTCTTGCAGCTGATACATTGAATTGGTCTCGCATGTGGACGATTCACCATCGGAGTAGGCAGCCGTCTCACCGCCATACACAGATCCTTCCTCAAATTCCACCCCATGATAAATCCAATGAACGCATGCTTCATGGTAGGTTGAACCCGGGCGGGTCATGCACGCTGAGCCGTCTCGATGATGTCGGTGCAGATGTCCGGCTCAGGGCCCGGTTCGCCGATCATCCCGATGAAGACGTGGATTCCATTGAAGGGGACCCGGTACCCGTACTCAATTGAGCCGGCCTCGGGGCCCCAGCCTGCGTCGTCGATGTAGAGCTTGCCGCAACGACTCTTGGTCATACGGTCCACAGCATATCCCTTGACCCCTTCGAAGCTGCCTTGTAAGAACTCGAAACCACCGTGTGCTGGCCCCATGGTGGGCGCCAACTGTCATGGAATTGTCACGGCAGATGTCCTAGTAGAAGGACTTAGTCATGGAGCCATCGCAAATAGGTTAGCTTAAAGGGGTTAAACGGGATAAAGGACACAAGGAGTTTATACTGGTTCGGCCCCTTGCGGTGAAGGTAAAGGCCTAATCCAGTTTGAGGTGGTATTGCTTATGTTTCAATTACCAGGGAGCAAATATGCTTGGCCTAGCTTTCGATCTCTTGTTTCTTGCCCTAATCCGTCGCCGGGTCGTCCCTTTATATACACAGGTTGACGCCCCATGGCTCACGGAGTCCCGACCGGCTCATACAACGTGTCCGGCTCGATGACTGACTATACATGCCTTACAATACAAGTCATACATACATGGCAGTTTACACTTATGGGCCTTAAGTCGCCATTGGGCTTCGGGCCCTTAGCAAGTCTGCTTTGTGAATCGCCACCTTCAATATCTTCATGCGCTTTGTCTTGATAAACTGCCATTGGTATAACTCGGCCCCTCCTAGGCGGGTCATATCCACTAGTCATATCCCCAACAGGAGGTTTTACCGGTTCGAGTGTCGAAGGAGGAAGAGGGAGGTTGTTGGCGAGATAATCATGGCGGGGTATAGAGGGATGGCAGCTGAAAGCACATTTGCTCCCTTGGTGGTTTTGGTAATCAATGTCAACATACATATTGTTGGACTAATAGTTTTACCTAGAATATTTTAGATAATTCCAATGGCGGTATGGCAAGGACATGGGGATGTGGACCCCTTCAAAATGTGAAGAACAAGAATTGGCTACCCCAGGACTCTACATTTTTGGTTTAGTGATCCAATATCACATTGGGTCCCTTAGAAAAGCCAATACTATTAAAAGAGGACGAGGTATTGTTGATGATGTTGTTGCTCAAAGTGCTCAATGATCTTGCTCCAAAAACCCTCCATTACTTTCTCACAATCACATATGTGCAAACCCTAATTCGTCATTTCAGTCCCACCGATACAATTCATTCCGTACCCATTGATATGATCATTCTACTGCCACAGCCAAAACCCTAACATATCGATCTGACCGAATTGGTTCTCGGTCCCACCAAGAAGGCATTGCAAGTTTCTATGATGAAGTCGTTTCATTTCGGAATCACCGAGACAAAATGATCGGAATTACCAAGACGCGACTCTGCCCTAGCCATTGCACTTCGGTCCCACCGAATGGTATAATCGGTCTCACTGAAAACGCTAATGGTTAAGTCTTTTGCACTAGTCGGTCTAACTAAGATTTTCATATATGTGCCACCGAGTTGGGTGAATGACTTGTAATGGTTGGATTTTTGGTGCTGCCTATTTATACCTCTCCACCACCACTTACTTTCAAAGAGATCCATCAGAACAAAACACAAGTTCCACCATTCATTTTGTGAGAGAGAACCACCTACTCATGTGTTGAGATCAATAGATTCTATTCCTACCATTTGAACCTTGATTTCTAGCCTCTTCAAGTTGCTTTCCACTTCTATCCTTCTCCTACCCAAGCCAAATCTGTGTGAGAGAGATTGAGTGTTGGGGAGACTATCATCTTTAGAACAAGAGCAAGGAGTTCATCACGAACACATCATCTATTACCTTTTGGAGAGTGGTGTCTCCTAGATTGGTTAGGTGTCATTTGGGAGCCTCCAAGATCATGTGGGGTTGATCCAAGGAGTTTGTAAGGGCAAGGAGATCGCCTACTTCGTGAACATCTACCCGAGTGAGGCTAGTCCTTCGTGGACGGAAGCCATGATGGAATAGACAAGGTTGCTTCTTCGTGGACCCTTCGTGGGTGGAGCCCTTCGTGGACTTGCGCAAGCATTACCCTCCGTGGGTTGAAGTCTCCATCAACGTGGACGTACGATAGCACCACCTATCGGAACCACGCCAAAAATCATCGTGTTTTCATTGTGTTTGATTTTCCAACTCTACCCCTTACTTTCTGCACAATTGCATGATTTACTATTTCCGCTGCTCTATCTCTATATATCCATGTGTAGAAAGTCTTGGTGTTATCTTAACTTTTGCCAAAAACCTGCCTAAATTTCAAGAAAACTAAAAACTACACCTTTGGTTGGTTAAGTGTCTATTCACCCCCCCCCCTCTAGACATATCTTCTTTGATCCTACAGCAGCCGCAACTGGAAGCACATCATAGGCGCCGACTCAGATATAGGGTGGGGGCAGCGAGGCGTGCGAACAGCACCACTGGCCTTCGATGGGGTCCTCGCAGATTCAAAAAAAATCTAGTCGATGGAAACATAGGTTGTCCATACGAATAGGGATCTAAAGTATTACTTAAGTTTGAGGGTTGTCTATAGACGTGATCAAAAAGTATAAGTATGGTAGATGATTATTGTTCATGCTTGGAGCCTTCTCTACCCATTGATCTAATTGAATTCAGTTTTGCTATTTATAATTTGTTTGATAATTCAAATTGCAAAGTTGATTTTCCTTGAGAGGGAGCAAAGCCCCGAGAACAAGCAGGGGATGACACGACAGAAAACAAGCAGGAGACAGGGACATCGTGTCGGCGGCAACGACAAGAGCTAGTCCAAGAGGCTTGATGGGTTAGGGTGCAAGACAGTCACCGTCACCAGAGAAGGTTGGTGAATAGAGGGATGGGTCAGGGCAGCGGCGACAAAGAGGGACTGTGAGGTAGCGCACAACAGTGCCCATCGGTCGTGGGTGGCGGCATCAGTCAGTTGGGCTGGCGGTAACATGGGGAGGGAGGAAGAACGTGTGTGTTGCATGGGAAAAAATAGTGTGCCTAGGAAGATGAACAACATGCGTTGGATTTCAATCAAATCCAATATCTGGAGTAGAATCTACTAAAGCTGAGATGTTTTTGAGACAACTGTTCTATGGGTAGTCCTGATAAATTTTAAAAATTGATGAAACCCCGCGTGTTGCTGCGGAAGTATGGGAAAACAATTCGGTGTGCAGATGAAAAAAAAGTAGCAAACGGGAAGATACGAACCTAGCCAATAAAAATATATGTATTTCAATCAAGATAATCATGTGTGATATAGAACCAAACTCAATATTTAGTTCCTTAAAGAAAAAATAGCAGTCCTTAATTTGAGACGAATAGATAGCAAGAAAAGGGTTACTTTATGTAAGCCTAGCTATTTGGTGAAAAGGTAGCCTATGGCCTCACCAAGAAAAGGTAGCTAGACAAAAGAAAAGGTAAGAGTTGCATGTTCCAAGTGCCACTAAAATCAATCTCAGCAACAAAAACGAGCACATGAAAAAGAATAGCACCCCTAAGGGTTTTTCCTTCCAAAAAGAAAACAACAATAAGTACTCCACTGTAAATACATGGTTCGATATATAAATCATTTTGTAGCACGATTGCAAAAAATATACAAATGACACTTCAACCGAAAGAATGCTTCAATTTTTATCATAGGAATCTCATGGGAATATAATGCCAGAATGATCAATAAGCCGTATGCATGGGACAACTATGGAACCTCAAGAACACAATAATGCACAGGTCAGAAAAGCATACAATCTCTCTTTGGACCATAATGTATACTACAAAATAATTTCAAGTTGCCTTTACCTTTGTGAAAGTAATATGGTTAAGGAAAGTCAGTATTTGTGAGAACACAGTTTCCTGAAAAGCAGATGCGTAACCTCAACATGGGACCATGTTAGATTTTCATCGGCACCATCTTCTTTGCATTCCCTTTCAATGCTAAAGGTAGTTTAGTCAGAAAAATAGAAAATGCTATGACCAATGAGTGTGAACTCCTTTTGGGGATTAGAACACGACATCCAAGAAGCATTACTTATTATGTTTGAGTCGAATACAAGAAATCATATGAGTAAATTAACAGTAGAAGTACTAATAGTCTGAACTTTCTTACCCACCAAATTTTGTCGAGCAAAGCTCACATTTAGACTGTAGACATTGTGGATGACATCTATTCTAATCTTTGGGTGCCAATGTTTGGATTTGCTGAAAGAATATGGTGCAACAATTTGCATAATAAAACTCAGTTGCAGTATTTAATATCATTTACCTCGTTCAATAGCTACACCCATCTCTAAGTGTATCTATCGTTAGGCACATGAACAAAGAATATGAAAAATTATATATATAAAGGTTACGATTAGTAACACATCTAAGACAATGCAGGAAAACTGAAGGAAAAAACATAACTCATTTTATGTTTGAGGTGAATCAATGTTTGTGGAGAGGTCGCATAATGATGGCATAACAAAGACAACAAAGGAAGAAACTACCGACCTTAAATTTATTCTTGTCATTTAACTTCTTGTTGATCCCATAATTGTTTTCCTCTTCACCTCATCTTTGACTATATGATCAAATTCTTTGATTAATCAGCTGCAATAACTCTCAGCAAATCTATGTAGACATCGTATAAGAATTCAATACTATTATCCAGGAAGAGAGGTTCCAAATATTCACCACACTACATGTAGAAGATCTAAAACTGCATGTTCAAGTATATAAAAAAAATTGGTGCGTTGTGAGAGCACTTGAGAATGTTTAGACGGACGTACCACTTGCACTCCCTCATCTTCCTAGTGAGTCCTTCTAGCTTGGATACACGTTAGAGTCCTTGATCTTGTCTATCTTCTGGAACCCACTCCTCCAACAACCAATCTCCCATCAGAAGCAATCGACCCAGCAAGACAGAAACCAATCATAGTTTAACCACGGGTAGGTGAAATCTAATCTTAGCACGCAAGTCATAGTGCAACAATTAACATTTTTTTAGTACAACTACGGAATAAATTGAGGCCAAAATTGTTGTAGAAAAAAGTATTAGGGAAAGAATCATGCATTATTGAATCCCATTTACCTTGCTGGTGGGAACATTGGCGCCAACGATAGATGAGTTGTGTGCGGAGGGTAGCGGCAGATGGGCAAAGCCGATATGGACCATCAAAAGTTGTCGGGTTGCGAAGCCGATTAGGGGCACCGGGAGGTGCTGCGGGCATGCTACGGCGCCATCTAGGTGTGACATCATAGCCGAGCAAAGCGCACCAAGGAAGTGTGGCATCGTCGACGGGAGAAGAGGAGCTGGGAGGTGCGGCGTCATGGCCGGGTGAAGCTGAGGCGAGGCACAAGGGAGGCGCGGTGTCGTGGCCGGTCGAAGCTTAGGCGAGGCACGCCAGAGGCGCTACGGGCATGCCGTCATTCCCTCGAGGCGCGACGCGTAGCCGGGTGAATCGGGGAACTTGGAAGGCATTTCGGGCGTGCGGCGACGCCATCCAGGCGTTCTGTGTGGTGATGAGGTTGCGCACATCAGAGCTTGATTTTTGGCGGTTTGATTTGATTACGAATATGTGGAGGATGAGATGTGTAGATAACAACCGTGTTAGAGCATCTCTAGCAGATCTTGTAAAACGTGGTACCGCGAATTTCAGTTAAGGGATCCTGTAAAACGATTTTGCAGTATCGCGAAGGCACGATAGAACATATCTGGTATACAATACCGCATAATCTAAACTTAAACTTCGCGCCACCATACTTCACCGGAGTTTATCACACATTCAAACACATAAACTTAAAAACATAGTAGATAAAGCTAAATCTAGACTACTCTAGGGCTTGACGTTGAGGTAGTACTCGGTCACGGACTTGTACAGAGTGTACCCAAGGTGGTACCCTCCTTGGTTGCCTCAATCCACACGGTGGAGCCTTACGCGTCCTTCACCTCGTGGAGCTCGATCTCCACCTCGTGGAGACCCTTGGTCGTCGGCCAAAGGGCCTCCCTAATCTCGTCGAACTTGCTCCACGCCCTTCAAACGTTGCTGCCGCGGAGGGTGGCACGCTTCTTGGCCTGCTTTGAGCGCCATGCCTCGGCCAGCGGACGGCTGGAGCTGCCGGCCTCGGCGTCGTGGCGGGCTCGCTTGTCCGGTAGTGAGCACCACGCCCGTGACCTCTACACGACATGGATCTACTCGAAAAGAGGAGGTGTGCGCTAAAACGTTCGTCGGAGAGGGTGGATTTGGCGTCGGAGCGGGGTGTTTGTGGCGGAGGTGGGTGGTGGAAATGCCGGATAGGAACCTTAAATTGGTCGGATCCGGTAAATATAGCGGCAAAGCCGGGGTTTTACGAGCCAGGATTTTTTCACCGGATCTGCTCACGCCAATATTTTTACCGAATCCTGTTAAACTACTGGTATTATAAGGGTTGGTGAGGTTTTAAAGGATCTGGTAGAGATGCTCTTAGATGCATCTAGACCCTTTGACTCCTCGTCTGTTTAAACGGGGTAGAAGAGCTTTGACTGCCACGTGTGTATGGAATATGAAAAGAAACAAGTAAGGGCGATTGTGTAGTAAACAAAAGTGGTTCTACATGGAAGAGCAAACAATTTGAGCGATGGCAGTTGGGTTCTGCGTAGTAAATAAAAGTGGTACTACACAGAAGAGCAAACAATTTGAGAGATGGCCGTGTACCAAGTAGAAGTTGTGTGGCTTGATTTTTTGAATTTGTTCTGAGGTGGCATATGTGGGACATGTGTGATGTTGAGAATGAGATGCATGTCGGGAGAAATAAGGTAGTGAGGATGAAGTATTTAGTTATTATAGAAGTATGTCCTGGTGTCGGTATTGTGCGATCAATGCTTTAATCCGCTCGTTCTAGGATGCGTTTGGTTACTCGCATCAATTTTGGGCACTTTGCATCTACGACCCAACTCAGCCTGGCTGAGTGAATACAGGTCAAAAACCAAGTTTTGCATATTGTTTGTTTGCCTACATCCCCTCTAGCTTGGCTGGGCAGCAACATCAAAACTTGTGTTTGGTTGTGTGCGTGTTCTACCTAGATGGAAAGAGGTGTTGTTTGGTTACACACAACACAAGTGAGGTGGTAACCTCTTCTAGGATTGGCGAGGTTACCAATACACGCACACACAACACAAACATATATAGTGTAACCATAAGCATAAGCATAAGCATACACCATAAGAATAAGCGCAACCAAAACCATAAGTATAACCATAAGCATAGTAGTTCAAATTGTAAAACGTAGATTTTGGGGGAACTGGCTCAACCCTCAAAGGGGTGGCCTATCACATATATATAATGATGACATACAAGTCCAATACCAATAAGGTATGGTTTACACAGTAGGGCTACAATACGAAGTCTAACACCCTCCTCAATCTCAACTCACTCCTGAAGTATCTAGGAGGTTGAGATTGCGCCTACCGACCTCAAACATGGGAGAAGGTAGAGGCTTGGTGAAGATGTCTGCAAGTTGATCTTTTGAAGAGATAAACCTGACTTGTAGTAGCTTCTGTGCAACACGTTCCCTCACAAATGATAGTCAATCTCAATGTGTTTAGTCCGTGCATGGAACACCGGGTTTGACGACAGAAACGTAGCACCGATGTTGTCACACCAAAGGACCGAAGGATGTGGCTGAGCAACTCCTAGCTCTCGAAGTAGGGACTCAATCCATATAAGTTCGGCAGTCGCATTGGCAACCGACTTGTACTCAGCTTCTGTGCCACTGCGGGAAACAATGGCTTGCTTGCGTGCACTCCAGGCGATCAGATTAGGACCCAAGAACACAACATGTTCCCCCGTGGATCGCCTGTCATCTGGACACCCAGCCCAATCAGCATCAGAGAATGCAGAAAGAACTTCGGAGGAACTGGGGCGCAGGTGAAGACCAAAGGAGACAGTGAGGCGCACATAACGCAGTATGCGCTTCACAGCAGACCAATGTACATCAGTAGGAGCATGAAGATACTGGCACACCCTGTTAACCGCAAAGGAGAGATCAGGACACGTGATCGTCAGATACTGCAGGCCATCAACAATACTCCTGTACTCAGTAGCATCCTCAGGAGAGAGAAGAGCGCCATCAACAGCAGAAAGGGTGTCAATGGAGGACATGGGCGTAGGCGATGGCTTGCACTTGAGCATACCAGCGCGGCGCAAGAGATCAAGAGAGTACTTCTTCTGGGTGAGAGCCAAACTGCCACGAGACTGATGAGCGACCTCAATACCCAGGAAGAAATGAAGCTGTCCCAAATCCTTAACTGCAAAATCACGACCAAGTGCAGTCACAAGAGCATCAGCAGCCGTCGGAGATGAGCTCACGAGGACAATATCATCCACATACACAAGGATGTACATGGTCACACTCGGTCGCTGAAACAAGAACAGTGAAGTATCAGCCGTCGAAGGAATGAACCCATGAGTGCGTAGAGCTGAAGCCAGGCGAGCATGCCAGGAACGGGGAGCCTGCTTCAGTCCATATATGGCCTTCGTCAGATGACAGAGATGACGAGGTTGAGTGTGATCAACAAATTCAGGTGGCTGCCGCATGCTGTGATACCATGTAAAACGTAGGTTTTGGAGGAACTCGCTCAACCCTCAAAGGGGTGGCCTATCACATATATATAATGATGACATACAAGTCCAATACCAATAAGGTATGGTTTACACAGTACATCTATAATACGAAGTCTAACACAAATATAACATCATGACAAAACAAAATCTTCAAATTCAATTATCATAGCATAGATAGCAGCGATCCCATCCTAAGCACCATCAGCAGCACCCACAACACCACCCTCGGCAGCACCCGCAACAATGTCAGCAGTAGCAGCACCCTCATCATTACCTTCTGCATCTATGTTCAATGCTTTGTGGTGCAGCAAGCAATTCGCCACAATCTGAATGCTTTGGTCGTTTAAGACGAGGACCCTCAAGTTGGCGGGGCTCACCAGCTTGAAGGTGAGAAGGCTTTCGATCCTGATGTCGTGGGCTACACAGAAGTCAGCACAACCCTTATCTAGGGTGAGCCTGCCATTCAGCCGCGGAGCTACGTGCACTGGTGTCGTGGCCCCCCATCCTTGGCAAAAAGTAGGAAGAATTTTTTTGAAGGACTGATTAGATTACAAAAATTGCAGCCTTTGGCCCCCTCAAACATCCATGTTTTATGTTTGCCCCC
>NC_041391.1:576146399-576234988 GCF_002162155.2 Triticum dicoccoides | reverse complement strand
CCGCCAGTGCTGCCATTCCTCACCTTTCAGGTGCAGTCGTTGTTCGTCGTCAGGCTGAATTGCTCTAGGACGGCGACGAGCTACTTGGTGAAGGTGGAGGGCAGCTGAACTGCCCTAGGAGGGCGACGAGGTACTTGGTGAAGGCGGAGGGCATCGGCAAAACCTTCAACTTAAGTCCCAAGACGGTCTTTTTGGCCTATAAAGAGAGCTAGCCAATCGATGACGACAAGGACGGCCAAAGAGAAAGGCAGCGTTGGAGCAAGTTGGGCCAATCATAGCGCAAACTGGTGCACATCCTGCGACCGCCAGCCTTCACTGTTTCGCTTGCACAATCCAGCAAAGAGCCGAGTTTCCTATGCCGGCACCGGCAGTGTAACGGTCGCAGCGAGCCATCGTGTTAACTTAATCCAAAGTACTTACATGCCTGCTTGCCTAGTGAACGGTGGAAGAAGGGTTAGAAAACTAGCCCCAAAAGCTTACCAAAGACAAGAACCACGCGAGCCACTAACGTTGTACAGTTGGGTACCAGAGATATCCCCTCCATTCTTTCAAGTTTTTGTGGCGCAAAAGCTGAATCATTTGAATCCACTTTGCGATATGCTACTGTGCTAAAACTTGAGATGAGCTTAGTGGCGCCTATTAATAAAGGTATCCCACATCAAAAGCAAAGGTAAAGCCGGACAAAACTAAAGCTCTTTTTTATCCACACTCTGGTGTGCCTGTCACATGCATGCCTTTGAGAGCGCAGCATGATGAGTCGGTTCAGTAAGTCCTTGCATCCTGGCTATGAGCCCACAAAATATTATTGGATGTACTTGTGAGTGTAGAATGATAAAGCCTCAGATGTGTATGCCTTCTCTGTGTGTTTATGGTTATCTGAATTGTTTTCATGTGGTTGTTTTGGTACCATAATCATTGAGAGGCTATGAGAAGCATACATGCATGCATGGATACATGGCAGTACGAACCAACATGATATTTATAATTACACACTTCAGAAAACCCAGCTTACACGTACGAATCAACATGATATTTTGCTACACAAGGGCAAGACTGGACTGTATCTAATTCAATACGGGACATACGTGTTTGCAATAACACAGCATAGCTAACATCTGATCTATACTGCGACCGTAACTAGACGAGTAGAACTGAAAAGTAGGCCAACGAAGCGAAGAAACCAGCGACAGCAAGAGCCAGCCGCTCACCGTGCATGCGCGGCACAAATCCGTATCCATTTCCCGAGCTTGCGCCGCTGACGAAGCCGCCACCGTTGGACCAGAAGCGCGCGTAGCACTTGCCGAGGTACACTTCGCCGGCTGAGGCGTAGCCACACCCGGCCTTGAGCTGCGCGGCCGCTGCCGAGACGCAGTCGGAGCACGCCTTGGCGTCGAGGTCCCCCACGCACTGCGACATGGCCTGCACGCCCCCCGCTCCGCCCGCGCGGTAGCCTCCCCCGGCGGGCGCCACCGAGGACGCGAGCCCTCCGAGAGCCGAGTCCCTCATGGCGGCGCCGCCGGCGTCCCCGGGCGAGCCGCCGCACTTCTTGAAGAGCACGGCCGTGTTCGGCTTCCCGACGAACGAGTCGTTCCCGTAGCGCACGAAGCACGAGCGCAGCTGCACGGCGCCGCCGGCGGACCAGGAGCAGAGGGAGGAGAGCCTGGCGATGGCGGAGCGCACGCAGCCGGTGCAGACGGAGGCCGGGAGGTCGGAGCGGCACTGGTAGAGGCCGGCCACGGGGGTAAAGCCGAGGGGGAAGTGATGTTGGCGTAGGGGGTGTAGGGCGCGCTGTTGGCGAGGGATGTGAGCACGGAGTCCACCCCCGACTCGTACTGCGTCCCGGCGTCGTAGCGCCCCTGCGAGCAGCCGGCGTACACGAACGCCGAGTCGTCGTCCGCACCGGCACGGAGCAGGAGCAGGGAGAGGACGGGGAGGGAGGAACGTTGCCGTGGCGCGGGCAGTCATTTTCTGCTTCGTGCTCTCGCCACACCAGCGCTTGTGTTCAGTGAGCTTGTGAGTCGTGACTGGAATTTTAGGAGCGAGGGAGTGTGTGAGGAAGCATTGCGCTTACGGGACGTATTTGTGGAGAGTGTAGTGGGCTAAGGGCAGCAATCTGCCGGCGCGCCGGCCCGACTATTGGGTCGGTCAAGCACCAGCCGTCCGATGCAGTTAGTGTGGACCGGTGCTGCAATTGTACTACAACCCTGGTGTGGTCTTCCAAGATGTAGCATGGCATGGCCGGGATGAAATTAATCTGGTATGAATTTCAATTGCAAACCCTAGATCTTTTCGTTCACAAAAAATGTTGCAACCTTTGATTTCAATTGATGAGCATGAGATGAAAAAAAGATGTCAAAATACTTGTGTTGATTTTTCTGAAATATTTTTGAGATGTTGTCAATTAATGCTAGTAAAATGTTTCTTCCTGTTGTCTGCTAGTAAAATGTTACAAGTATGTATTGCACTGCTACATGCTACTTCCTGTATGTTACATGCTACATCCCAAATGCTACATGCAGGAATTGTTTTGGAATTGTGAATGACATGCTGCATCCACTTTTTTTGTTCGCACGCAGCAAAACAAAAATTGACTTGGGCGTTGATTTTGTTGCAGAATGTTGCTGTGGAGCCATCGATTTTCCTTGATGATGATCTGCAAAATGTTGCGCACCAAGAAGAAGAGGATGACATTGATCTGAATGATACTTTGGGAACGGATAGTGATGATTCCTTGCAGCTGAACACGGATGGTGCAGCTCCAAATCATGAAAATGCCCAAGTTGCCTGTGACAATGCCAATGGAAATGCTGCAATACTTGTTGATGAACCAGATGAAGATATATCATCACAACCAATTTTCCCTTTTGTTCGAATGGTTTTTGACATTGTTGAAGAAGCTCAGCGCGTTTACAATGAATATGCCTCGAAGACGGGCTTCAGAACTCGCATTGTGACATCAAGGCATAGTAGGAAAAAAGCTCGGAGCAGAAGCGCATTCTAATCTATAGAGTTTTTGAGTGCATACACTCACGGAAAGATCCTTCGAATAATGTCGATGGAAGCATTTCTGACGGCGCTGCAACAAATCAATGTGATGATGTTGATATGAGCTATGCTAGTAATAAAAAAATTAGCAAGCAAACAAGCTGGTCTATATGGATGTGAGCGACAAGAGGAGAAGAAACAGGTTGGAGCAGTACGATTGCAAGGCTCATATGGGTCTTAGCCTCAAAGACGGTAGCTGTGTTGTGACAGCTTTTTAGGCCGATCACACACAGTAGCTGATGTTACAGAGAGGTCGTCGGGGATTTTGCCACTCTCATAGAAAGATCCCGGATGTAGACATGCAGTACATCACTTCGTTGCACTATCGCAACATATCAATGACTAATATGGTGGGCTTGCTTGGAGATGCACGGTGTTGCGATCCAAGGAGTTTGCCATATGTGAAGATTGATGTGACAAATGCAAGAGCAAACTTGCGAAGGGGTCTGTCAGAGCGTGATTTGGAGCTGACCATTGAGTACTTTGAGAGAAGACAAATGGAGAACCCCAACTTCTTTTTAGCTGGAAGAATATGGATCTGTTAGAGCACTTCCCTGGGTTGATGGGAGAACAAGGGCCTTGTATCCAAAGTACAAAGATTGTGTGGTTTTCGACACCACATTCTGCACAAATCGCTATAACCTGCCCTTTGCTCCGATTGTTGGCATTAACAACCACACACACACCGTTTGCTTGGAGTGTGCTTTGCTGCCTAATGGGACCATTGAAACTTTCAAGTGGGTCTTCCAGCAATTGACGTTGGCAATGAATAACGAGCATCCGTTGAACATTATGAATGATTAAGACCAGGTAATCGCTAAAGCCATCTCAATGGTATTCCCAGATTCAACACATAGATGTTACAAGTGGCACGTCTTCCAGGTTGCAAGGAATAAACTAGGGAAGATGATGGGAAAGGATGAGCCTTTTGCTGAAGCATTCTATGATTGCATTAATAGTTCAGATACCGTTGAGGAGTTTGAAGAATGGTGGAAGCAGATGGTCGAGTTATTTAGTGTGGCTGATAAGAAACACCTCAAAAACATGTGGAACAACAGGCATATGTGGGCTCTTGTGTACTTTAGGAATACGTTCTTCCCATTCAAAGGAACAATCGGGCGGTCCGAGGGCCTGAATTTCTACTTCAAGACTTTAAATCATCATGGAGACTCAGTTTGGACATTTGTTCAACAGTTTGAGCTTTGCCAGGAGCTAATGCTTGACCGTGAGGAAAATGCTGGCTTTATCAAGGAAATGACGAGGCCACCACTCTGGGGCAAGTAAGTCCATAGTCATGTAGCATTTTTTTTAGTTTCTCTGGCTATCTTTTTTTACCTGTTTTCAAGTACAGTTTGGTTGTAGATTTAATTTGAAACATATGTAGCAATTTTTATTGATGTTGGAAGCTTTTTTGTTTGGAGTCACAACATTGAAAAGCAGGGTGCGGATTTCTATACCAGAGAGGTATTTTCCAAGTTTCAAAAACTATTGGTTAAATCAACAGGCTTTGGGCTGCAATATCAGGTGTAAGGGGATGTCATCTAGTTTCGCCTTGTTGCAAATGATGGCATCAACCCTAAAGTGTACATGGTGTGTGTTGCCCCTGAAGATCAGACATACATGTGCAGCTGCAACATGTTTGAGATGTGTGGGCTGATCTGCCCACATACCATCCATGTCATGGTGCACCTGAACGAGCAAACAATCCATGCGACTTACATGCTTCCAAGATGGTCTAAGAGAGCAACTGACCTTGCGCCTGATCCGGGCGATGGGCAGAGAGCTATGCACTTCGGCGTCCCCACAACAAACACCCTAAAGTTTATCTCTCTCTGCCGGAAGTTTGGGAAACTTGCTTCTAATGCATGCTTTAATGATGAAGCTTATAGTTTTGTCTGTGGCCTAATTGAGCAGGACCGTGTTGGGGTTGCTGCAATAAAAGCTAGAGCAACTGATGGGATTGCAGGAGATGAAGAAGCCCAAGGTCATGCAGCAAATGAACAAGTCTCCGGGGGTCCAAGTACAGGGCATCGGGATCCACCCCCCGTAGGACTGTAGAACCCACCAAAGTCAGCAAAGAAGGGGATGCCAAAGGAAAAAGAGAAGCGAAGGAAGCCACTAATTGAGCTTCGAGAAGATAAAATGAAGAAGAAATCAAATAAGGACGCAACAAATTCGAAGAAAGCTCCAAAGCCAAGGGAAAAGAAGACTCCATGCAAATATTGTGAAGATGAGGATCACAACATGAAGAACTCTCAACTCCTTGCTGCTTTCATTGCTGCGAGTGCGAGCGCGAAAGCTCCGAGTGTCGAAACAATCCTTACCCTTTAGGATGTTTCATGAGGGAAAAAATGATGAATTGCCTTGTAACACCCCATGACTTTTATGCATATGCAAGAATTATGATAATATGCTTACAAAAAATAGTTGTGTTGACTAGTTGTAAATGTTTGTTTTGTAGGATTGCAACATATTACTACATATTTGGTTTGAAAAAGTAGAATGTTGCCTTTTACGGGAGTTGATTTAAAACGATTCTTACTGTTATATGTTTGTGAGAGCTTACTTTTTGTCGTATGATGGTGCCAAATTTGTAGAATTTTTTTAAAAAGCAGAATGCTTTTTCCCTTAATTTTTTGAAAAAAGTACTCAACGGTTGGTGTAACCACAACTTGATCCATTTAAAAAAACATGATATAAGCTTTTGAAAAGCATGGTTGAAGCTTCTTGAAAACATGATTGCAGCTTCTTAGAAACATGGTTGAAGCTTTTGAGAAACATGGTTGCAGCTTTTAGTAAACATGGTTGAAGCTTTTGAAAAACATGGTTGCAGCTTCTTAGTAACATGGTTGAAGCTTTTGAAAAACATGGTTGCAACTTTTAGGAAATATGGTTGAAGCTTTTTAAAAATATGTTTGCAGCTCTTAGGAAATATGGTTGAAGCAAAATAACATGTTGGGAAAGGAAAAGCCTTGAATGATTTGGCTATGCAGCAAAATTTGGCTATACATGTTTCCATTTTATGTGAGCTTGTAGCAAATCAATTGCAAAACAATGTAGCACTATAGCAATGTTTTGTAGTTTTTTTTTGCATATAACTTTTGAAGCTATTTTACATTATACTTCCAGCAAAAAAATGTAGTGATGCAGCTAATTTGCAGGTAAAATGTATATTTTGGCTTTGCAACAAATCTGACAGAAGGTTGTAGCTATTTTCTATGAGCTTCTAGCAAATAAAGTGTGTCAATGTAGCATTCACATATTATTTTCAGAAAAATATTTTGAGGGAAAAAAAGCAGAGAGATTCCCTTGAAACTTCGATGGGTGAAGTTTGAAATATTTTCATATTTCACATCCAGCAAAAGAACAAAAAAACAAAAAGATTTATACTCCAGCAATTGTCCTTGCATAATCATGTTGGCAACATAAAAAGTGCTTCATGCAAAGATCAAGTTATGGACCCAAGAAAAATATCGTCGGTTTACATACCAAAAGAACACATCTTTTTGCCGGAGGTATCATCGCTTTACATACCAACGCACACTACTCTAATCCTATCAAAACACTACCACCTCAGTCATGATCTAGACCTGACGAAGAAACGAGCTTGTTCGGCTTGAACCTTCCAGAAAATCAAGCCGCCAACTCTTCCTTGAATGCTCGCTCCTTTGGGGCATTGTTCATTGGGTGAATGAAGAGGTTGTATGCCAGATCCATGCGGTATCATGGCATGTCTTCCTGTAAAAAAGAATGCAAAAAGAAGCAAGTATGTTACTAGTTATTCTTTTGCTGCATAAGTATTGAAAACAAAGAAAGTAGATTGTAACAAAATGACAAGACAAAAAAAGTGTGTACCTGCTTAAACTCTCCCACTGCCTTTCCATCATAGTTCTCCACATATTTGAGCCCGAAAAAACCACAATCACACCTGTGAGATAAAAAAAGTTCTCCATCATAGTTCCCATATACAGTGGAAACACCCAAAATGTTGAAAAGGAACACATGATTGAAGCAAAAGAAAAAAGAAAACTCACATGTTATTTTGCTTTGGGTAGTCCTCTAGGTCAACACGGGCAAAGGATCCAACATTGACACTAAAGTCGTCGCACTCTTGTGTGAGAGCTGCAAAGTTTGTGATCTAACACCAAAAACAGACACAAAAGTTTGAAAGAAAATGAGGTGTGTAAAGATGACAGTAGCGGATTTATGTAAGACGAATCGAGGGAAAACAAAAATTAAAAACAGAGCATGAGCCTACCAGGTTATTGGCCTGCTTCTTGAAAGGAGATTGTTTCCCTTTTGCATGGATTGAGTCAAATACATTCCACTGCTTGTGAAGAAAGTTTGCAGAAACAACTATCCAATGGCGATCATGAACAATTGTGAAAAAAAGCTGGAGAAACAAAAGAAGGCAAAAGGGACTCAGAACAAACGAAAATGTTGTAGCCGCACCGCATCGTTGGATACATATTTGAAAGTATTTGTGGTGTGAAACAAAAGAAGGCTCTCGGGAAACTTAGAAGGTCAAAATTTTGAACCTTGAACTTTGTGATAGCCCTTTCAAGCTCGGGCATGAGAACTGATGGTTGGAAGGTTGATGGGTCTTGTTTTAGTAGCATCTACTTGAAAGAAACAACAAACTGGTTAGTGTGTGTTGCAAAAATAATGTGAAGAAAATAGGAATGAAGCATTGCTTGTTTTTACAAAAACTTACCACCCCATGGACCGAGAACATGTATTTCTTCACAGCCCTATTGCTTCCTACACGAAATGCGAGGTTGTTCATCTCGATACATAGTGACATAACCTCATCATTCATATCCTCGTGAGGCTTAAAGCATACAAGGAATTTCTTGTATCCAATGAGAAATCCACCTATCTTGACAAAAAGTTTCATGCTACCATAGTTGTAGCCGAATGAACCATTTCTTTCGAGCATAAAAAATCAAAATCAAAATAAAAAAACAAATGGGGCTTAGGTAGCTCACACTTGTTCATTGGGGACTGATTTCCTCAATGGTTTTCCATGCTGAACATACTTCTCATACATAGCTGCAACTTCATCGACCTTTTGCTTCTTTGCCTTGGTATTTTTTACGGCCGGAACTTTAGCCATCCTCTTCTTCCTAGTGTTCTTGTCATGTGTGCTATGGCCGCTGCTTACATCAACAATTTGCTCTTCTATAGCGACCATCATAGGAGCTATAGCAAAAAATAAATGGATGAGTTTACAAGGGATTGTACAAAAGAATTTGCTACAATCACACAAATGCGAAAAAATGACATGGAGGAAAACAAAAAGAAATGATTCAGGAGGAAGGAAGCATACTTGGGCTGTCATCGTCGTATGAAACAGGAAACACAGGGATGTTGGCATAGATGGGGCTGACTGTGCTATTCCTGATTGTAGGCTCATCATCCAATGCATCAACTCATAGTCTTCGGAGCCCTTTGGGAATAACTCACATGATGGATCATCGTCCTGAATGCCGGTTGTCGCACTCCTGGGTGCATCATAGAAGAGTGGGGGCTGTGAGGTGAGACGTTGCCTTCCATCTTGAAACTCACTCTTTGTTGCTCATGAGTTTCAGCAGCCTCTGTTGCAACTTCTTGGTTCTTTTTCAGCTCTCCATTGACTTCATCCTTGTTCATGCTAGGTGTTGTACCTTCACCTTGAGCTTGAGCATCAATGCCATTATCTTTTCCGCGACATTCATCCATACTAGGTGCTGCAAAGGAAAAGTTGGGCTCATCGGTAGCTGTGATGGCGTCTCCAACATCACGAAGGAGAGTGGTCGTTCAGTTGCACTGCAATCCCTTTAAACACTGTCCAAACTTGCCTACTACATCATCCACCTCCACTACAAAAATACACTTGTGCTTGTCATACAACATTTGGAACTGAGTTGGTACCTACAAGAAGGTAAGTGTTGAACATTTTAGTCATCTGTATCCTCCAGATTTTGAAAAGTATGGATGTAAAAAAACACAAATGGGGTGTAGCACAGAGGTATGGATGAAGCGAAAAAACAGGTAGGTATGCTGCTGTATCACTATGTATAAATAAACAGTGTGATTGCAGCAATTTACTGTCATGGATGAAGCAAAAACAAATGATCTATACCTCTAGGTAGAAAATTATTAATATGGCTGTTGCAAATTTATGATATGGATGAAGCAAAAACAGAATGTAGTTGTAGCACACTAGACATATGGATGTAGCAAAAAACTAGTGGGTATGAACTTAAACCACCTATGAAGCAAAACAGAACATGGATTTAGCACATTAGAGTGGAGGATGTAGCAAAAACGTATACACTTGCAATTGGGTACAAAATATAATTTAAATCCAAAGGTAAAAAAGAGAGATGAAAATGAATACAAAAAAAGAGAAAATGTAGATGGGGAAAAAGTACCCTTAGATCTTGCATGTTAGAGAATGATTTCTACAGCCAATCGTTGAGCAATGATGATAGGTGTGGTTCAACATCAACATTTGGTTGAGCTTCGTTTGATTGAGAGTCCTTTGCTTGAATTTTAGCACCTTAAATTTGCCTTCCTTGGCCACTAGCTGCTTCAGCACCAACTCCCTGCCCACTGGCTGCTTCAGCACCAACTTCCTATCCCATGAGTTGTGCTGCATAGGGGGTGTTGCACAAACTCCAGATCTAGGAAAACAAAACATAAGTGGCGGAAATAAGAAGGTTGCCATAAGCTAAATATAAAAGCAAAGAATGCTACATGCAAATTCAGTGAGCAAAAAAATAGGGGGGGGGTGGTAAGACTCCATTGGCAAAGGAAATATATAGATGGGATGTAGCAAAATTACTTGGGTGTGTTTCCCGTAGAAAGGCTGGACAAGAGTGAGCTTGTTCTTGTCGACTTTATCCAACAAATCAAAATCCTTTTGACAAACAAAACGTATCCTCGACATGGAATAATCAATGACATGCTCGTTTCGGAGGCCGGCCGGGGTATCAATATGATCCATGTATATGATCTGCATAGAATGGAAAAAGACATTAGCCAACAAAAACATGAATGCGAGCTATAGAAATATATAAAAGGTTTCATGCAGCAAAGAAAAAAGAGATGGAGGTATTTCATAATGTTGTGTTGCATACCGCTAACATGGGAAGGCATGAAGTGATCTGAAACTCTCCTGCTTTTTCCGGGTTTTTTTCATCCTTCTCTTCTCTTGAAAGACTGCAACCTCCTCCATTACTCGTGCCAACAAGTGTTATCCCAAGCGAGTTCATGCACCGAAGACATGTCTTCTAAGGAAGCTAGATACTCAAGATTCACCATATTGCCAGTGCCTGGGCACAAAACTGTTGCCAATGCAATGAGTGCTCAAGTCCTATTTATCATAATCACGTCCTCATCGCTGCAGCTAATGAGCTACTGGACAACATGGGCGATTGGAGGCCTGTTCCCCTCCTTGTAGATGGTGCAAAGATCATGTTCATCACTCTTCTTAAGAAGCTTCATGTGTCTATCACCGGATGGCACGTTGAAAATCCTTTTCACCATGAGCTTGCTGAAGTTGATGGATTTGTTCTTGTGTTTGAACTCAGAGAGTATGTGATTCGTGTTCATCACAACAAACTCAATGAGCTAATGGGCCACCTTGAAAGACCATATGTCCAACAAGTCTCCAAACGGTCCCTTCCTTATAATTCTCTGTTTATCCGGTGATAATTGCTTCCAAAGTTCACCCAACCTTTTTGAGTTAAACTTTGTCTTAAAGCCACATAGATTGCCTTTCTTCTTATTCTTCTTCTTAACCTTCTTACTCCCCACATTCTCACCAAAGGTGCCCGCAGCATCTACAAAAAGGGAAAAAACCAAGTCAATAAAAACCTAAAACTGCATCATCAGTAGCTAGGAAAAAACATACATGCACACATCAAAAAATCAGTAAAACCTATGAAACATACAAGCACACACAAAAATGTATAGAATAAACATTGCTCTTTGAAATTAGCATGTATAGTAACTTAAATCTACAAGATCCATCAAACAAAAAAAATCAGTTGAACCGTGCTTAATTTAAGCTACTAACACCATTGAAAGAGGCTATTAACAACAATTGAGAAAGGTACGACCTCCGGACATTCCAAAAACACCACCGACACTAGTTGTAGTTGAGCTAATGAAAAGAGCTATATATGGCACAACAAACACTATGAGAGAAACAAAAAAAGGAAAGAATAGGATATGCATCAGCAACATGATGACTGGAAAAAATAATGATCAGCAACAAACTAAAAGAGCATTAGATTTTAGTAAGGGCAAACATCCCCTGAATCATACACCTTTCCTCAGTGGCGCAGTGCAAAAGTTAACTATGAGCAGAATCCAAGACATGAGTATTCTAAACTGCCAGAGTAAGCATGAGCATAGTATTTTTAGACTTGGGCACAAGCAAAAACACAGAGCAAAAAGTACTAGAGCATAGCAGGAAATATCTTGCTCTAAACTACTAGCAGCAAGTTGGGCATAGTTGAGTGAGCGGCAAATCAGAGCGACGAACTGTCACTGCCACACAGCATGAACATGAGAATTAAAATCAGAGTACTAGGAGTAGAAACATGTATGCAGCTACATGCTACTTCCTGGATGCTACATGCTACATCCTCCCATGCTTCAAGTAAATCCACACAAGCATTGACTACCATACTTCAAGTAAAATTGCTTATATTCTGAAATTAATTGGGTCGAAAAAATCTGCTAGTCTAACATTGAAAAGACAAACCATGAGTTTACTCAAAAAGCACTATCATTTCTTTGTAATGTTTCTGTTTTCGACATAGTGGAACGTTTGGTCAGCTCCGTGCATACATATGGGTCGCAGAACAAAAGCTTCATATAGTATGGGTCAGAACTGTGGAGTAATAATTTCATGTGTCCCAAACTTGTCCCAATGTGCTGATGAATGCACCAGTGTCGAGGCTTCATATGCTCTACTGCCTTGCATTGCTCCAATCTTGCGGAGTGCTACTGAAGTCTCTAGAACACATATTCTATACACAATACAGAGAGTATATTTTGCAGCAGGCAATGGCCGCCCTGTAGTCACCGTAGCAACAAGTGCATTTTACTCACCCTAAAATTTCAACCTTAAAATCATGCAAGAACAGATCCCTCACAAACCCACACTAAAGAATCATGGAAGAAATAGATCCCTCGCAAACACTAGGCCCTAATCCTCTGATTCAACCTAACAAAAATCATGGACAAACAGATCCGTCACAAACCCTAGGCCCAAAATCCTCCTATTCAACCTGACAAAACCGTGTCGCATGGCCGACATCAATTCTCCCCTGCCGAGACGACTGGTCGGGAACCCACGATGACCCACGACATCACTAGATCACTATCCTATTGGGGTGGAGAAAATCAAAGGGACAGCGACAGGAGGGAGAAGCACAGGCGCAGGGGAAATTTTACCTGCCAAAGGATCCATTAGTCCCAGGGGAAGGGAGATCCGTCCTGGATCCACCGCTCCACGATCTCAGCCATCGCCGATGCTGTCGCCCCTATGGTCACCGAAAGCTGGCGTCCCTCCGCTCCTCTCTCTCACTGACATGAAATGACCCCCTCGTGACCCCCTTCGTAAATGGTTGCAATAAAACTGGGGGAGCACCTAATTGGATTGAGGGCGGAAACGTGGCACAACCTCTATCTTTGGATCTAAAGAGATCCAACACGTAGAGCGCGTTTAGCGGAATGGTTCGGCCGGCGCCCCGGCCAGAAATGATCCCCTTTCAGAAAGGTAGAGTCCCAACCCATTAAGAAGGCTTGAACGGTCCACAGTATGTTTTGCTTAGCCCTTCTTAAGAATGCAAGTCAAAAGGCTGGACATTCCACTGGTTTCACGTGTAGATACTAGGCCGATCATGCATTGGCATGGTCTGTGCCCAGACTTGGCCATATGAGCAGGCACGGCCCGACACGCCTGTAAAAAGGCCTATGCCGGCCCGAATGCCCCAGTTGTGGGCCGGCGCATGTCGAAAAGGCCCAAACAGCTGTAAAAATGTTGATAATATAATCTCTTCCTATGAATGCGTACACTTCATAAAGAGGACTAGAACAAATAAAAATCAACATTGTGCTTTGAAACTTGATATGACGAAAGCCTATGATAGGATAGAGTGGGACTATTTGATTGAGGCAAAGGTGTCATGTCTTTCGATGAGATGGTGGCTATCATTTTTGGTGGAGTAGACTTTGACGATCCGACTACGAACTTGCAAGGACGTCGCGCCTTAGCAATCGCTAAACCAACTCCGAGAGGTTATTGACCACATTGGAGCACGATCAACCTGACCACGAAGGTCTATTTCCTGCAAACAAATGAAGAACAAGCAAGAAACAGAAATTGCAATCTGGATATTGCAAATAAAAGAGGAAAGCTTTATTGATCAAGTGGGGTTCCCTGACGTCTTGGTCTGGTCATTGAACACAAACGAAGTACACAAAGTTGCAAATATGGCAAACTTTTAATCTAAAAAAACCCAAAGTCTAAACGACGCCCTAAGGGCTGTATATATGGAGGAAGAGAGGGGAATTTCGTGACCCCTTGGAGGAGGGGTTTGAAACCAGCCCTAACTCTTGTTTCCCCACACATACGGACTCTAAAAAAGCCTATACTCAAGTATTTTGAAATTACATGGGCCTGGCCCAAAAATAAGGCGACGCGGCACCTATAATAGCCTCTAGATGAAATTTAAGAAGTGACATCTTGTATATTTTGTCCAAGCCTTCATACACTCATTATTGTGGCTTCAAAGTCATGAAATCATCACTTGACAATCTAGTCTTGTTCCCCTTGTGCATGCCATCGTCTTCATGCTTGATCTTGCTCCAGTGTTCATCCCTATTGTCCATGCTAGGCCCTTCATTTGTAAGCAAAACAAATGTATCCAATTTAGGCAGCATCATATTCTCATGAACATTAGAATCATTAGCAAGAAACCAAAGTACCCGATAATTCAATTGGCGTGCGCGAGCTCTAGTAATTGGTCCAGTGTATGTAGCAGTAGGGGTTGTGGGTGTAACAATGGTATTGATGTCCTCATCATCCTTCCCTTCTTGAAATGAAGTCGTCCTCGACGGAAGCTTATTTTCCTCACCCAAATAAGGCTTCAAATCTGTAATGTTAAGAGTGGGACTAACCCCAAAATCTGCAGGCAGCTCAAGTTTGTATGCATTATCATTTATTTTCTCTAACACCTAAAAAGGACCATCAGCACGTGGCATTATCTTTGACTTGCACAAATCTGGAAACCTTTCCTTACGCAAATTTAACCAAACAAGAACTCTAGGTGCAAAGATAACACATTTTCTACCCTTATCTCTGTGACAACCTGGTTTTTGCCTTCTCTCTTTTTTCGGACATTCAGTCGCCTTTGCTTTGGATTTGGTGTTTTGTATCAATTCAAATGGACTTGAACACTTGGGCATACCCTTGATTTTCACCCAAGTGACCCATCCACATCTAACTCACATTCTTTTCTCTGAAAACCCCACCAAAAGCCCAATGGGTATTTTTCATAAAAGAAAAATATTCATTTTCCTCCTTGAAAATCACTTCAGAGAAGAAAGCTCCAAAGCAACCCCTAGATTTCTTGCTCCAAAAATCCTGCATAAATTCGGAAATATTCTTTGAACCCTAGGGCACCTTCCTGAGCAAAAACATTGCATAACATTTTGTAATATTTTTGCTATAGAAAATCATTTCTGTTCTGGACAGAATGATCACTTTGTACAGCAAGTACATTTTTGCTTGACCTTTTGGGGTTGATATTTTCTGAGCTTGATTACCTTCCTAAGAGATCACTAAACCCCAAATCACAACCCTTAACTCTCACTAGATTTTTCTAAGTTAAGCCTACAAGTTTCTGTCCAGAAACTTGCCAGGAAGATAGCCACTCCCACATTGCACCTGTGACTCATCCAAACGTGCAAAACAACTAAAACTACTAAGGACTAGCTGCCAGACATGTTGTTTGAGCTTAGCTCAGCCTGATGCCATACTTCATGCGGTGACCACATTTGTCGAAGGTGGCTGGCATGCATCCGACGCGCTCTGCATTGTGTCAATGCCTTTGTTTCGCGCGTGCTCGCTGCCCTCGCTGCAAAACCATGCCAAACCGTGCCACCATGTTCGTTTCAGCCCCCTTAACTGCACCCTGGCGCTCGCCAACTCCGGAGCTCGTCGTAGCGAGCATAGGCATGGCGCGGCCAATGCAACAATGCGCTCGTGCCCCTGTGCTCGTAGCATACCGCGCTCCTGTGCTCGTCGCAGGTCGCCTACAGCTCCCACGTGACCTCCGGTGTCTTCCCCTCTCTCACTGACGCCATTCGTCGCCGGACGAGGCTCCTGAGAACTCTGGCAAGCTCTCGATCTCCGCCTCGGCCTCGGCTATAAATAGAGCCCCCCGAGCTCGTTCTTCTGCTCACACACAGCCATCACACCACCACACACCCGCAGAGTGCCGCAGCCCGGCTGGGCAGGCCTCTGGCCACCGTCCCCGTCCAGAGCTCGCCGGCGACCCCCCTCCTCTGCCCCCACCCACTCCAGAGCCACTCGCGCTCAGCTGACCCCTCGGGTGTGTTCGCCGTGATCCACTGATGCGTGCTGGTGTTGTTGGAGCTGCTGGACTGGCCCCACGCCGCCGGAACCATCACCTCTGACGAGCTCTGCCCGCTGCCGTCGCTGGAGAGCTCCATTCCGACCCCGTCCGGCCACCCGTAGCCATGCTACGGTTACAGGCAGGTGCGTCTCCACCTCCTCTTCAATCCTATCCCTCCAGATCTTGTCGTCGGGCACTCCTCACCGGAGAAAGCGCCGCCACTGCATCGCCCATCTCTGTTTCTCTCTCCCCCCCTCCTGCCTGATAGCTAGGGCCCGCTGTCAGCCACGCAGGCTGCGCCCAAAGCGGTATGAGTGGTTACGCCCTGGCGTTTTACGCCTTCGATGTCACCCCCCCTGGGTTTTTCTTCTTAATTCAAATATAGTCCAAATTTGACCAGAACTTTGACTAGCTATAACTTTTATTCTACAAGTCCAAATGAGTTGATTCTTTTTGCATTCTGTTCTTACTGGAAAATCCTAGCAGCACACCTAAGATGGGATTTTTCTTTGCTGCATATAATTTCTGGTAATTCTCAGAAGTGTTCTTGATATTTTCTTTTTGTCATTTGATTTATTTTCAGAAGGTGACGCTTGTCTTGAAGGCATCCAGGAGGAGTGTGAAGCTCCTCTACACTAAGGCAAGCCACAACAACATGATCATGGTGTCTTTGCAATATCCATGATTTTCTACTTGAATTTATATGATATTCATTGCATATAGTATTAAAATAAATGATGCTTGAGCTATTTAGTTTGTTATGATCAAATTGCTTAGTTAACAGAAAAGAAATGCTTGAACCAGTGAGTATAGCTTGAATAGTTGATCTAAGTAAAAATTTGTCATGGTATTATGGGCATGAGTATTTATTTTGCTATATGAAAAATGAGTTTTATTTGATAAAAACCCTCTAAAGTAAGGAGTACAAATAACCAGTAAGAAAGGATTAGAAATGTTGCAAGTTGAGTTTGTGCAAGTAGAACTTTGAATAAGATTGATCTAGTATTTTTAAGATGATATATGATGCATGGTACATGGTTGCATGACCATGGCATATTGTGACTCGAGCATTTTCATTTTCAAGTTAAACCTGATGATAATTGAACTTGAACTTAAAAGTTGGTCGGGTCATGGTGCCACTGAATCGGGCTACCAAGTGCAACCACATTTGCGTTAGTGGGGAGGCCATAGTCGTTCCATTGTCATACCTCTTGTCGGTACCTCTAAAGAGGGAAGGTTATGGGCGTGCGGTACCCTGGCCCAGTAAGCAGACATAACCTTGTGGACCTGTTGTTGGTATGGTAGCGGGTCCCCGTTTGGGACTGTTTGTTTTGCCATGATGGTGGTAGTTGCACAGAGGGGAGTTGGTCGGAGTGGCCGTAAGAGTGTTATGGAAATGGGAGGGTTCTGTCAGAATGCCGTTGGTCCACCCGAATGGGAGTGCGAGGCCATGGGTTCCGTAGTGTGGGTAAAGTGCGCTACCTCTGCAGAGTGTATTAATCTATCGATAGCCGCACCCGCGGATAAGGGCCCAGTTCGTAAGTAAGTCACACCATGGATCAACTTTCATAAATAATCTTACACACTAAATTATTGGCATTGCACTATTGAGTTATGATGATGTCAGTGAGACTGACGATGGTGGTACTGTTCGTGATCCTGAGATGATCATGGTTTGGGTTACGAGGTAACCTGTGGAACCCAAGAGTGGTTCATTAGTGGTCTGTCGTGATCATTGTTCTGTTGCGTGGCAACCTGTTGGTAAGAGAGTCCGAGTGACTCGATGCACAAGTTTGGTCACTGCATGAGTAGCATGTGGATATTTGCATTGAACTTGTTTAAATGTCATGATATTATTTTCCATTATGGTTTTGCTTGTTGCGAGCTTGCAAGTACATTCAATGTTCTGACCTGGCATGTTATGCCAACTTTGAGGAAAGTCTAACTGGATCAGAGTGCTGGCGTGTCTAGACCGTGACCACATCGGTGTCCTTTGCTATGGAGTCCCTCCATGTTGTTGTTCCACTGCCGTGTAGACGTCGTGCTCGAGGCCCCTTTATGTTCACTAAATAATGTACATATTGTTTAGCCGCACCGAGTGTGCCGGTTGGCCTTGCTACTTGATGTAATGTAACCTCTATGCTTTTGCTAGTTTCAATAAAGCGGTGATTTCTGTACCAAGATGTTGTGTGTTGCTAGAACACATGATCTCTAGGTTGGCAATACAAGGTAAACCGATCGCTCTGAGATGGGGTGCCACAATGCTTGGTATCAGAGCCGCGCTGACTGTAGGACACGCTAGACCCCGACATGTGAAATAAACATTAGTTAGTTGATGATTGAGTGCCGTTTGAAATTTTCATTTGGATGCTACACTGCATTGCATGCATTTGAGTTATTATTATTTCTAACCTGTTAATGGTTGTGAGTGTAGATGGCTCCGGTGCTGTGTCCCTGTCTCCGCATCTTCTCCGTAGCGTATGGCGTCGACTGTACCCTCATGGTGACGATCCAGCATATCGGGTGTACCGTGAGCGTCTAGCCGACTCCGTGTATGAGTATCATGCCGTCGTTACTCTGCACACCAGTTCGTCAGCGGGTTCTTACACTCGTACCTCTTGGAGCAGCTATGCATCCACCGCCGCTCAGGCTGTCCAGTATGTTGCGTTCGAGGTTCTTGTTGAGTTACGATATGCTGAGGCTCAGATGCAGACCCACCCTGGTTTTCGTTTTTACCCATCCCTGCATGATGATTGTCGTGTTCGCTTTCATTTTGTTGATCCGGCATCTAATAGTGACACTAGCCATATTTCTCGATATATCACTGCTAGCTATCTTCTGATTCACGAGTTGGCTCGAGAGCTGAATCACGCTCGTTCTGCCTTAGCCGCCGCTAGATCCTACCCTACTCCATCTTCTATGGGGTTTACTCCTTATATTGTGCCCAATTCTAGCTCACCTGTTTCTCCGATTACCGCCACGACTAGCTCGGGCACCTCGCCGGTGAACCCACACAGTGCTCCTGCTGAGAGGGCATCTCTTCTTGCTACCCCCATAGCTCCCATGATCCCTTCTCGTTTCGCACCTGCCCCTGAGGGAGAGCCCTCGAAGCAGCGTCGTCGTGTTACCTTGAACCCAGAGGTTTCGGTTGGAGTCCTTAGTTCAGGATCTGGGTCTGACTCAGGAGAGGATCCGGCAGCACCAGCAGAGTCTTAGAGCGTCTAGTGTCAGCAATGGTCATGTGATGTACGGATGTAGTTGTATGAGCTATGATGCATGTATGCGAGTAGTCGCACCCGTCATGATGTTTACCTTTCATGTATGAGTCTATGTATAATTATGTTGGAACTTCTTATTTGATCGCCTTGTTTTCGGTTCGTTCATTTTTCTGGGTTTTGTCGCTAGCTTTTCTTTCCATGATTGGATGTTTATCATCTCGGTTGCTCTTATTGGGAAAATAAATAGTAGGATGACGCGGGGAGGCAGCAGCTCGCAGGCTTGTGAGGATGTCCCTGTCCGTCGTTCGGCAAGACCGGCAGGACAGTCCCTCGAGCCGTATCCGCAACCACCGCCTCCACTGCCAAATCCACCCTCCACTGAACAAAATATGCGCATGTTTGAGGAAAGAAGAAATAATGACCTGATTGAATTGTTAAAGAGTGTGCAAGCTATGGTTGGATAGAATGGAAATCCAAATGGACATCACTCTAAGCTGTCAGATTTTCAAAGAACTAAGCCCCCCAGTTTCAGTCAAGCGATTGACCCTTTGGAAGCAGATGATTGGTTGCGAACCATTGAGAAGAAACTTGAGATTGCTCGCACTGATGAAGCTGACAAGGTTCCGTTCACTACCCACTATCTTGAAGGAGCCGCTGATATATGGTGGGATAATGCTAAATCACTATGGCATGCGGGAGAAGAAACTATGTGGAATAATTTCAAGGACCAATTTCTCAAGTATCATACTCCCGCCGGTATCATGAAGGTTAAGCAACACGAATTTCTTGGTCTCGCTCAAGGTAGTCTGTCAGTAAATGAATATTTGCACAAGTTCAACCATTTGGCCCGTTATTCCATTTATGATGTGGCCACGGAAGAAAGAAAGATAGACAGATTCCTTGGAGGGCTAAACCAGCACCTCAGGAGTGCTCTCTGCATGCTCGATTTTCCATATTTTCAATCTCTTGTGAACAAGGCTCTCATTGTAGAAAGAGAGTACAAGCCTGTGCAAAACCATAGCCCCGCAAATACTGACCACAAGCGCAAATTTGAGCCAAAGCAAGACGGGTAGCCTATTCAGAAGGCCCCAACTTGGCAACAGACTCAAGTGGAATATAAACCAAATTGGCAGCAGAATGTAAAATAAGACCACTACTCAAGTCAAGAATGTGGTGACCAACCCGGTGCATGAAGAGCGTCAGCGCAACAACGCCTGCTTCAATTGTGGCCTGACCGGGCATTATGCTTGACCGTGTCCCAAGAAGTCAAAAGCTCCATTTCAACCGCAAGTCAATCACATGGGGCTCATCCAAGGTCAAGTCAATAATCTCTCCATAGAAGAAGCCCTAGAAAACCCCAAAGTCGTCATTGGTATATTTCTCGTAAATAACATACCTGCAATAATTTTATTTGACTCTGGGCTTCCCACTCATTTGTTTCTCGGAGTTTTGTTGCCCAAAACAAATTTTCCTGCTCACTTTTGGGGAAAAGTATGCTGGTTCAATCCCCGGGCTCCGTGATTAAAAGCAATCTGGTCTGCAAAAAATTGGAAATTGATATCCAGGGAGTCCATTTTCCAACCACTGTGATAGTTATCGAGTCTTACAAGTTGGACGTTATTTTGGGAATGAACTGGTAGACTCAGTATCAAGTATGCATAAATTGTGTGACCCAAGAAGTCACCTTGACAAATCAGGAAGGCAAAACCATAAAGTTTTATGCCTGCAAAGGCATACCCAAAAGGGAGATGGTCTTCATTGTTGTAGCTGAAGAATTGGATCTGATTCCTGTGGTTAGTGAATTTCCCGATGTGTTCCCCGAAGAATTGCCCGAAATGCCACCAAACCTGTTGCTTGAGTTTGCAATTGATCTGGTACCCGGGACCGCATCATTGTACAAAAAGTATTACTGAATGCCTTCCTCCGAACTCGTGGAATTAAAGAGGTAGTTGGATAACATGCTGCAAAAAGGATATATCCGCCCAAGTTCTTCACCATGGGGATCACCTGTAATATTTGTGGGAAAGAAAGATGGTGGTCTCAGAATGTGTGTGGACTACCAGCAGTTGAACGATGTCACCATCAAGAACAAATACCCACTATCGAGGATTGATGATTTATTCGATCAACTCAGTGGTGCCAAAGTATTTTTGAAGATTGATTTAAGGACCGGATGTCATCAACTGAAGATCAAGAAGGAAGATATTCCTAAGACCGCATTCACTACTTGTTACGGTCTTTACGAATATATGGTAATGTTCTTCGGTATCATAAATGCCCCCACCTTTTTATGCATATGATTAACAAGGTGTTCATGGAATTCTTGGATAAGTTTGTGGTGGTCTTCATCGACGATATTCTCATATACTCTAAAAGTGACGAGGAACATAAGGAACACCTCTGAGCAGTTTTACAGAGACTTCGTGACTATCAGCTATATGCAAAATTCAGCAAGTGTGAGTTTTGGCTCAAACAAGTCAGATTTCTAAGGCATGTCCTTTCAGCAGAAGGTATTGCAGTAGATCCCAGCAAAGTAAGAGATGTGCTTGATTGGGCAGCACCCACGACCGTATCCGAAGCCAGCACTTTTCTTGGATTAGCCGGATACTATCACCGGTTCATCGAAGGGTTCTCCAAAATTGCCAAGCCAATGACAGAACTCCTCAAGAAAGACAAGAAGTTTGACTGGAATGAGGATTGCGAGCAAAGCTTTAACGAGCTAAAATCCTGACTGACATCAGCACCCGTCCTGACCCTCCCAGATATTTACTACAACTTCGATGTGTATTGTGATGCATCTAGAAAAGGCATTGGGTGCGTACTTATGCAAGACGTCAAGGTGGTAGCTTACGCATCTCGCCAGCTACGACCTCATGAAGGAAATTATCGTACGCATGATTTGGAACTGGCCGCGGTTGTGCACTCTCTGAAGATTTGGAGACATTATATCATTGGGAAGAGATGTCAAATATTTACCGACCACAAGAGTCTCAAATATATCTTTACTCAGCCAGACTTAAACCTTCGACAACGAAGATGGCTCGAGCTGGTCAAGAACTATGATCTGGGAATAAATTATCATCCAGGAAAGGCTAACGTGGTTGCCAATGCCCTCATTCGCAAACCCGCCAATTTAAACGCCATGCTAGAATCTTTGCCTCCAGAACTCCAGCAAGAGATCGCTCAGGTAGACTTGCTAATGGTAAATGCCAGCCTTGCGAATATTCTGGAAGTAACTCCTACTCTAGAAGAGGATATTCGCATGGCACAGACTGACGACAAACGTCTGCAAGGATATCTCCAAGGACAGACTCAGGATTTCTCAAAGGACGCGTTGGGTACAATCAGGTTCCGAGGAAGGATATGCATACCTGAGCAAGCAGATTTGAGGAAGAAAATTTTGGCAAAAGCACATGAATCCTCATATTCGATACACCTAGGCGGCACCAAAATGTACGAAGATCTTCGACAGATATTTTGGTGGGATGGAATTAAGAGAGACATCGCATATTTTGTCGCCTGTTATGACATCTGCAACAAAGTAAAGGCCGAACACCAGAAACCCACCGGACTTCTCCAACCTCTGCCCGTCTCACAATAGAAATGGGACGATGTTTGCATGGATTTTATCACCGGTCTACCCAAGACTCAACGGGGCAATGATGCTATATGGGTCATAGTGGACACGTTGAAAAAAGTGGCTCACTTTATCCCCATCCACACCACCCTCCGCACTGATCAACTTGCACAATTGTACGTATCTCGAATTGTCAGTCTGCATGGAGTGCCCAAAACAATCACTTCGGACCGAGGTTCATTATTTACCTCCGCATTTTGGTCCCGACTCCATCAAGCTTTGGGGACAGCTCTCAAATATAGCACCGCCTATCATCCATAGACAGACGGTCAGACTGAGCAATTGAATAAAATCCTTGAAGATATGCTATGAGCATGTGTTTTAGCCCATGGAACCAAATGGGAAGATTGTCTGCCATATGCGGAATTCTCGTACAACAACAGTTTTCAAACCAGCCCGAAAATGTCACCCTTTGAAGCATTGTACGGCTGTAAGTGTCGCACTCCATTGAATTGGTCTCAAACCGGAGACAGTCGTATTTTCGATACTGATCTGGTATTGGAAGCAGAAAAGCAAGTCAAGGAAATTCGAGATAGACTTCAACTGGCTAAGTCGCGACAGAAAAATTATTATGATGCCAAGCATAGATAAGTCAGTTTTGAACCCGGTGAACAAGTATATCTCCGAGTCACCCCCATGAAGGGAGTCAAGAGATTTCAGACCCGAGGAAAATTGGCACCAAGATATATTGGTCCATTCCCAGTTATGACCCGAGTTGGCACCGTTGCTTATCAGTTGGAATTGCCACTAGAATTATCGGATGTCCACAACATGTTCCACATGTCCCAGTTGAGAAGGTGTATTTCACCACCCGAAAAAGGACTAATATGTCAGAAATTGAGATTGCCAAGGATTTAACTTGTGAGGAAAGACTGTTCAGAATCTTGGATGAGGCAGAAAGGGTTACACGCAGCAAAGTTATCAAATTTTACAAGGTCGAGTAGGAGCATCACACAGAGGAAGAAGCAAACTGGGAAAGAGAGGAATTTTTAAGGACAACCTACCCAGAACTGTTTTCCCAAGCAACCAAATCTCGAGGATGAGATTCATCTCAAGTGGGGGAGGTTTGTGATAGCCTGGTTTTTGCCTTCTCTCTTTTTCCGGACTTTCACTTGCCTTTGCTTTGGATTTGGTGTTTTGGATCAATTCGAATGGACTTGAACACTTGGGCATACCCTTGATTTTCACCCAAGTGACCCATCCACCTCTAACTCACATTCTTTTCTCCGAAAAACCCCACCAAAATCCCAATGGATATTTTTCATAAAAGAAAAATATGCATTTTCCTCCCTGAAAATCACTTCAGAGAAGAAAGCTCCAAAGCAACCCATAGATTTGTTGCTCCAAATATCCTACAAAAATTCACAAATATTCTTTGAACCCTAGGGCACCTTCCTGAGCAAAAATATTGCATAACTTTTTGTAATATTTTTGCAACAGAAAATCATTTTTGTTCTGGACAGAATGATTACTTTGTACAACAAGTATATTTTTGCTTGGCCTTTTGGGGTTGATCTTTTCTGAGCTTGATTACCTTCCTAAGAGATCACTAAACCCCAAAGCACAGCCCTTAACACTCACTAGATTTTTCTCAGTTAAGCTCACAAGTTTCTGTCCAGAAACTTGCCACGAAGATAGCCACTCCCACAGTGCACCTGTGACTCATCCAAACGTGCAAAACAACTAAAATTACTAAGGACTAGCTGCCAGACATTTTTTTTGAGCTTAGCTCAGCCTGATGCCATAGTTCATGCGGTGACCATGTTCGTCCAAGGTGGATGGCATGCATCCGACGCACTCTGCGTTGTGCCAACGCCTCTGTTTCGCGCGTCCTCGCTGCCCATGATGCAAACCGTGCCAAACCGTGACACGATCTTCGTTTGAGCCCCCTTAACTGCACCCTGGCGCTCGCTAACGCTGGAGGTCGCCGCAGCGAGCACGGGCACGGCGCAGCCAACGCAACAGTGCGCCCGTGCCCCTGTGCTTGTCACGTTTCGCGCTCCTGTGCTCGTCGCAGCTCGCCTACAGCTCCCACGTGACCTCCGACGTCTTCCCCCTCTCTTAGTGACGCCATTCGTCACCGGGCGAGGCTCCAGAGAACTCCGGCGAGCTCTTGATCCCCGCCTCGGCCTCGACTATAAATAGAGTCCCCCCGAGCTCGTTCTTCTCCTCACACACAGCCATCACACCACCACACACCTATAGAGCGCCGTAGCCCGGCCGGGTAGGCCTCTGGCCACCATCCCCATCCCGAGCTCACCGGCGATCCCCCTCATTTGCCCCCACCCAGTCTAGAGCCGCTCGAGCATAGCTGACCCCTCCGGCGTGTTCGTGGTGATCCACTGGTGCGTGCTGGTGCTGTTGGAGCTGCTGGACTGGCCCTGTGTCACCGGAACCATCACCTCCGACGAGCTCCGCCTGCTGTCGCTGCTGGAGAGCTCCGTTTTGACCCCATCCGGACACCCCTAGCCACGCTACAGGTACGGGAAGGTGCGTCTCCACCTCCTCTTCAATCCTATCCCTCCAGATCTTGTCGTCGAGCACTCCTCGAAGGAGAAAGCGTCACCGTCGCGCCGCCCATCTCTGTTTCTCTCTCTCTCCCCCTCCGGCCTCACAGCTGGGGCCTGCTATCAGCCACTCAGGCCGCGCCCGAAGTGGTATGAGTGGTGGCGCCCTGGCATTTTACGCCTTCGACGTCACCCCCGCTGGGTTTTTCTTTTTAATTCAAATATAGTTCAAATTTTACCAGAACTTTGACTAGCTATAACTTTTATTCTCCAAGTCCAAATGAGTTGATTCTTTTTGCATTTTGTTCTTACTGGAAAATCCTAGCAGGACACTCAAGATGGAATTTTTCTTTGCTGCATAGAATTTCTGGTAATTTTGAGAAGTGTTCTTGATATTTTATTTTTCTCGTTTGATTTATTTTCAGAAGATGAAGCTTGTCTTGAAGGCATCCAGGAGGAGTGTCAAGCTCCTCTACACTAAGGCAAGCCACAACAACATGATCATGGTGTCTTTGCAATATCCATGATTTTCTACTTGAATTTATATGATATTCATTGCATATAGTATTAAAAATAAATGATGCTTGAGCTATTTAGTTTGGTATGATCAAATTGCTTAGTTAACAGAAAAGAAATGCTTGAACCAGTGAGTATAGATTGAATAGTTGATCTAAGTAAAAATTTGTCATGGTATTATGGGCATGAGTATTTATTTTTCTATATGAAAAATGAGTTTCATTTGATAAAAACCCACTAAAGTAAGGAGTAGAAATAACCAGTAAGAATGGATCAGAAATGTTGCAAGTTGAGTTTGTGCAAGTAGAACTTTGAATAAGATTGATCTGGTATTGTTAAGATGATATATGATGCATGGTACATGGTTGCATGAGCATGGCATATTGTGACTCGAACATTTTTATTTTCAAGTTAAACCTGATGATAATTGAACTTGAACTTCAAAGTTGGTCGGGTTATGGTGCCACTGAATCGGGTTGCCAAGTACAACCACATTTTCCTTAGTGGGGAGGCCGTAGTCATTCCGTGGTTGTACCTCTTGTCGGTACCTCCAAAGAGGGAAGGTTATGGGCGTGCGGTACCCTGGCCCGGTAAGCAGACATAACCTTGTGGACCTGTTGTTGTTATGGTACCGGGTCCCCGTTTGGGACTGTTTGTTTTGCCACGACGGTGGTAGTTGCCTCTGGGAGGCGGGGTCACCTAGGACTAGTCCCAGAGGGGAGTTGGTCGGAGTGGCTGTAAGAGTGTTATGGCAGTGGGAGGGTTCTGTCGGAATGCCGTTGGTCCACCCAAATGGTAGTGCGAGGCCATGGGTTCCGTAGTGTGGGTAAAGTGCGCTACCTCTGCAGAGTGTATTAATCTATGGATAGTTGCGCCCGCAGATAAGGGCCCAGTTTGTAAGTAAGTCACACCATGGATAAACTTTCGTAAATAACCTTGCACACTAAATTATTGGCATTGCACTGTTGAGTTATGATGATGTCAGTGAGACTGGCGATGGTGGTACTGTTCGTGATCCTGAGATGATCATGGTTTGGGTTACGAGGTAACCTGTGGAACCCAGAGTGGTTCGTTAGTGGTCCGTCGTGATCACTGTTCTGTTGCGAGGCAACCTGTTGGTAAGAGAGTCTGCGTGACTCGATGCATAAGTTTGGTCACTGCATGAGTAGCATGTTGATATTTGCATTGAACTTGTTTAAATGTCATGATGTTGTTTGCCATTATGGTTTTGCTTGTTGCGAGATTGCAAGTACATTCAATGTATTGACCTGGCATGTTATGCCAGCTTTCAGGAAAGTCTAACTGGATTGAAGTGTTGTTGTGTCTAGACCATGTCCACATCGGTGTCCCTATGCTATGGAGTCCCACTACGTTGTTGTTCCGCTGCCGTGTAGGCTTTGTGCTCGAGGCCCCTTTATGTTCACTAAATAATGTACATATTGTTCAGCTGCACCGAGTGTGCCGCTTGGACTCGCTACTTGATGTAATGTAACCTCTATGCTTCCGCTAGTTTCAATAAAGCGGTGATTTCTGTACCAAGATGTTGTGTGTTGCCAGAAGACATGATTTCTGGGTTGGCAATACAAGGTAAACCGGTCGCTCTGAGTCGGGGTGCTACAATCTCCAGCAAGTTTATATTTAGCATCATGCGCTCAATATTTTCCTTAGTTAACTCATTCATTTTATGATCAATTCAGCACGTTCTTTAGCATCAAAATTAACCTTCTCTGAAGATGGAACATGCAACAAATCAATGGGTGCACGAGGTAGGAAACCATACACAATCTCAAAAGGGCACATCTTAGTAGTAGAATGCAGCGAACGATTATAAGCAAATTCAATATGATGCAAGCATTCTTTCCACATTTTAAGGTTAGTCTTCAAAACATCCCTAAGCATAGTAGACAATGTTCTATTGATTACTTCTGTTTGTCCATCAGTTTGGGAGTGACATGTAGTACTAAAAGGCAGTTTAGTCCCCAACTTAGCCCATAAACATCTCCAAAAGTGGCTAAGAAATTTAGTATCACGATCTGAAACAATTGTATTTGGCACACCATGCAAGCAAATAATTTTATCAAAGAACAAATCAGGAACATTAGCAGCATCATCGCTTCTATGACATGGTATAAAGTGTGTCATTTTCAAGAATCTATCCACGACAAAAAATATGCTATCCCTCGCCTTCTTTGTTCTAGGTAAACCTAAAACAAAGTCTATAGATATATCCTCCCAAGGAACACTAGGTACAAGCAAAGGCATATATTAACCATGAGGATTGAGTCGTGACTTGGCTTTTTGACATGTAGTGCAACGAGCAACAAAACACTCAACATCCCGTCTCATTTTGCCAAAAGAAATATGTAGCAAGTACATCCTCTGTCTTCTTCACGCCAAAGTGTCCCATTAATCCTCCTCCATGCGCCTCCTGCAACAGTAAAAGATGAACAGAGCTAGCTGGAATGCATAGCTTGTTAGCAGGAAACACAAATCCATCATTAACGACGAACTTGTTCCATGTTCTCCCTTCTTTACAATTCTGCAATACATCTTTAAATTCGGCATCATGCACATATTGATCTTTGATGGTCTCCAAAACAAATATTTTAAAGTCAAGTTGTAAAAGCATAGTATAACGACGAGACAATGCATCAGCAATAACATTTTCTTTACCCTTCTTGTGTTTAATGACATAAGGGAAAGTCTCAATGAATTCAACCCATTTAGCATGTCTACGATTCAGTTTTGCTTGACTTTTAATGTGTTTCAAAGATTCATGATCAGAATGTATAACAAATTCTTTGGGCCATAAATAATGTTGCCATGTTTCTAAGGTCTAAACAATAGCATATAATTCTTTATCATAAGTAGATAGTTTAGACTAGGCCCACTCAATTTTTCAGAAAAGTATGCAACATGTTTTCCATCTTGTAATAACACACCTCCTAATCCAATTCCACTAGCATCACATTCAAGCTCAAAAGTCCTATTAAAATCAGGAAGTTGGAGTAATGGAGCATGTGTCAACTTATCTTTCAATACCGTGAAGGCTTCTTCCTGTGCAGTACCCCAAACAAAAGGCACATCCTTCTTTTCAAGCTCATTGAGAGGTGCAGCAATGGTGCTGAAATCTCTCACAAAACGCCTATAGAACCCAAAGAGGCCAAGAAAACTCCTCGGTTTGTGTGACTGTTTTGGGTTGCGGCCAACTCTCAAGAGCTTCAATCTTGGCTTTATCAACTTCAATTCCTTGTGGAGTAACAACATAGCCAAGAAAAGATACTCGGTCGATGCAAAAGGTGCACTTCCCAAGGTTACCAAACAAACATGCATCACATAGAGCAATAAAAACATCACGCAAATGTTCCAAATGTTCCTCCAGAGATTTGCTATAAATTAGTATATCATCAAACTAAACTACCACAAAATCATCCAATGAAAGTACTAGGTGCATTAGTCTCATGAAAGTACTCGGTCGGTGCAAAAGGTGAAAGTACTAGGTGCATTAGTAAAACTTTGTTCATTAATCTCATGAAAGTACTAGGTGCATTAGTTAACCCAAAAGTCATGACTAACCACTAATATAATCCAAACTTAGTTTTAAATGTTGTTTTCCATTCATCCCCCAATTTCATACGAATTTGATGGTATCCACTATGCAAATTAACTTTGGATAATATTCGAGAGCCACTCAATTCATCAAGCATGAGCCTAGGAATATGATGACGATAATGAAAAGTGATATTATTAATGCCTCTACAATCAACACACATATGCCTCTACAATCCTTTTTCGGCACTAGTATAATAGGAACAACACAAGGACTAAGGGACTCGCGTATATAACCTTTATCGAGCAGCTCCTGTACTTGACGCATAAACTCCTTCATGTCCTCTGAATTAGTATGGTATGGTGCACGGTTGGGTAGCGATGCACCGCTAATTAAGTCAATTTGATGCTCAATCCCTCGAATAGGTGGTAATCCTGGTGGCACGTCTTGTGGAAAGACATCAGTGAACTCCTGCAAAATGTTAGTGACAGCAGGAGGCAAAGAGGAAGGCATGTCCTGGATTGAAATAATGCCTCTTTGCACACAAAAGCATGGCAAATAGATTTGCTGAAATCTGGATCATCAATATCAGATTTGGTGGCAAGTAAACATCCACTTTTCATTTTAATTTCAAAAACAAAACTATATGGTTTGTTATTAGGCTTCATTTGTTGCTCAAATTCATTTGCCACAATCTGATTTTCACTCTTATTTTGCTCCTGTTTTTCTTTGTTAGCTCTATGACTATCATCTTTAAAAATAGAATTAGGAGACATAGGAAGCAAAGTAATATGTTTATCCTTATGAACAAGTGTATACTCGTTGTTTCTACCATGGTGTACAGAATTTTTATCAAATTGCCATGGTCTACCAAATAATAAGGAACATGCTTGCATGGGTACCACATCACAATTAACGTAATCAGCATATGTAGCGATACTAGAATGCACACGGACAGTACATGTTACCTTAACCTTGCCACTGTTGTTGAACCATTGGATGTAGTAAGGATGCAGATGTGGTCTTGTGGTGAGAGACAACTTCTCCACCATCTCCATGCTAGCCAAGTTGTTGCAGCTCCCTCCATCTATGATTACACAAACAGAACGTTCCTTCACAACTCCCTTTGTATGGAACAAATTGTGCCTCTAATTTTGGTTGGCTTGTGTGACTTGCACACTCAAAACATGCTGAGTAACCAAAATTTCATACCTCTCAGCGTCTTCAGCAGCCATGCATAGCGTCTCATGTTCAAAATCATCTCCATTGTGTTCTTCACTTGTAATAAGAGCCAAAGCCTCCTGCTGGGTGGTAGGTGCGACATATGCAAATGGATGGCTTATCATTGTGGGTCGATAGGCCAGCCCCACCGTATGGGGGTCTTATCGGGGGCTGGTTACTGTTGCATCGCCTCTGATGACGAGGGCTTTGTCGAGGTAAGCGTGGCTACAGTGCTGCCGCCTTGCGGGCTCCTATTGTAGCCTTACCTCGTCTTGTCTGCTTAATGGTGCGCGCGCCCCGAGGGGGAGCAAGCCGGCTATTGGAAGCCGGTCCGGCCTTTGGCCAGCTAGGGGAGGTCGGGCCACCTTCGGATGTCTCTCTGACCAAAGGGGCCCGCCTCCTACGGGCCGTACTGGTGACTCGTCGTGGATGGCGTCATGATCCGCATGGCAACAGTGCCTCGCCGGACGGGAGATGGCCGCCCCGTACGGCATACTGTAGCCATGCATGTTCCGTGATTCGGGGATGACAGGTTCCCTGTAGCCACGCCCCGTCCCGTCACTGTTATGGTGGGTGGACTTTTAGGGTGCGGCCCTTCATGGGCCGGCTTCTTGGAGTCGGCCCTTCATGGGCCGGCTTCTTGGAGTTGGTCCTTCACGGGCTGGCTTCTTGGAGTCGGCCCTATCGTGGCGTCCTCCAAAGGTCGTTTATGGCCGGGCCGCCTTTCGCCAGCCGGCCTATGCGATACCGGTCGGAGAAAGGCGGCCCCGTGCCTTAGGTGCTTCAAGGCTTGGTAAGCCCATTGTTTTTTCTGAGGGCCAAAGGGAGCCGACTAGGCTACCCGTGGTCATTTACTCCGACAGTAGTCCCCGAAGCTGGTCGGGCTTCGCGGCCGAAGAGGGAATCAAGAAGCTCTGCCAGCTTCCTATCCCGAAGAGCCGGCCGCTAGGAGCCGGCCTCACTTGCGCGCGCCTTTTCGGCGAAGCCTCCTCAAGATCCGAAGGTGGGAACCAGCTGGTGCGCTAGCCAAGCGGCAGGCTGACCGCCCGCTTTCCATGCGCCATGTGGCTCCCTTCGGCTGGAAGGGCCTGCCAGCCCACGCGCGTGACGGGACGCCGCCGCAGGCCGGGGCCCGCAACTTCCGTGCCTCGGCCCGTGCGCGGATCTTCTGTGGCCCGAACCGACCGCACGTCTTTCGGCGGCGGTTCCCACTCTCCATTAAGGCGCGATAATCGCAGGAAGTGGGGGAGTGGGCGCAGTTAATCCCACGAGCCCCGCGCCTTGCCTCCTCGGCTTCACCGTATGAAGCTATAAGTAGGGCCGGGGAGGGGGAGCGGCAGACGTTCGCACGCTCGCCCTCGCCCTGCCTCCTCCCTCTTCTTCCTCGTTGCGGTCGCCTTCCGCCGTGCTCCCTGCTCCGCCATTCTTTCTTCTTCCCAGCGTGCCTCAGGCTCGCTGCCTCCACACCGAGCGCTCTCCGCCGCCGCGCTCACCGCCATGGCTCCGACGTCGAGCTCTTGGGACGGCTCCACCGTCCGCGACGACCACATCGATTTCCTCTGCAAGACACAGCGGTTGCCAGGCGAAGATCTTGTGCGAGTCTGACTTGCGCTAGCGAGGGAGGTTTCACCGGCGCCGGAGGAAGGCGAGCGAGTGATCTACTACTCGCACTACCTGCGTGGCGTCAGCCTCCCCACGAGCGGCTTCTTCCGCGCGTTTCTTGACTTCTATCAACTCCAGCCGCACCACCTCACCCCCAACACGGTGGTGCTATTGTCGGCCTTCGTCTCCTTGTGTTAAGGTTTCCTCGGCGTCCTCCCCACCATCGAGCTCTGGGGGGAGTTCTTCCAATCCAAGCTCGGCACGGTCGTCGCAGGCATGCCTGCTCCGTGCGGCACCTTCATCGCCATAAGGAGGTCCACCGCCGACAACCCGTTCCCTCCTATCGCTCTGATCCAGTCGGTGAAGCTCTCGCAACGGTCTTACTTTTATGTGAAGAACGTTTCCCTGAACGGCGATTACGTCAACTTGCCGGCTTACATAGCCGTCCTGCCGCCTGGGAGGCTGGCTTCATGGTCCTACCGGGCCAGGTCGCTGACGCCGGCTGGAGCTGGTGTGGTCGCCCGACTTCGGGTGCTGATCCAGTCGGAGCGCTTGACCGGGCCCGACTTGATCGCCGCCTTCGTCGAGCGCCGGGTACTTCCGCTTCAAGGCCGCCCTCATCTGATCTGTCAGATGAGCGGCCGCATCGATCCAAGCTGGCTCAGCACCAGGGAGATGCCTCACGACGAGGTATCTTACATGGTGAACTACATCGCCAACTGCAAGCTCACCGAGGACTGGCAGTATGGCAAGGCGCCATACTCTCGCGCCAATCCACCACCTATGGTAAACTTTGTTTCCTCTTTGGTTGCCGAACTTTCTTTTTTGGCCGACTCTTGACCAGTCGACTTGTCTTCAATCAGAACCCCCTTCTTCATCCTTCGGCCGAGACCGCGGGGCCGGAGCGCGAATTCGCCCCCGACCGCGAGGTAGACGACCTTGATGATGCAGACTTGGGGGCGGCCGCCCTGGACGATGACGCCGTGGGGGGCGGTGGCGAGACAGGCGGCTCCGGCTTCACCGCCGGCTTTGACGACTGGCCCGATGATGACGAGGTCGATCCCGTTCTACGCCGCCAGCCGGCGACCGACCCCCAAGGAGCCGGCCCTTCTGGCGGGCCGGCCGTGTGAGGCGGCGCACAGAAGCGTCGGGCGGTGCTGGCTCTCATCGGCAGCCAGCCGAAGAAGCCCAGGGGATCTGCGGCGGCGATCAAGCGGGACGAGGCGGCCGCGAAGGCGACCCGCTTCCGCAAAGTGGTGAAGCAGCCGCAAGCGGTCTCGGCATAAGTTTTGGTCCTTACGCACTTTTCTCTCTTTCTTCAATTGATGCTCTTCTAAGTCATTTCTCCGTTTCATCAACCAGGGCCCCGCTCTCTCTTGAGCGGACTACCGCCGCCTCCATAGTCGGTGGAACAGGAGGGTCTGGGGGGTCCCGTCGCATAGACCCCCGCGCCGAGCTTCAGGTGGCGATGGAGCGGAACGTGCGGGAGGTGCTGGAGGAGCGGGAGGCGGAGGAGCGAAGGGCAGCCACCGCCGAGTCGGCGCTGGAGGCGACGGCGAGGGCCCGGGCGGAGGCCGAGGCCGCAGAGAGGACGGCGGAGGCCCTGGGTGGCCAGCCTCCGCAACTCGTCATCCCCCTCCGTTCCGCGCCCCCGGACGTCCCGGTGCCCCCGCCGGAGGAGACCGGCCGCGACCCGCCGTTGATGGAGAGGGAGGGGGTGACGTAATTGTCCCAGAGGGAGAAGTGGTGCCGCCTCCATCGGCCGGGACCGACCAAGGCGGCCAGCCCGAGGTGCCACCTGAGCAGCCGGCTGGAGGAGGGCCGACCGCAAAGGCGGATCTTGTGGTATTGTCGCCGACTCGTCAGCGTGCGGCGAGGGCGGCTTCAGAGCCGGATCCGCAGAGGGCGGCCGGTTTCGGCTCGCTGTCGCATGATCTAGAGTCGGCCACCGCTAGCTTGCCAGGGTGGACGCCGGGCAGTGGGACGGCCGCGCTGAACTTGGCGGCGCAAGATGTCCGCAGCCGGCTTCAGGCTCAAGCCACCGCGTGCAACAGTGTACCCGAGAGTTTCTTGCGACACGGGCGATCGTTCGGGTGAGTTCTCTTGCTCTAGATTTTTTCCGTGGGGGCGCGTCTGCACACCCACTGGGTGTAGTCCCCAAGTTCCGAGTCGGCTGCTGAGCGGGCGGCTTGGAACTTCTTCGAAGACTTTGTTTTATTGGTTTGCTCTTGCTTGCTTCTTCGTCCTGTTTGTAGGATTATCACAACCTCCACGCCGCCACCTTTAACTCCCAGGTCCGGGAGGTATACAAAAAGGCCGCCAATCTGTCGGAGAGCCGACGTGAGTGTCTTTGTCTCTTTATCTCATGTGGGGGCGCGTCAGCGCACCCATTGGGTGTAGTCCCCGAGATTCGGGCCGACTGCTGAGCAGTTGGGTCGGATCTTTCTTGCCGACTTCTTTCTTATCTTCTTCTTTCCATGCTGGCAGGAGCCAACGCCGAATTGAGGCGGCAGCTGGGTGCGGCCAGACCGCCCTTCGCACCAAGGAGGGTGAGTTCAGTGCCTTGGCTCAGGAGCGTGACCGCCTGGCCAAGAAGCTGGCCGACCAGGAGGAAAGCCACAAGGCGGCCCTGAAGGCGGCGCAGGACAGCGAGGCCACCCTCAAAGCCAAATACGAGACCGAGGCGGCGAGCTGGACCGAGGCAAGGCAAGCTCTGAGCGAAGGCTACGGCCGAGTCGAGGACTTGGTTGACGGTAGGCCGCCTTCCTCTTCGCTCTTTGCTTGTCCTTACAAGCCAGTTTATCTCCTGACTTGCTCTGTTTCTTTCTTCTTTGTGAAGAGTACTTTCCTGGCTATTCCGTCGCCGCCAACCAAGTCATCGAAGCCCACTGTGAGGCCCGGCGGCAGGCTGGGGTTGAGATCGCGCCGGATGCCAACCGGTCGTTCGAGGATCAGCTCCTGGTGATCCAGGCCCGCCTCCAGCCGGCCTACCGCATGCTCCACCGGCTTCAGCGTGCCGGAGCACAGGTGCTGGCCACCCTTTGGCTGGCAAAGTAATTCCTCGCACCCCTAGCCGTACTGTCGACTGGCTGGAGGTGGCCGTCGGCCGCCTCGAGGCCTGGAAGGCTTCAGCAGCTCGATCCGGCGCTCGACGGGCGCTAGAGTTCATCTGGGCTTGGTACCCTAGGCTGAACTTGGACCAGCTGCACACCTGGCGGCAGGAGGCCGACGAGGAGCTGGAGGCGGTGCGGCCGGCTATCATCCAGCGCGCTTCGGCGATCGCCGACTTCACCGACACCAGCGCCCTTGCTCCTGAGGTGAACGAGGACGGTGTTGCGTAGCCGAAAGAGTGGTTTGGGTTGAACCCGGCCGACGGTGAGGACTCGGCGGAGGAGATTGACTCCAGCGACGAGGGTGAAGAGGAGGAGGAGGAAGACGGCGAAGATGATGTGCCGGATGTTGGAGCAGCCAGCCAGCCTCAGCCTGGCCGTGCCTCCAGCAATGAAGCGCGTGCGAATGCTCCGCCTGCCGTCGGCGACGACCAGGCCGAGACTCGCCAGCCGGCCACTCCTCCAGCCGACACCGTCGTCTCCACCAATCTTCCTGACGCTCCGGGGGCTCCCTTGGCTTGATTCACCGTTTTTACTTTCCTGTTTGTCACTCTTTGAACAGATTTGTTATCTTTGTGCAGTTCCACCCACTCGGGGTGTATTCAAACTTCGTTGCATGTCGGCCTCTTGAAGGCTTTTGGTGTAAATATTATTATGCATGTGCTTGGCTTCCATTCCTTCTTGCTTTTTATCTCTCTGCTTTTTTCCTTTGCCGCCTTCCGTTGGTTGCCGCCTTCCCAGCCAGACAGCTGCTCTGCAGTCTGTGGCCGGGTAAGGAATTCAGCCGCCTGGGAAGGCAAGGACTCAAGCTTTCTTAGATTGTAGCAGAGTAGGAAAGGAAGCCCGCCAGCCGGCTGCTTCGACAGCCGGTTGGCGAGGGGGGGGGGGAAGCCGGCTTGTGTTATGTAAGCTCGTTGGTCCTTAGCCATTTTTCATGTGGGCATCCTTTCCGCCTTTAGCTCTTGGTAGTCGAGCAGCTGATTTCTTCGAGCTGTGACTCTCGCAAGAGAGGGCTTGGGTGCCGGCACATTACTTGTCTGACTGCAGGTAGAACTTGGACATAACTCAAGGTGGCAAGTCCTCGGGCCGACTGGTCGAACCCGGTGCCGGACGGAGAAAGTAAATGTAGTAGGATAACCATGGGTATGATACCCGGCAAACAAAGATAAAGTAGGGTAGTCCCCGAGAACTCCTCGGGGAGCCCGTTGTCTCATGCTCAATACAAAAGGTAGCGTGATACATACTGCATTTCAATTGTAAAATTTTCGATGAAGATTGGCATTCCAACTCCTTGCCGGAGTCGTCTCTCTTGCGTGCCTTCGGCTTCTGCGCATCGATTAGGTAATAGGAGTCATTTCCCAGAGCCCGGCTAATGACGAAGGGGCCTTCCCAAGGGGCCGAGAGCTTGTGTTGGCCGGCTGTTCGCTGTATCAGCCGGAGCACAAGGTCTCCTTCTTGGAAAGCTCTTGGCTTCACCCTCCGACTGTGGTAACGGCGTAGCCCTTGCTGGTAGATGGCGGACCGGCTGAGAGCTAACAACCGGCTTTCCTCCAGCAAGTCGATGCCGTCTTCTCTTGCTTCCTTAGCCTCTGCCTTCGTGTACATGGTGACCCGAGGTGAGTCGAATTCGATGTCAGTTGGGATGACAGCCTCGGCACCGTATACAAGGAAGAAGGGGGTGAAGCCGCTTGACTTGTTTGGGGTAGTGCGCAGACTCCAGAGGACGGTCGACAGCTCGTTGAGCCAGCAGCCGGCCGAACGCTCTAGTGGCACGACCAGTCAGGGTTTGATGCCGGAGAGGATGAGGCCGTTTGCTCGCTCGAGTTGGCCGTTTGACTGCGGGTGGGCAACGGATGCTAAGTCCAGTCGGATGCCCTGTGTCACGCAGAAACGTGCCAATGCTCCCTTGGCGAAATTCGTGGCGTTGTCCGTGATGATGCTGTGTGGTACGCTATACCGAGTTGTAATGTCTGCGATGAATGTCACGGCAGTCGGCCCATTCAGTTTCGTGATCGGCTTTGCTTCAATCCACTTGGTAAATTTGTCCACGGCGACAAGCAGATGTGTCATGCCACCGCGTGCCGTCTTGAATGGGCCGGCCATGTCCAGCCCCCAGACGGCAAAGGGCAAAGTGATGGGAATGGTCTTGAGTGCAGAAGCCGGCAGGTGTTGCTTGGAGCCGAAGACTTGGCACCCCATGTAGTGTTTGACTAGTTCCTTGGCATCCTCCAAAGCAGTCGGCCAGAAGAATCCATGGCGGAAGGCCTGGAGGAGGCATGGTGGCCGCATTCACCTTGGTGGATGTCTTCGAGGATTGTTGTGCCCTTCTCTTGCTCGACGCAGCGCTGGAAGACTCAGGTAGCACTGTGCCTAACTAGCTCTTGATTCATTATTGTGTAAGCTCCGGATCGGTGTTGGACATTTCTTGCCGAGATCTCGTCAGTCGGTAGCTCTCCATTTACCAGAAAACGGAGGATGGGCTAAGCCCATGATGGAGCTGTGATTTCGTCAATTGTCAAAACGGCTACTGCAACCAGGGTGGGCGGGCTGGGTTGTGAGGTGTTGGAGTCCGCCTGCTGTGCTGCTGCAGTCCTCGGGCCGGGTTCGACTATGGCAGTCCCCGAGCCAGTTGCCGAAGTCCCCTGGCCGCCTGCCTGGTCCCGAAGTCGGATCCGACTGCGTCGGGGTCAGGCGGCACAAAGATGGAACTGGATTCCGGAGACGGCTTGACAGATGGCTTGAGGAGGCATTGGAGGGCGACGCCAGTTGGTATAGGCTGTCGGGTGGAGCCTATTCGTGCTAGGGCATCTGCTTGCTCATTGTCGGCCCGTGGCATGTGAAGGAACTCGCACCCCTCGAAATATCCGCTGAGCTGCCAGACGAGGAAACGGTAGCTTGCCATGTTTGCGTCCTTGGCATCCCAGTCGCCGGATGATTGCTGAACCACTAAGTCCGAGTCGCCATAACATAGGATCCGGCGGATGCCAAGTTCCTTGGCTAGCCGGAGCCCGTGTATGAGCGCCTCGTACTCGGCCACATTGTTGGAGGCGGCAAAGTGGATTTGCAATGTGTATCTGAGTTTGTCGCCCTTGGGAGAGGTGAGGACGATGCCGGCTCCCAAGCCAGTGCGCATCTTGGATCCGTCAAAATGCATCCACCAATGAGTGGAGTCAGGGGCCGGTGGCAGGTACTGGGTCTCGGCCCAGTCGACGAGGAAGTCGGCTAATGCTTGGGACTTGATGGTGGTGCGGGGCTGATAGTAGATTGTGTAAGGAGCCAGCGCAATGGCCCATTTCACCACTCGGTCGGATGCGTCCCGGCTGCCTATGATCTCGGCAAGCGGGGCAGTGCATACGACCGTGATGGGATGTTCTTGAAAGTAGGGCTTGAGTTTCTTGGAGGTGAAGTACACACCATAGCACATTTTCTGATAGTGCAGGTAGTTCTGTTTTGAGGCAGACAATACTTCGCTCAGATAATATACCGGCCTCTGGACTAGCTGAGCTCGGCCTTCTTCTGGATGCTGAACCACGATGACCATGCTGACCAACCGGCTGGTGGCGGCAATGTAGAGGAACATGGGCTCCTTCTCAGTCGGGGCCGCCAAGACAGGCGGGGTGGACAGCATCTTCTTCAGCTCGTGGAAAGCTTGGTCCACCTGGTCATTCCACTCAAAGTGAGTGGACTTCTTCATGAGTCGGTAGAGGGGGAGAGCCTTCTCTCCAAGCCGGTTCATGAAGCGGTTCAAAGACACCAGGCATCCGGTGAATTTTTGGACGTCTCGCAGCTTGGTAGGGACCTTCATTCTCTCTATGGCCTAGATCTTCACTAGGTTGCATTCGATGTCGCGTTCGGAGACCAGGAAACCTAGAAGCTGTCCGGCTGGTACCCCGAACACGCACTTCTCCGGGTTGAGCTTGATCTGAAACCGGCGCAAATTCTCAAAGGTCTCCTTGAGGTCTTCCAGCAGGGTGTCATGTTTCTCCGTCTTCACCACGACATTGTCTACATAGATGTGGGCATTTCCGCCGAGTTGCTTGAGGAGGCATTTATGCATACAACGCTGAAAGGTGGCACCGGCATTTCTCAGGCCAAATGTCATGGTCAGGTAACAGAAAGCTCCGAATGGGGTAATGAAGGCGGTCTTCAAGCGATCAGTCGGGTTCAACTTTATCTGGTGGTAGCCTGAATAAGCATCCAAGAAACTCAACAGCTCGCATCCGGCTGTGGAGTCTATCACTTGGTCAATCCTTGGCAGGGCAAACGGATCTTTAGGGCAGGCTTTGTTGAGGCTGGTGTAGTCAATGCACATACGCCACTGCTTGTTTTTCTTCAACACGAGGACCGGGTTGGCAAGCCATCCTGGAAAGAACACTTCCATAATGAAGCTGGCTGCCAGAAGCCGGGCTATTTCTTCTCCGACTACTCTTCTCTTCTCTTCTGACAGGCGGCGCAAGGGCTGCCTGACCGGCTTTGCGTCAGATCAGACGTGTAGTTTGTGCTCGGCAAAATCCGTCGGGACACCCGGCATGTCCTTGGGAGACCATGCAAAGATGTCTCGATTCTCACGGAGGAAATCGACGAGCTCGCCTTCCTATTTGTTGTCAAGGCCCGTGCCTATGACTGCGTATCTCTCTGGGTGGTCCGGGTCCAGGGGTATCTTCTTTGTCTCCTTGGACGGCTAGAAAGAACCTTGAGCTTCACATTCTTTGGGGTCAGGAGACAGGGCCGGCTGCTTGCCAGCCAAGGTCACAACTCTATCCAGCATCTTCTTCTCTTCGGCGATCACGAGGGACTCGGCCAGCTGACTACTGGCTGCTGCACACTCAGAAGACTTCTTATAGTCTCCGGCTATGGTGATAATGCCCTTGGAACTCGGCATCTTCATCTTGAGGTAGGCGTAGTGGGGCACAACCATAAACTTGGCCAACGCTGGTCGGCCAAGCAATGCGTGGTACGGGCTCTCCAAATCCACTACCTCGAACCATATTGCCTCACGGCGGAAATGATCCTTGTCCCCAAAGAGGACATCCATCTTGATCTTGCCGATTGGTGAGCAGGACAGGCCGGGTACGATGCCGTGGAACACAGTCCGGCTTGGCATGAGCTGCTTCGGCTTGATATTGAGCTTCTCCATTGTATCTCGGTACAGTATATTGATATTGCTCCCGCCGTCTATCAGCACGCGGGAGAAACGGGCGGCGCGCCTCTCCGTTGCCAGAGTGGCATCCAAAACAAGGGCGTAGGAGCCAGGAGACGGTATCACCTCTGGGTGGTCGTCCCGGCTCTAGCTGATGGGCTTCTCTGACCAATGCATGAACTCAGGGTTACTGGAGGCGACTGCGTTGACTTCTTGCTGCTGTCGGCGCCGGCTGCGCCGATCCTCTGTCTGGCTGGTGAACACGATGTAGGCGGCATGCTCGTCGGGGAACTCGTCTTGGACAGCTCCGACTACAGGCCGAGCGGCCGGCTGCTGTGGGGCAAGAGGCGGCTGGCCTGCAGGCAGAGGCGGCAACAGCCCCTCGCCCTTGGAAATTCAGGTGAGCCAATGGCACTTCCGGGTTGTGTGGTTGGACGGCTTCGTGCCGCTGTGGAACTTGCAGGGGGCGTCGAGAGTTTGCTCGTACTAGAAAGTCGGCTGCCAAGCCGGCCTGCCGCCCTTCTGCTTCTTGGGGGCCGGCCGTCCCTCAGGCTGCTCTTCTTCAATCGTAGCCACCTGCCGGTTAGTGGAAGGCGGCATTGGGGCCTTGCGCTTGTGGTCGTTTTGATACGGGCGCCGGCTTGATTCTCTAGTCGGCGTCTTGGGAGCCGGCGCCAGCACCTTTCTGGAGGCGTCTACCCAGAGCTCAGTCTTCATTGAGGAGTCAGCCGTGGCATACTTGTCCGCGATGATCAGTAGCTCATCAAGGGTTGCCAGCTCATCGCAGAGGAGTCGGTGCTTGAGGAGAGTGCCCTCGCGGCACCCGAAGGTGAAGTACTCTATGGCCTGAACCTCGTGCACCCCTTCATAGGAGTTGCGGAGCTCGGCCCAGCGCGTGAGGTAGTCGCGGGTTGATTCGCTGGGCCCTTGTATGCACAAGGAGAGCTGTCGGGGCTTGGGGGCCCGTTTGTAGGTGCTGGTGAAGTTGCATATGAAGGGTTCGGTGAAGTCCAGCCAGCTGTTGATGCTGTAAGGCTTGAGGTTGTTGAGCCAGGTGTGCGCCGTGCCTTGGAGCATCAGAGGGACATATTTCACGGCAACGCGTCGGTGGCCGTTCGCTATGCGAACTGCGGTGGAGTAGTCAATCGACCAGTCCTCCGGCTTCACGGAGCCGTTGTACTTGGGCGTGTCTCTTGGGAGTGAGAACCCTTTGGGAAAGGGCTCGTCGCGGATGCGGGGGCCGAAACAAGGCGGGCCGACATCACCTTCTTCTTCCAGGGCCAGGGATCACGTAAGGCGGTCGATCCGATGGCGGGCATCATTCTCGCCAACTCCCTCGCGGAGACCGAGTCGGCCGCTGAGAGTCGGATGCTCGACAGGCGGCGGGGTGGGATATCTTTCCCTGCGAGGCGGAGGAGGAGGCGGGTCGCCTCGTCGTTCCACGCCTCGGGGATGACCTTCCACGTCGCGCTCGATGGTGATTCGAGTCCGGCTGCGGCTAGCAGCCGGCTCCTTCTCTTGTCTTGCACGGGCGCCGCCCACAGTCGGCGTACGCGATGTTGCACCATGCTCTTGGTGAGGGGGGCTTCCAGCTCAAACGCCGGCTTCATGCCACGCTGCGGCCGCGTCGATCAGCTGTTGGATGTGTCTGGTCATGTAAGGGAGCTCGTCGGCCCCCAGTCCGTTTAGCTTGTCAACGATCGACTGGGCGGCGTGTAGATTCTCGAGGGGCGTGGCGTAGACTGGGCGGTCGGCTCCCAGCATGCCGGCGATGGCCGCGCCGTGCTTCTTGACGATGCCGACTCAGCTTGGCCCTTCTGGAGGCGGCGTGCCGAAGGCGGCGCTGTCGACTTTGCGCTGGTGGGCTTCCTTAAGGCATCTCATGGTGGCTATCTTCTGGCCTTCCGCGACGAGGGCAAGGCGGCATGCCTCCAGCGTCTCAGCGTCAGCATCCGCCGGGATGGGGGCAGACAGATCATGCAACGCAGCCTGCAGGGCGTTCCCGTCGGAGGCGGTGCCGTGGCTGATGACTAGCACTTCGGTGACGGTGCTGCCGCTGCTGTCAGCTCGAGGGAGAGGGTCGTCGAAGATGATCACGTCGGTGGGGAAGGCGTCGAGCGACGCCCTATTGGAGTTGACAAGCATCGGGTCGGTGGAGCCGACCGACTCCAAGTCCGCGGTAGGCTCGCCGGAGACGAGGAGTTGGTCGAGGAGGCTGACAAGGCGGCTCTCGGGGCAGCCTATGCCCGCGTCGGACGCGGGATCGTCGGAGATGTGAGTCTTGCCAAGAAGATCAGCGAGGCAGCTCGCTGCGCAAGCGTCGTCGACGCTTTGCAGCGCGTCGGGGCAAGCGCCATCGGGTGTGTCGGGCTGGCTACGCTCGTTGGGGAGGAAAAGGGTTCCCGTCCAGAGCAGGTCTCCGGACGACGGTACACCTGGCCCCATGGTGGGCGCCAAATGCCGGGTGGTAGGTGCGACATATGCCAATGGATGGCTTATCATTATGGGAGCCAGTAAGACATCGCCGGTGCCTGGAAACGGGATAAGGCGAAGACATGCACGCCGGCGGATCTTACCCAAGTTGGGGGCTCTCCGTGGAGATAATACCCCTACTCCTGCTCTGTGGGGTCTCCGCATGATCACTAGATCGATAAGAAGCTACAAGAGGCTCCTTGAGCTGTTCGGTGGAAGGAGGAAGAAGGGCGAGGCTAGCTCTCTTCTCTCTCTACGGTAGTGTCTAAAACTCTCTGAGCTCAACCCTTTGCATGGGTGCTCCGGGGGGTTTATATAGGCCTACCCCCGAGGGTACAATGGTAATCCGTCTAGGTGCGGGCCCAGGTCGTCAGCGTCTCCGACCGCCGGCTTCTGGGGCCCGCCATCTGGTGGGTCCCGCCGGGTGCCGGCCCATTGGCCGATAGGCCGGCCCCGCCGTATGGGGGTCTTGTCGGGGGCTGGTTACTGTTGCCTCACCTCTGATGACGAGGGCTTTGTCGAGGTAAGCGTGGCTACAGTGCTGCCGCCTTGCGGGCTCCTACTGTAGCCTTACCTCATCTTGTCTTCTTAATGGTGCACGTGCCCCGAGGGGGGAGCAAGCCGGCTATTGGAAGCCGGTCCGGCCTTAGGCCGGCTAGGGGAGGTCGGGTCGCCTTTGGATGTCTCTCTGACCAAAGGGGCCCGTCGCCTAGGGGCCGTACTGGTGACTCGTCGTGGATGACGTCATGATCCGCATGGCAACAGTGCCTCGCCGGACGGGAGATGGCCGCCCCGTACGGCGTACTGTAGCCATGCATGTTCCGAGATTCGGGGATGACAGGTCCCTGTAGCCACACCCCGTCCCATCACCGTTATGGGGGGTGGACTTTTAGGGTGCGACCCTTCATGGGCCGGCTTCTTGGAGTCGGCCCTTCATGGGCCGGCTTCTTGGAGTCGGTCCTTCACGGACCGGCTTCTTGGAGTCGGCCCTATTGTGGCGTCCTCCAAAGGTCGTTTATGGCCGGGCCTCCTTTCGCCAGCCGGCCTATGCGATAGCCGGCCGGAGAAAGGCGGCCCCGTGTCTTAGGTGCTTCAAGGCTTGGTAAGCCCATTGTTTTTTCTGAGGGCCAAAGGGAGCCGACTAGGCTACCCGTGGTCATTTACTCCGACACCTCCTCATCATAGTCACTAGCGGACTCATACCCACCATCCTCAGTAGCAATCATCACACGCCGAGATTTGCATTCTCTCACATAATGACCTCTTTCCTTACAACGACGACAAATAATATCATGTGTGTGCCCTGTTGATGCCATGGATGAAGAAGAGCTCTGTGCAGGCCTGACAGGTGTGCTCTTGGCAGATAGTGGTGGTTGTGCCTGCTTTCTTGTATCACGACTGGAGATGGCAGCTGACGGAGGTGCCGGTGCAGCAGAATGTGTGGAAGTAGAGGATGCACGTGGTGTCCATGATGAAGGTCGGCCTGCAAAAAAGTTAGTCGGCGCTAATGCATGTCGATTCTGCACTTCACGTTCAGCTTTGCAAGCAAGATGGAATAAATGAGTGATATTGTTATACTCCTTATACTCTAAAATGGTCTGAATCTCTCTATTTAACCTACACATGAAATGTGCAAGCATAGCTTCATTATCCTCAACAATACCACATCTAACCATGCTAGTTTGTAATTCCTGATAATATTCTTCTACAGAATTTTTTCCTTGGATTAAACGCTGCAATTCTTGTAGTAATTCACGTTGATAATATGGTGGAACCCAACGAGTATGCATAGCAGCTTTCAAAGCAGCCCAAGTAGTTGGGATATTATTTGGATATAATCTACGATGTTCATACGACCACACACAAGCAAAACTAGTGAATGCATAGAGAGCAGTAGCAATACGTCTCTCCTCGGGATATTGTAAACATGTAAAATGTTGTTCAGTTTCTAACTCCCAAGTAAGATATATATCATGAACATATCTACCCTCAAATGATGGAATATTCAATCTTAGTTTAGGGACATGGTCAGGATCTCGTACCTGAGGTGGTGGTGTGATACGTCTCCAAAGTATCTATAATTTTTTATTGTTCCATGCTATTATATTATTTGTTTTGGATGTTTTATATGCACTAATATGCTACTTTATATTATTTTTGGGACTAACCTATTAACCTAGAGCCCAGTGCCAATTTCTATTTTTTCCTTATTTTTGAGTTTTACAGAAAAGGACTATCGAACGGAGTCCAAATAGAATAAAACGTTCACGATGATTTTTCTTGGACCAGAAGACACCCAAGGAACTTGGAGTCCAAGTCAGAAGAGTCCCGAGGAGGCGAAAAGCCACCAGGGCACGCCCTAGGTGGGGGCTCCCTAGCTTGTGGCCCCCTCTGGAGTCCACCGACTTCCCTCTCAGCTCTATAAATCCTAAAATATTCCCAAACCATAAAAGGAGTCCACGAAAATACTTTTCTGCCATCGCAAGCCTCTGTTCCCGTGAGATCCCATCTTGGGGCCTTTTCCGGCGATTTGCCGGAGGGGGAATCGATCACGGAGGGCATCTACATCAACTCCATTGCCCTTCCGATGAAGCATGAGTAGTTTACCTCAGACCTACGGGTCCATAGCTAGTAGCTAGATGGCTTCTTCTCTTTCTTTGATCTTCAATACAATGTTCTCATTGATGTTCTTGGAGATCTATCCGATGTACTCTTCTCTTGCGGTGTGTTTGTCGAGATCCGATAAATTGTGGATTTATGATCGGCTTATGTATGAATATTATTTGAATCTTCTCTTAATTCTTATATGCATGATTTAATATCTTTGTATTTCTCTTTGAATTATCGGTTTGGTTTGGCCAACTAGATTGGTATTTCTTGCAATGGGAGAGGTGCTTAGCTTTGGGTTCAATATTGCATGATTTCACCCAGTGACAAAGTAGGGGTAGCGAGACACGTATTGCATTGTTGCCATCGAGGATAACAAGATGGGGGTTTTGAAAGCACAAGTGCTCCCTGGGTGATTTTGGTAATTAATGTCAACATATCTCTTGTTGGACTAATACTTTTACCTAGTATGTTTCAGATAAGTTCAACAATGGAGTGGCATGGACTAGAGGATGTGGAACCCCTTCAAGATGCTAAGGACAAAGGATTGGCTCAAGCTCAAAGCACAAGACTCTACATTTTACTTTTAGTGATCCAAGATCACACTAAGTACATAGGAAAGCCAATACTATTAAGAGAGGATGAGGTGTTGCTTAATGGCTTGCTTGCTCAAAGTGCTTAGTGATATGCTCCAAAGCCCTCAACTACTTTCTCACATCCACATATGTCCCATACCAAAAGTCAAACTCGGCCCCACCGAAACTTTCTACCCGTCGCCACCTAGTTCTCATGACATAGCCACTGCCACAAACCCCAGTCTTTTCGTTCTCGCCGATAGGGATCTCGGTCTCACCGAGATGGGATTGTAATCTCTCTGTTTCCCTTCGTAACATTTCGATCAAACCGAGATAAGCGATCGGTCTCACCGAGATTGCAATGCAAACTCACTGTTTCCCTTTCGTAATGTTTTGGTCCAACCAAGATGAGTGAATCGGTTCCACCGAGTTTGACTGACCAACTCTCTGTGTGTCTATTACCAAAATCGGTCTCACCGAGTTTGGGTAATTGGTCTCACCGAGATTACATTATGCCCTAACCCTAACCATATCGGACCTACCGAGTTGACATGTTGGTCCCACAAAAATTCCTAACGGTCACATTATTTACTAAATCGGTCCAATCGAGTTTCGGTCCCACCGAGTTTGGCAAGTTGTATGTAACGGTTAGATTTTGTGTGGAGGCTATATATACCCCTCCACCCACTCTTCATTCGTGAAGAGAGCCATAAGGACATGCCTACACTTCCAACATACATTTTCTGAGAAAGAACCACCTACACTTGTGTTGAGGTCAAGATATTCCATTCCTACCACATAAATCTTGATCTCTAGCCTTCCCCAAGTTACTTTCCACTCAAATCTTCTTTCCACCAAATCCAAATCCTGTGTGAGAGAGAGAGAGAGTTGAGTGTTGGGGAGACTATCATTTGAAGCACAAGAGCAAGGAGTTCATCATAAACACACCGTTTGTTACTTCTTGGAGAGTGGTGTCTCCTAGATTGGCTAGGTGTCACTTGGGAGCCTCCGTCAAGATTGTGGAGTTCAACCAAGGACTTTGTAAGGGCAATGAGATCGCCTACTTCATGAAGATCTACCCTAGTGAGGCAAGTCCTTCGTGGGAGACGGCCATGGTGGGATAGACAAGGTTGCTTCTTCGTGGACCCTTCGTAGGTGGAGCCCTCCATGGACTCGCGCTACCGTTACCCTTCATGGGTTGAAGTCTCCATCAATGTGGATGTACGATAGCACCACCTATCAGAACCACGGCTAAAAAATCTTCGTGTCTCCAAATTGCTTCTGCACACTCCAATCCCATCCCTTTACATTCTTGCAATTTGCATGCTTTACTTTCCGCTGCTCATATACTCTTGGCATGCTTGCTTGATATGTATTGTGAATGTTAAAACTTGTGCACAACTCCACTTCAACTTAAAGAAATTAAAAACTGCTACTTTTCTTGCTTAGAGTCTATTCACCCTCCCCCTCTAGACACCTCTTCTTGATCCCTTCAATTGGTATCAGAGCTTTGGTCTCCATTGCTTTGGTTTAAACACCATTGGAGGAAGATGGATGAGTCTACTTTGGGGAGTCTTAGACATAGAGTGCCTATACTTGATGGAAAGTATTTTCATGAGTGGAAGAATGAGATGCTTGTGATTTTCAATGAATATCATTTGAACAAGTACATTACTAGCCCTTGTGCACCTCATGTTGATCCTATGCATCCTACTCTTGATGAGTCAATTGACATGATTTGCAATCTTAGAGCTGTTAATCTTATCACTAGAGGTTTGCCTAGAAACTTGATTGGATGTTTGCCTACTCTTGATTGCGCCTACACCATATGGAAATTTCTTGAGGAACGTTTTCCAAACTATTCCTTGCAAAATCTAGATGAAATTCTCCATAAGTCTATTGCCTTGAGTAAGATGAATTCCAATGATCCTAAGTTTGGTGATTGTCTATTTGAGCTTACAAATTTTATGCGTGCCAAAGGAGATGTTGGAATTATTAGTGATATTATTTTCGAAGCTATTAGAATTCATAAAGAAGATCATTGTCAAACTCATTCTAACGAATCACCCTCTCTAGGAATTGATCCATCACATGACTATGTTGAACATGGATACTATGATGAGGATGATGATAGTGACTTTGATCTTGATGATGCAATGAGACACTTTGGTCTTATGGAAAATCTTCGGGGATACATGGCAGGAGGAAAGGAATGGGTTCTTGATAGTGGATGTACCGATCACATGACCGGAGATAAAGATATGTTTCGTGAGCTTGCTGAAAACGACGGCCCTCGAAAGTATGTCACTTTTGGAGACAACTCAAAGGGTAAGGTGGTTGGCCTCGGTAAGGTGGCCATCTCACATGATAGCTCCATACAAAATGTCATGCTCGTTGAATCTCTTGGGTACAATTTACTTTCAGTATCTAGACTTGCTGATTTCGGTTTCAATGTCCTATTTACTGAAGTAGATTGCCAAGTGTTTCGTAGAGATAATCATAAAATGGTCTTTACCGGTATACGTAGAGGTGATCTTTACATTGTTGATTTCACTAAAAAGGCTCAACCTAGAACTTGCTTAATTGCTAAATCCTCTAAAGGTTGGTTATGGCATAGACGATTAGGTCATGTGGGCATGCGAAACCTTGACAAGCTTATTAAAGGAAATAATATCCTTGGCATTAACGATGTCATATTGGATAAGGATAGACTTTGCAGCGCTTGTCAAGCAGGTAAACAGGTTGGAGGAAGGCATCCCGTGAAGAACATCATGACCACAAGGAGGCCACTCGAGCTACTTCACATGGATCTTTTTGGTCCCAACGCATATAAAAGTCTCGGTGGAAATTCTTTTGGTCTAGTCATAGTCGATGATTTTTCAAGATTTACGTGGGTGTTCTTTCTCGATGATAAATTGCAGGTCCAAAAGATCTTCAAAAACTTAGCTAGGAAGGCCCAAAATCAATTTGAAGTGAAGATCAAGAAGGTTTGCAGAGACAACGGAACGGTGTTCAAGAACGCACATGTGGACACCTTCCTTGACGAAGAAGGGATTTCACATGAGTTCTCGGCTACGTACACACCTCAACAAAATGGAGTTGTTGAGAGGAAGAACCAGACGCTCATCAAAATGGTGAGAACGATGCTTGATGAATACAAGACGCCGAAGCACTTTTGGGCGGAAGCGGTTGAGACAGCTTGTCATGCAACAAATCGCTTGTATCTTCAAAAGCTACTCAGCAAGACGGCATACGAGCTCCTCACCGGTAACAAACCCTAAGTTGGATACTTTCGAGTATTCGGCTCAAAGTGCTACATTGATAAGCATCGTCGTTCTAAATTTGCTCCTAAGTCTCATGAAGGTTTCCTACTTGGTTATGGCTCAAACTCTCACACTTACCGTGTCTACAATAATTTCACCCAAAAGGTTGAAGAGACGGTAGATGTGAAGTTTGATGAATCTAACGGCTCGCAAGTAGAACAATTGTCAATTGATGTAGGAGACAAAGACCCTTTGGAAGCAATCCAAGACTTGTCTATTGGCAAGATTCGTCCAACGGAGGTGAAGGAGAGTACCTCATCCGTCCAAGTGGAAGCTTCCACCTCAGGACAAGGTGAACCAAGAGTTGATACGGAAGCATCCACAAGTGGGATGCATCAAGATGAAGAAAACGAGGAAGTACACCAAGATGAACATGAACAACCTCCTTCTCCACCACGACAAGAGAACGACAACGTCAACAATGAAGAAGGCCAAGAAGAAGAAGATGATGAAGAAGATGTTCCACCAAGATCCAAGCCAAAGCTTTCACGAGTTCGAGCAAGAGTTGCCAAAGACCATCCCGTCGAGCAAATCTACAATGATATCCAAACCGGGAGAATCACTCGCTCTAAAACTCGTTTAGCTAACTTTTGTGAACATTATTCATTCATATCTAGCATTGAACCTATGAAGGTTGAAGAATCATTGGAAGATCCGGATTGGATAAACGCCATGCATGAAGAGCTACACAACTTTGACAGAAACCAAGCGTGGACATTGGTCGAGAAGCCCGACAACAACCACAACATCGGTACCAAATGGGTGTTTCGCAACAAGCAAGATGAAGATGGACAAGTATTTCGCAAAAAAGCACGTCTCGTCGCCCAAGGCTACACTCAAGTCGAAGGTATGGACTATGGTGAGACTTATGCCCCCGTTGCTAGACTTGAGTCCATTCGCATCTTACTTGCCTATGCTAATCACCATGATATCACCTTGTACCAAATGGACATTAAAAGTGCTTTTCTAAAAGGTGAAATTGAGGAGGAAGTTTATGTTAAGCAACCTCCCGGCTTTGTCAATCCTAAGAAACCTAATCATGTTTACAAACTTCACAAAGCTCTTTATGGTCTTAAACAAGCTCCTAAAGCGTGGTATAAATGCCTGACCAAGTTCCTTATTGAAAAAGGCTTTGAAATTGGAAAAATTGATTCTACTCTTTTTACTAAAAGGGTTAATGGAGAACTATTTGCGTGCCAAATCTATGTTGATGATATTATATTTGGTTCGACTAACCCTCACTTTAGTGAAAAGTTTGGAAAGCTAATGTCGGAGAAGTTTGAGATGTCTATGATGAGTGAACTCAAGTTCTTTCTCGGTTTGCAAATCGAGCAAACTAAGGAAGGTACCTTTGTTTCTCAAACGAAGTACACCAAGGACTTATTTAAGAAGTTCAATATGCAAGAATGAAAAGGTATGACTACACCCATGCCTACTAGTGGACATCTTGATTTGACCAAAGATGGTGAACCGGTTGATCAAAGGTTTACCGCTCCATGATTGGTTCATTGTTATATCTATGTGCTTCATGTCCCGATATTATGCTAAGTGTGTGCATGTGTGCACGATATCAAGCCGCCCCTAAAGAATGTCATCTTAAGGTTGTGAAAAGGATAGTGAGATACTTAATACATACACCAAATTTTGGCATTTGGTATCCTAAGAGGGCCTCTTTTAATCTTGTTGGCTACTCTGACTCGGACTATGCTGGTGACAAGGTTGATAGAAAGTCCACTTCAGGTACTTGACAATTTCTTGGTAGATCTCTTGTGTCTTGGTCCTCCAAGAAACAAAACTCGGTATCCTTATCCACCACCGAAGCGGAATACATTGCCGCTGGTTCATGTTGTGCTCAATTACTTTGGATGACCCAAACTCTTAAAGATTATGGGATACATGTGAAACATCTTCCATTGCTTTGTGACAATGAAAGTGCTATCAAGATTGCTCACAATCCTGTGCAACACTCTCGAACTAAGCATATTGAAGTTCGTCATCATTTCATTCGAGATCACGTTGCTAAGGGTGATATAAACCTTAAGCATGCTCGTACTGACAAGCAAAAAGTGTTTTGCGGGTTGAGAGGTGAATTGAACATCATTTATGCTTCTAACTTGGAGTAGGAACTCCATTTGGATACATGGAAGGCATGAGCCTTTGACTAATCCTTGATATTTCTCTTATGATGACAATCTTATGTCCTGGATATATTTGCACCTTGCATGTTATCTAACCCGTGTAGGTACTTGGATGAATCTAAATCTATGAGATTGCAACTCACTCACATCTTGAGCAATCTCTACATCAACAAGTCTCTACACAATGGTGGTTGAAGACGAGGAAGCACGAAACCCTTCAAACATATCCTTTGACAAATTCTATCACTACTGGAATCTGGCACTTTGCCATCTGCCATGGTTGATGGCAAAGGCATGGTCGGCGGATGGCAAAGGCTTTGCCATCTGCCAGCAGATGGCAAACAGTTTGTCTGAAACCCTGCCGGTAAAGGCTTCTTTGCCGTCTGCTGGCTGATGGCAAAGAGCCTGTGCCTTTGCCATCAGCTGGCAGATGGCAAAGCCTCTTAACGGGGTTAGCCCTGTTAGAAGGCTAACGGCATACTTTGCCGTCTGCCAGCAGATGGCAAAGGCTGCAAGCTCTTTGCCGTCTGCCAGCAGATGGCAAAGGTTGCATGCTTCTTTGCCATCTGCTGGCAGATGGCAAAGAGCCCAAATAGGCCAGCCCAAATTTTACATGTAGATGACACGTGGCCTCTTTGCCATCTGCCAGCTGATGCTCTTTGCCATCTGCCAGCAGATGGCAAAGTGACTATATTGCCCCATTTAAATTTTTTTTTTCTTATATCAGTTCCTTTTCACAGAAAATCAAACACAAATATATTTATATGACCAATATAGCATATTCAACACATATTACCAATAGTCATGAACACATATATATCCAACACATGTTACCAATAGTAGCAAGTTTCATCCGTACATATACATAGTTTCATCAATATTACACAGTTTCATCCATAGGTAGCAAGTTTCACAAGGTCAAAACAAAAACTAAATACAAGCACTCCATCAACCCAAGCTTCCGTGATCTTAAGAAAATTTGTAAAATGGGAAAGAAGAAAGTTAGAAGAAGAAGACTAGAAGAAGAAGATTATTATGATGCGGAAATATGCATGGATTGTCAAAACTTGCATTATCCTACTATCACTAGTACAACAAAGCTGCAGGTTGGCATAGTTCATGAACCATGTACATCATGACAAATACAATATCATCCAATGCTCGACTATGAACAAAATTGAACAATTACACCTCACAAAGGAAGAGCATAGAACCAACAAGCAAGTAGGAGGGGTATAAGAGGACTTGAGGAGCTCACTGGAGGGGGTTCTAGCCTAGGCCGAGCTTCATCACCATGGATGCGGCTAGGGGAATCAGACGAGTCTACCATCATAGGAGCAGCAGCAGCACCACCGCCAAAACTAGAATGGCCGGAGCGAATCACCATCATATGTGTACAACTACCAGTGTTGTAGTACTTGAGAAGATGAATATAACACAGCTCACACACATAGGTACAAAGTAATAGAATACAGACAAGTTACTAAGTGGAGTAGTAGTAGAAGGGACCTAAGCTAGCACCCATGCCAAGAGACATACTACTAGTAAATTGTAGTTATGGGTGAGACAAGAGCACAGGTGGTGCTGCTAGAGAGGGAACTATGGGCACTCGGAATAAATTAACAGAGTATGCATGAATGGGAAAACTCAAGAGTAAAATTGGAAGTAAATTGAGCCATATAAACAGTAAAAAGGATTGAACTCAGAAGGGATTGAACCTAACAGCCCAACTGATGTGTGGCGACGGCAAGCACGACATCAATTTTATACAACACATGCACCATGAGAGTGATTAGACCTACAAATGAAGAAGTACACTTGTTCAATCATACCTCAAATGAAGTGCTAGATAAAAACAGAGCAATTCACATGAAAACAGGGAGGTAAAAGCAGAACCAGAGGATCATGAAGCAGCCGGAGCTGGGATTTTGCTTTTTCTCTGGAACTAACAAAACATGCTAACAAGTTATCAGAACCATTCCATGATGCTACATAGCATTGGAACTAACAATACATGCTAATAAGTCATCAGAGCTACTACATGATGCTACATGACCCTATCAAGAAACAAATCATCCAATCATGCCAACATAATCAAGCAAAGAAAATCTAAAGCATAATATTTGCTATCAACTCTCACATTTCTTTTTGTTATCTAAGAGACAGTAGGTTGTATATTTACAGGGTATTAGACAAGTATACAACGAAGCAGAAAATCGAAACTGACAAATCTTTCTAAGCATGGACACCTACAAGAACCTACATTCGTGAATATTTCCAAGCCTGTGCATTTTTAACCAGTTAGACTTACAAATTGTTCAGCAAGAAAAAAAAAAGTCATATGGAAGCTGATCCCAAAGCTGATCCCAAAGAACCACTAGAAGAAGCTCCAGAAGAAGCTGATCCCAAAGTATGATTCAGAAAAATTTGATGAAGCAAATAGTTCGCGACTGAAAAATTAGTTGTTCTGATACCATCCTAAAGAGCACAGCCGCTACAATATCACTTAGTACTTAGTAGTTGTCATTCTTCAGAAACAATGAAAATAGTAAAAACTGAAAATGTGAAATGGAAAGTATGATAAGATTACAAAGGCCAAAAAATTCGTGTTCAATTGTCAGTTATACAAATAAGCAGCAGGATGAGTATAACCTACACGTTAACTTGTTCCAGTGGTGCTAATTACAGTTCAGTATACCACTCCTTCAGGACATCATGCAGAAAAAATTAGTATAAACTAAACAGCATCAATGAGGACATTGTTAATTCCAAAGGAAAGTGTGCTTTGTTATAGCAAAGACCAGAGTTTCCAACAACAATGAGGGCCACAGAAGCTCCCAAGAGCATAGCCTAACTACATGTTGAACCAACATCTCACTAAAGATCTGTGTCCGCTAATAACAGAGCATGAGCTCACCGTAAACAAATTTTCACATGGTAAATAGACAATCATCTACGTTTACTACAACATTGTCCTGAGTTGTGGTGCTCTCATGGGCCAGCTAGTGAAATATCAATCATATAGGGGCAGGGAGAACAGTTGTAGCATCTGGTATACCTGGATGCAGTACAGAGACGATTTGGGAGTGGCGTCTTCTCCATGCCAAGGACGGTGACGCTGACGTCGATGGTGCTTCTTCAACACGTCATCTTCATAGCCGTAGCACTTGTGTCATGCAAGGAGAATATACTTCAACCCTAAATGATCGCAAGAATCCTAAGAAACACCACATGGTAGCAATAACATATTAGTTTATTTTAAAGTGGCAGAGCATCAAGCTTCTGGAATGAAAAGAGAATTAAGTAAATAGCACAAAATCATATTTCAAAGAGGAAAAGCATCAAGAAGGCAATTTAGACAACACAACAACATGAGTTAATATATTCAAAATGAAATCCTGGAAGACACAAATTGAATTTCACTATACAGTGAAATGTTGGACATAGACAAACATGCAATACTGTAAATTGGGTAAAACTCCAGCATCTTGTGTTTCTTTTTTAGTAGCAGTTTAGTTACCGCATTTACCTCGGCATTCTATCGATGAATCCATCCCAAAAATGGTTGCAAGCTAGCGTGACCTGCATTTCCCTCTTTCTCAGACTGGAGTCACCCAGGAGCATCACATGCGTATAGTTTCATTTTCCATCAGCGATGACAACTTCAGAATGCTATGTAAATAGTAAAAGAAAGATACAAATTAGGGTCTAAATACTCAGCGTTGTTAGTGTTGTGACCGACAGTAGCTAGTTGCATGCAAACGAAATAGTATCAACAGAGGCAAGAGGATACATTTAGTGTGAATACAAATTGATAGGCACAACTATAATCAGAAATTATGTACCATGAGAATCTACATATACATGGGATTTTTCTAAAGATAGTTAACAGTGCAAGCATAGAAGAATCCACCAGAGCAAACTGGTGACCATCAATTATAGCAGCATAAATACAAGATATCTTTGTTTTCAGACATTTTAAGCAGTCCTTGTACAGATACTGTGGCGGCGGAACGGCAAGCAAGATCTAGTAGTATAATTCATGGCTGCTCAAGCAAAGATCGCATCTATTCAAGAGTCCATTGAAAATCTTCTCTGAAGAGATATGATTTCTGAACTCCAGTACAATATTTCTTATCTGAAGAGATATGATTTCTTGTGGTGTTTCATGCTTGTCCCCATCATTTGCTGTTGCCTGGAGCCTTCTTTGTCCACATAGATTTGGCAGGTGAAGATTTGCTATGGGTTAATAACAGAGTAGTAGTGTCAGTTCAGCAGCATAGTTTTGTCGGCATAGACCGTGTGCCTTACTGATAGACAACAAGCATACCTGGTTCAAGCGTGCAACCTTGAGCTCGAAGGTCGAGATCTCGAAAGCCTGCTGCTCGAACAGGTCCGTCAGCTTGTAGGCCACCGTGCCCAGGTGGTCGACGGCGTTGACAACGGCCCTCACCGTGTAGTCCTTCAGGTTGTCCAGCACCCTGATGACAATTAGAGAGTTCAGTTTCATGAAAACATGCCATATTCTCAAGCAAGATTACAACACACGTTTGAAATCACTACACTGTTGACTGTTCATTCACCAAAAATTACCATACAAAATCGACTCTACTCCATGCTTCAGAACTTTGTTCTGCACTGTTAGACACAAGGAGGGTGAACCCCTTTGATATAATTCGAATGAAGTGACAAACTGACACCACATGACTAGGGAACAACCAGAACAAATCCAGTCGCCGGTACATGGTACATAGGCTGTTTGTCGTTCAGAAATCATATCTCTTCAGATAAGCTTTATCCAGTCATACCATGGAATCAGTTGAAAATAATAAAATAAAGACTTTTTAAGAATTTGATTAAAATGAGGGCATATGCATCATGATTAAAGGTTGCTCCCTATACTGTATAAAACTTTCAGTGCTAGTTAATATAATCACATAGCACATTATCCTTCCACTTTCAGGTTTACATTATCAAGAATATTAGTTAGATGGTAGGTGCAAGAACGTGTGCTTGTAAATCAAGGTTCAGGGAGATCACTGTCTGACTTACTGTATTGGAACCAACAAAAGACTGCACCAACAAGAGAAGTTGTGCACCCACTAGATCCCATGGACCACGCCCGCCGGAGAAAGAGAAGCCGCCCCATAGGCAGCACCACTTCATCGTCGATGGCCACCGCGAGGACACCCTTGACCAGAACCGCCCCTACGCACCTCCCCCTTGACGCCACATGCCACACCTCTTTAACACCATCCTATATAAATAGAGTAGCAAAAATCTCAACATTGTGTTCATACATGTGAGTGCCTGGTTGAGTCTCGGAGAGAGAGAGAGAGAGAGAGAAAGAGAGAGAGAGAGAGAGATCATACCGGATCCAAATCAACAGGAGCCAGGCTGCGAGAAATCCATCAACGGTGGCTCAGATCCCGCGCCAGCCCGACCAGCCCCTCGAACGGAACGCATCAAGGGCCCCGCCTCTCGGTCCACAGCTCGCGCCGCCGCGGACATCCCGAGCCCCGTGGAGTGCGCCGCCGGCCGCAGGCGCCGCAACGGCGGTGGTCCCGCTCATGGAGTCGTCCATGGCCGCCGCCGCGTGCATCTCCTCATTGACCCCGACTATCGACCACCGGAACGCGAAGAAGAGGGAGGGGCTCGCGACGCAGCAGGGCGGGCCGGTGGAGGAGTAGCAGCAGGGCGGCGGCGGGGCTCCTAGGGCGCAGAAGGAGGAGGAGGAGGTGGGAGGGAGCGGCGGCGGGTGAGGAAGGAAGGAGCGAGGGGCGTGGGGCTGTGGATTGGGGCTAGGGTGAGGAAGGAAGGAGCGAGCGGCGGTGGATGTTTTTTTACCTGGATGGGTGGGGGGAGAGGGAGGGGATAACCCCACAGTTTTTTTACCTGGAAAAAAATAACCCCATCTCTTTGCCAGCAGATGGCAAAGAATTTTTGCCGTCTGCTGGCATATGGAAAAGACGTGGGGCTGGTACGCCGGTACACTCTTGATGGACACAGGATTTGGCAACCTCTTTGCCATCTGCTGGCAGATGGCAAAGATTATTTGCCATCCACTAGCAGATGGCAAAGAATTGGCTGATGGCAACCGTGTTCTTTGCCGTCTGTCAGTTCTTTGCCATCTGTTTTTTATAAGCAGATGGCAAAGACGTTCTTTGCCATCAGCTGGCAGATGGCAAATTCCCTGTTTCCAGTAGTGTATATTGAGTTTCATGATTGTCATTTTGGATACACAAATGCTCTTCCTTGCAAAAACTAACCCATGTAGGTAGATGCACTCAAATTCCAAGTGGTGCTCCCAACTCTTGATGAGCTACATCAACCTTGAGGAACTCACACAAGTTCAACTACATGATCACGATCAACACCACCACCCAAGGTATGTTATTCTATCTTTGAGAAGCTTTACTCCAAGTCATTAGTCAAAGCACCTCAACAAGATCTGAATACATCAAAATGCTTAAATGAAAAATGGTAACCCCATTTTGAGCTTAAATGATGAGTATGACCTATGATCAAGTGATCTCAATTGACTCCTAAGTCAATATACTCTAACATAGGTGACTTTGTCGCCGACCAATTCTAGATGAAGTTCTCTTGTGTTCTTTTCTGTGCTCTTGCATTTTTCTCATGCATATTTGTTTCCCCTTTCAAAAAAACTTCATCTAGATTTCTTTTCTTTTATTTCTGTTCTGCATTCCCTGCATCCAATTATTTGCAAATCTTTCAGTTAATTCCTTGCAAATCCTTGTGAGATCTTTCTTGTCTAGTAAGTTGAGGTGACAAGTGTTTTCTCTGCGATGAACTCGATCTCACCGGTCTGTTGCCTTCGGTCCAACCGAATTCTTTCAGTGCAATCGAAGCACACAACTCGGTGCCACCGATTTCACCGCAGGAAAGATAGCTTGCCACTTGTTCCTGCATTCTTTCTGATCCAGCTCCACTCAATGATTCTTGTCCTCTACCAGCATCACATTCGACTCGCTGCTTTGCACTGTGACTCCAGGACCAAACCCATTTGTAACAAAAATCCAGAAGAACCCTTCTTGGAAATTGATGTCAAAGGGGGAGAGAGAGATCACATCAAAGCTTAATCATTTCTATAGGGGGAGAAAATACTCAGGAGGAGAGAGACCCCAGATGCTTGGTGTTCAAGAGGAGAGAAGTCACATGTCTTCAAGAGGGGAAAGACATGTTCATATTTGATTGATTGCTTTAGCTCTGTTTATCTTCTTTGCTCTGATTTTCTGTTCCCTATCTTCTCCCAATATCCCATGCTAGATTCAGGGGGAGCAAGACATCTAAGGGAAGGAAATCCTTGAATTCATTGCACATCTTTACCTTTGGGGACATGTCTATATCCAATGGGGTACTTAGTACTCACTCTCTACATGTCATCCCAGTCTTAGTACTCTTGTGGTTTGTTTTGTTTGCTCTGGTTAGTAGGTGTATCTGTGTTATCTAGCCTTGTTTACGCAGGTTCATTCCTTCCTAAGCCAACTCAAGACCACAAGGTAAGTATATGCATCACAGTCATGTGTATGAGGATTTCTTGCTGATGTACATACTGTTTGCAAGAAGGACTCATGAGCATGAAGGTACATTTCCTATATTCACACCATTTGCTCTGATGCATATAGCCAAGATACATATAACACATTGCTTACTCTGGCATGCTTATGCATTCACATGCTCCTATATTCCATATTTACATGATTGCATACATGTAGGGGGAGCCTATGCATGTTACATGTCTTTCCAAAGCTTTACTTGTTACTCTCTATATCTTTATCTGAAGACTTGATGTATGTTGTCATCAATTACCAAAAAGGGGGAGATTGAAAGCACAAGTGCTCCCTGGGTGATTTTGGTAATTAATGTCAACATATCTCTTGTTGGACTGATACTTTTACCTAGTATGTTTCAGATAAGTACAACAATGGAGTGGCATGGACTAGAGGATGTGGAACCCCTTCAAGATGCTAAGGACAAAGGATTGGCTCAAGTTCAAAGCACAAGACTCTACATTTCACTTTTAGTGATCCAAGATCACATTGAGTCCATAGGAAAGCCAATACTATTAAGAGGGGATGAGGTGTTGCTTAATGGCTTGTGAGGGAGTCCTGGATTAGGGGGTGTCCGGATAGCCGCACTATCACCTTTGGCCGGACTCCTGGACTATGAAGATACAAGATTGAAGACTTCGTCCTGTGTCCGGATGGGACTTTTCTTGGCGTGGAAGGCAAGCTTGGCGATGCGGATATGTAGATCTCCTACCATTGTAACCGACTCTGTGTAACCCTAACCCTCTCCGGTGTCTATATAAACCGGAGGGTTTTAGTCCGTAGGACGAACAACAATCATACCATAGGCTAGCTTCTAGGGTTTAGCCTCTTCGATCTCGTGGTAGATCTACTCTTGTACTACCCATATCATCAATATTAGTCAAGCAGGAGTAGGGTTTTACCTCCATCGAGAGGGCCCGAACCTGGGTAAAAACATCGTGTCCCTTGTCTCCTGTTACCATCCGCCTAGACGCACAATTCGGGACCCCCTACCCGAGATCCGCCGGTTTTGACACCGACATTGGTGCTTTCATTGAGAGGTTCCTCTGTGCCATCACCTTTAGGCCCGATGGCTCCTTCGATCATCAACAACGACGCGGTCCAGGGTGAGACTTTTCTCCCCGGATAGATCTTCATATTCGGCGACTTTGCACTGCGGGCCAATTCACTTGGCCATCTGGAGCAGATCGAAAGCTACACCCCTGGCCATCAGGTCAGATTTGGGAGTTTGAACTACATGGCCGACATCCGCAGAGACTTGATCTTCGATGGATTCGAGCCACAGCCAAGCGCGCCGCACTGTCGCGATGGGTATGATCTAGCTCTGCCGCCGAACAATGCCCTGGAGGCCGCACCAGCATCCGCTCCGACCCTTAGCTCGAAGCCGACTTCGCCGATCGAGGACGAGTGGCTGGACACTGTCCCGGGGGCTATGATCTCTATGGCGATTGAGCCGAACACCATCCCTGTCCTTTGTAAAGCCCGTGACTCCGAGGTGCCGGACTCCTCTCTGGACTCTGAACCTCCCGCGCCCCTGCCAATCAAATCTAATTGGGCGCCAGTTATGGAGTTCACCGCCGCGGACATCTTTCAGCACTCGCCCCTTGGCGACATCCTGAATTCACTAAAGTCTCTCTCTTTATCAGGAGAGCCCTGGCCGAACTATGGCCAGGAAGGTTGGGATGCGGACGACGAAGAAATTCAACACCCACCCACCACCCACTTCATAGCCACTGTCGAAAGTTTAAACGACGTGCTCAATTTCGACTTCGAAGACATTGACGGTATGGACAACGATGTAGGAGATAACCACAAACCAGCACCTACAAGGTACTGGACAGCCACCCCATCTCACGATGTATACATGGTGGATACACCTAAAGGAAGTGACGACGAGGAACAACGGGACGCTGCGAAGGATAAATCCCTCGAAAAGCAGTCAAGACAGCGACAAAAGCACCGCACAAAGTCCCGCCTCGACAAAGACGGCGGCCATACAGACCCAGCCATAGAGCAGGTCAAAACGGTGGACGACGAACATGCCATTGAACAACCGTCTGAATAGGACAACTTGGATAAACAATCCGTCCCCGGTGAAGATAACAGTCCGGACGATCTCACACCGGACAAGTTGTTGGAGCAGAAGAACCTCCACAAAAGGCTCGTCGCCACTGCGCGTAGCCTGAAAAAGTAGAAGCGGAAGCTCAAAACAGCGGAAGATACACTCAGAATCAGATGGAGCAAAGTACTCAACACCGCAAACAAATACGGTGATAGTCGCCAAACAAAGAGCTACCCGAAGCGCAAACTACTGCCCGAATTCGATGAGGAGGCCTTACAGCCCCCGCAATCAAAGAACAAAGAGGCCGCCCGGTCGGATGGACGACCACATGACAAGCATAGAGCGGCAAGCGGCACCACACACAAGCCAGCACGCGATCTGCATAAGGATTCGCATCAAAGGATGGCCTAGTTAGGTCCATCTACGGGCCAAGAAAGCAAGCTCTTCTAAGTAATGCAACACGCCAAATACCCGGACATCACGGCACACCCAAATATAGGGGAGCCGCACACCCCCTATGTTTCACCGATGAGGTGCTCGATCACGAATTCCCAGCGGGATTTAAACCCGTAAACATAGAGGCATACGACGGAACAACAGACCCTAGAGTTCGGATTGAGGATTACATCCTCCACATACACATGGCTAGAGGAGATGATCTCCATGCCATAAAATACTTACCCCTCAAGCTCAAAGGGCCAGCATGGCACTGGCTTAAAAGCCTCCCTGAAAATACCATTGGAAGTTGGGAGGAGCACGAGGATGCTTTTCGGGCAAATTTTCAAGGGACTTATGTCTGCCCTCCGGATGCAGACAATTTAAGTCACATAACTCAACAACCCGTAGAGTCAGCCCGCAAATTCTGGAACAGGTTCCTCACCAAAAAGAACCAAATAGTCGACTGTCCGGACGCTGAAGCCTTAGCAGCTTTCAAACACAACGTCCGAGATGAATGGCTCGCCAGGCACCTTGGCCAGGAGAAGCCAAGAACAATGGCCGCACTAACAAACCTCATGACCCGCTTTTGCGTGGGAGAGGATAGTTGGCTGGCAAGATGTAGTACAAGTGACCCAAGTACATCCGAAGTCAGAGATGTAAACGGGAAACCACGACGCAGCAAGGACCAGCGCTGGACAAGGGGAAATAGCCTGAAGAGCACGACAGTCAACGCCGGATTCAAAAGCTCTTGGCAGAATCATAAAAAACTGCCCCTCAAGGATAACAGCCACGAGCTATCCAACTTAAACAAAATCTTGGACAAAATATGCCAAATCCATAGTAACCCCGGGAAGCCTGCAAACCATACCCACAAAGATTGTTGGGTCTTCAAGCAGTCCGGAAAACTCAATGCCGAACACAAGGGGCTCGACACACTAAGCGAGGACGATGACGAACCCCACAAGCAGAGCACCGGAAAACAAAAGAATTTCCCACAAGAAGTCAAAACAGTAAACTCACTTCAAGTGATAAAAGGGAAAATCAGAATGGTGCCCATAGAAATACGCGCCGCACGGCCTATCCCAGCGAAGTCTCGACATTGGTTGTCAAAACCAATCACCTTTGATCATCAGGATTATTCCGGAAGTATCCGGAACAATGGATGGACTGCCCTGATATTAGATCTTATAATCGACGGACTCCAATTCACAGAAGTCCTAATGGACGGCGGTAGTGATCTAAACCTGCTATATCAGGACACAATCCGCAAAATGGGGATAGACCCAACCAAAATTCGCCACAGCAACACCTCCTTCAAGGGGGTAATGCCAGGCCTATATGCCCATTGTACGGGCTCCCTACTGCTAGAAGTTGTGTTCGGCTCATCCGACAACTTCCGCCGCGAAAAGTTAACCTTCCATATCGCCCCACTAAAAGGAAGCTATCAAGCACTATTGGGGCGTGAAGCTTTCGCCCGATTTAACGCAATACCGCATTATGCATCTTTTACACTTAAAATGCCCAATACACGCGGCATCATCTCATTAAAGGGAAGTATCAAGTGTTACTCGAGCACGGAAGAACGTGAGACTGCCTGGACAGTCACACACTAATCCGGCTCCGCTCAACCAAGCACTTGAAGAGGTCATTCGGACCCCAGACACGGTTAGACGAGTCCGGCGTAAATATATAAAGGCCTACTAGCCGCACACCCCCGTACAAGGGGCTGCATGCATGTACAACAAGAGACAATAAAGCTCAATTTTATTCGCTTTTCGAATCGTACTCTGTTTATTTAATATAAAGTACATTTTTCGCACGATCTTTCTTCAACTAAGTTCTTCTCTTTTACAGATGAACACCGTGCTACACCCATCCAGGATACGGCACAACGGAGACACAGGCGCAGACGTGCAGTAGGGACCCGTTGCAAGGATTCTTTTCAGATTAAGACCCTGCATAAACCTTTTTTACTGTCTCTTGTTGATACATATCCCCCGGTTTCTTGCTATAACCGAGGAGGAGGCTAGCGTTTTTGCATCGGCCTCATCAGAAATTTTTGCGCGTACCTGGACACCAGGGGCTTAGGGCATTGTTCTGCCCATTTTCATAAAGACCGAATACCTTAGGGAGTGTTCAGCGTCTCGAGTTAGGCCTTATATGCATCAGCTCCGAATCATGTCTTTGGTCAAATGTTGGGTTTGCCCGGCTCCTGTGTTTTGATGCCTTATGTTCTGTTCTATCGGCTAACGCGGCACCAGGAGAACTACTGCGATTGTGCCCCGGTTCGGCCTGTTGAGCACCTCAGTAGAGAAAGCCGAAAACTAACTGTCATGATATAGCGTGAGACTGGTCAACCACTCGATGACCCACAGGAATGTTTAGAATTCCTACGCATTAACGAAGGACCGTTTCCCGGTCAGGCACATACGCGCCCCGAATTCGGGAGAGCGTGGTGCCCCTAGGGGCTATATTGTAGCCCCACCATCGAACTCCTATGGCTAAGTGAAGGTGATAAAGCATTATAGTCCGGTTGCCTAGTTTGCTACGCTATCACCTCCTTTCCAGGACCAAGACGTTGGATTAAGTGTGAAAATGCGCCTTTTTTGCAAACACCCCCGCACTATGTGCGTGGGGGCTGAAGCGAAGACTGCCATCTTTCAGGTTATATACACATATACATTAACAGCCGCACAAGAGGTATTTTAATACTTGAACGCACAAGTATAAAAAGCCCTTATATTATATTGAAACATTATTTCACAAATCATACATGTCATTCGAACATAATACCCTTCGAGCACTGTGTCTCTATTAAACGAGCACCCTGCAGGACTTCCTCAAAATAGTGCTCGGCAAGTACTCGGCTTCTGTCCGAATCCTGGGATGCAACGTCGGTGGCCTTCATCTCCGCCCAGTATGTCTTGACATGGGCAAGAGCCATCCGCGCACCCTCTATGCATGCTGACCGCTTCATTGCACCAATATGCGGCACCGCACCAAGGAACTGCTGCACCAAGGCAAAATAACTCTTCGGCTCGGGCCTGTTCGGCCACAAATGAGTCACGACATCCTTCATGGCAAGTCCGGACAACCTATTCAGCTCAGCCCATTTGGCCAAACGATCGGTCAATAGAAGCGGACGCTCTGGACTATGGAACTGCGACCAAAAAAGCTCTTCCATTCCGTGATCCTTTTGGCCTCGAAAGTGTTCGGCCGCGTTTGCGGCACTCGCCGCCAAGTCCAGATAAGCATCCTCCACACTCCACAGCTGGCCCAACTGAGCATACTTGGGATCCGTGAAGTTCCTCTGCAGCAGAAAAGGCTTTCCAGCCGCAATATCTTCGGCCTGACGTAGCTCCTCTTTCATAGCTCTCATCGCAGAGCGAGCATCCTTGGCCTTAGTAGCGGCCTTTTTTAGGTCCTCTTGTTCCGCTCGACCTTCTTTTTTAAGAAGCTCGCAACGGTCGGTAGCATTCTTCAACTTTACGGCCATCTCGGCCATTTCTTTCTTGCTTCGGCAGTGAGCAGCCTGTTCGGCTCTCAGCTCTTCGGCCGCTTTTAAGGCAGCCGCATCACTTTTTCGGGCTTGCTCCTTGGCTCAGGAGAGTTCCACCTGAAGGTTCTCCATGGCAGCGGCACCATCTGCGTCAAGCATACATGTTGTTAGGCATAGACATTAAGCTACCTTACCGGGTGTCCACGGAGAAGCTGCATACCTTGTGACTCGTCAAGCCGCTTATTGACAAGCGCGATGTCAGAATCTGCCACGTCAAGTTGCCGCTTTAGTTCAGCAAATTCATCAGTCCGGCTTGCCACCGGACGCTTCGCCACCTACATAGGAAGAGCGCATATTATACCTGGGATTATGATCCTGGGCGCGCTGTCATTTTTGACAACGCACCGAGTCTCAGGGGCTACTATCTATACAGGGTGCATTCTATATGCAAAACTGTCAGAAGGTACATCATTTTGCGTACCTCAAAACCCGTCAGTAAACTTATGACGGCTTCATGCAATCCGCTTTCAGTGGATGAAATCCTTTCAATCACTATACCCATTAGCGCACGGTGATCTTCCGAGATAGACGCTCGCCCGAGCAGATCTTTCAGCTCCTCCGACCGTACACCAGTCGGTGCCGGACTCGTCCGATGGCCTTTTCGAAGGCCGGACGCGGAGGGCTTTGAGGGGACATACGACTACCTTCAGGCCCCGCCAGATTCAGAGAAACCCTCCGTGACAACACCTCAGGGTCGTCCGCCTCGCATGACGGTATGGCAGGCAGAGGCATTTCACTCTCCATCATCTCCGGATCAAGATCCCCTAAAGACGAGCTCTGCTGAGAAGGGCTGAGATCCAAACTACAAAGGAAAAATTTTCGGTTATCTTCAATAAAACAGGGATGTCTGTCATTTTAAGAAAACGCCCCTCTTTACTTACGGCTCGCTGGAGGGCTGATCTCCTTGGGGAAATAGTGTGGCCGGGGCATCTCCCGGCGCAGGACCCTCTGGCGAAGATTTCTTCCCCCGCTTCGAGGCCTTGGTCTCCGGATCTTCAGAAGCGGTCCTCTTCTCCCCTTGGAGGGAGGGATTCTCGATCCCTCCTTTCTTTATAAACTCCTTCGCGGAGGCAGTAGCTCCCCTGTTCCCCCCTTCGCCTTCTTCAAAAGGCGCAACCTCTAGCATCCTGGTTAACACAGGATCCGGCGTGGTCTCAGGGAGGGGGGCCGGACACCGGATCAGTTTTGCTTTCGCTATCCACTCCTATTCAAGGGATGACTCTTTTAAAGGCAAGTTTATGATAAGTATACGGATAGCATGTCCGGGTACAGGACTACTTACTTGAGTATCCGGGCGATTGCAGCTCAGACCTGCGTCCTCGGTCAAGTCCGGACACATTGCTTGTGATCCGAAGAACAGTTGGTACATCTACACAGGCGTTGCGCCCATAAGATGTTGGAGAGCTTGTGGTCCCTCCGGGTTGAACTCCCACAGGCGGAGGGGGCGACGTTTGCAGGGCAGGGTGCGACGAATCAGCATGACCTGTGCTACTACGACCAGATCGATCTCTCTCTCTAGGAGATCTCGAATACGGCCCTGCAACAAGGGCACGTCCTTGGACGGCCCCCAGTCGAGCCCTTTATTGACCCATGACGCCAGCCATGGCGGAGGACCCGAGCGAAAGGCAGGTGGCGCCACCCATTTGGTGCCCCTGGGAGCTATGATATAAAACCACTCTTGTTGCCACTAACTGAGCTCCTCTTGAAAAGAGCCCTCGGGCCATGGAGCCTCAACATTCTTGCTTATAACAGCCCCTCCGCACTCTGCCTGCTTCCCCTTGATCATCTTCGGTTCCACTTTGAAGGTTTTGAGCCACAATCCAAAGTGAGGGGTAATGCGGAGGAAGGCTTCACATACGACAATGAACGATGAGATGTGGAGGATGGACTACGGATCCAAGTCATGAAATTCCAGCCCAGAATAAAACATGAGCCCCCTCACGAAGAGGTCCGTCAGGAAGCCTAACCCCCGAAGGAAGTGAGACACGAACACCATGCTCTCACCAGGCTTAGGAGTGGGAATAACTTGCCCTTGGGCAGGCAGCCTGTGCGAAATTTCGCCGGTTAAATACCGGGCGTCTCTCAGCTTTAGCACGTCTTCCTCCGTGATGGAGGAAGGCATCCACCGGCCTTGCGGGTCGGAGCCGGACATCCTCGGAGTTCCGAAGCGCCTGAATCTAGAGCTTTGGGTGTTGGAACTCAAGGCGAGGGGCGGATTCGATTGAGATTGAAAGAAAGGAGCGGGCCTTGGTCTCGTTATAAAGAGGTTGAATACCAAGAGCCCTCCCCATTACCGTTCAGGACTCGCCTTTGATAGAGGAGGCGCACCAACGGGCACGACTGGGTTACCCACGCCTGTATTGATGAGAATCCCGGAATAAGGGGACACGATCTCTACTTTGACAAGACGTGCCAAAGAAACCGCCTCGCTAAACACGCTGAGGTGGGACAGTAAAAACGATTCCAATAACGGCTTGGCCATGGTGTGACGTCAAGCCGTAGAATACGTCAGTAGATTGTATTTGTGTAAAGAATATTCTCTCTACGGTGGTATGTGGAACTTATTTTGCAGAGCCGGACACTATCCTTGTGTTCAAAATCTTCTATGAAGTATTCGGAGAACGAACCCGCATTGCAATGCCGAAGACAATATGCGCGTCGGACTCATTGTCATTGAAGCCTAGTTCAGGGGCTACTGAGGGAGTCCTGGATTAGGGGGTGTCCGGATAGCCGCACTATCACCTTTGGCCAGACTCCTGGACTATGAAGATACAAGATTGAAGACTTCGTCCGTGTCCGGATGGGACTTTCCTTGGCCTGGAAGGCAAGCTTGGCAATGCGGATATGTAGATCTCCTACCATTGTAACCGACTCTGTGTAACCCTAACCCTCTCTGGTGTCTATATAAACCGGAGGGTTTTAGTCCGTAGGACGAACAACAATCATACCATAGGCTAGCTTCTAGGGTTTAGCCTCTTCGATCTCGTGGTAGATCTACTCTTGTACTACCCATATCATCAATATTAAGCAGGAGTAGGGTTTTACCTCCATCGAGAGGGCCCGAACCTGGGTAAAAACATCGTGTCCCTTGTCTCCTATTACCATCTGCCTAGACGCACAGTTCGGGACCCTCTACCCGAGATCCGCTGGTTTTGACACCGACAGCTTGCTTGCTCAAAGTGCTTAGTGATATGCTCCAAAGCCCTCAACTACTTTCTCACATCCACATATGTCCCAAACCAAAAGTCAAACTCGGCCCCACCGAAACTTTCTATCCGGCGCCACCGAGTTCTCATGACATAGCCACTACCACAATCCCTAGTCTTTTCGGTCTCACCGATAGGGATCTCGGTCTCACCGAGATGGGATTGTAATCTCTCTGTTCCCTTCGTAACATTTTGGTCAAACCGAGATAAGCGATCGGTCCCACCGAGATTGCAATGCAAACTCACTGTTTCCCTTCCGTAACGTTTTGGTCCAACCGAGATGAGGAATCAGTCCCACCGAGTTTGCCTGACCAACTCTCTGTGTGTCTATTACCAAAATTAGTCTCACCGAGTTTGTGTAATCATTCTCACTGAGATTACGTTATGCCTAACCCTAACCATATCGGTCCTACCGAGTTGACATGTCGGTCCCACCGAAATTCCTAACGGTCCCATTATTTACTAAATCGGTCCGACGGAGTTTCATGATTCGGTCCCACCGAGTTTGGTAAGTTGTGTGTAACGGTTAGATTTTGTGTGGAGGCTATATATACCCCTCCACACACTCTTCATTCGTGAATAGAGCCATCAGAACATGCCTACACTTCCAACATACATTTTCTGAGAGAAAACCACCTACACTTGTGTTGAGGTCAAGATATTCCATTCCTACTACATAAATCTTGACCTCTAGCCTTCCCCAAGTTGCTTTCCACTCAAATCTTCTTTCCACCAAATCCAAATCCCGTGAGAGAGAGTTGAGTGTTGGGGAGACTATCATTTGAAGCACAAGAGCAAGGAGTTCATCAACAACACACCATTTGTTACTTCTTGGAGAGTGGTGTCTCCTAGATTGGCTAGGTGTCACTTGGGAGCCTCTGTCAAGTTTGTGGAGTTGAACCAAGGAGTTTGTAAGGGCAAGGAGATCTCCTACTTCGTGAAGATCTACCCTAGTGAGGCAAGTCCTTCGTGGGTGACGGCCATGGTGGGATAGACAAGGTTGCTTCTTCGTGGACTCTTCATGGGTGGAGCCCTCTGTGGACTCGCGCAACCATTACCCTTCGTGGGTTGAGGTCTCCATCAACGTGGATGTACGATAGCACCACCTATCGGAACCACGGCTAAAAAATCTCCGTGTCTCCAAATTGCATTTGCACACTCCAATCCCATCCCTTTACATTCTTGCAATTTGCATGCTTTACTTTCCGCTGCTCATATACTCTTGGCATGCTTGCTTGATATGTATTGTGAATGTTAAAACTTGTGCAAAACTCCAGTTCAACTTAAAGAAATTAAAAATTGTACTTTTCTAGCTTAGAGTCTATTCACCTCCCCCCCACCCTCTAGACACCTCTTCTCGATCCTTTCAGTTTTCATCATATTTCTTGAGTTAATCCCGCTGCATCATGTCATCTTACTTAATGCATTACTCGGTTCTTATGAACTTAATACTCTAGATGCAGGCAGGAGTCGATCGATGTGTGGAGTAATAGTAGTAGATGCAAAATCGTTTTGGTCTACTTGACATGGACGTGATGCCTATATGCGTAATCATTGCCTTGGATATCGTCATAACTTTGCGCTTTTCTATCAATTGCTCGACAGTAATTTGTTCAACCACCATATTTTTTCCTTCAAGAGAGAAGCCTCTAGTGAAACCTATGGCCCCCGGGTCTATTTTCCATCATATATTTTCAGATCTATAAACCAAAAAACCTAAAAATATCTTGCTGCAATTTATTTACTTTTATTTTATTTTACGTTTTAGTAATCTTTTATATCTATCTCTATCAGATCTCACCATTGCAATTGACCATGATGGGATTGACAACCCCTTTATCGCATTGGGTGCAAGTGTTTGATTGTTTGTGTAGGTGCATATATTGGGGACTTGCTTGTGCCTCTGATACGTCTCCGTCGTATCTATAATTTTTGATTGTTCCATGCCAATATTATACAACTTTCATACACTTTTGGCAACTTTTTATATTATTTTTGGGACTAACATATTGATCCAGTGCCCAGTGCCAGTTCCTATTTGTTGCATGTTTTATGTTTCGCAGAAACCCCATATCAAACGGAGTCCAAACGGGATAAAAACGGACAGAGAGTATTTTTGGAACATTCATGATTTTGGGAAGAAAAATCAACGCGAGACGGTACACGAGGGGGCCACGAGGCAGGGGGAGTGCCCCTGACCCTCGTGGGCACCCCGTAAGGCGGTTGATGCTCTTCTTTTGCCGCAAGAAAGCTAATTTTTGGAGAAAAATCTGGGCAAAGGTTTCAACCAATCGGAGTTACGGATCTCCGGATATATAAGAAACGGTGAAAGGGCAGAATCTGGGAACGCGGAAACAGAGAGAGACAGAGAGACAGATCAAGTCTCGGAGGGGCTCTCGCCCCTCCCACGCCATGGAGACCATGGACCAGAGGGGAAATCCTTCTCCCATCTAGGGAGGAGGTTAAGGAAGAAGAAGAAGAAGAAGAAGAAGAAGGGGTCTCTCTCCCTCTCGCTGCCGGTAGCGCCGGAACACCGCCGGGGGCATCATCATCACCGCGATCTACACCAACACCTCCGCCATCTTCACCAACATCTCCATCACCTTCCCCCCTTCTATATTCAGCGGTCCACTCTCCCGCAACCCGTTGTACCCTCTACTTGAACATGGTGCTTTATGCTTCATATTATTATCCAATGATGTGTTGCCATCCTATGATGTCTGAGTAGATTTTTGTTGTCCTATCGGTGATTCGTGAATTGATATGATTGGTTTAATTTGATTGTGGTTATGTTGCTGTCCTATTGTGCCCTCCGTGTTGCGCAAGCGTGAGGGATTCCCGTTGCAGGGTGTTGCAATACATTCATGATTCGCTTATAGTGAGTTGCTTGAGCGACAAAAGCATAAACCCGAGTAAGGGGGTTGTGGCGTATGGGATAAAGGGGACTTGATACTTTAATGCTATGGTTGGGTTTTACCTTAATGATCTTTAGTAGTTGCGGATGCTTGCTAGAGTTCCAATCATAAGTGCATATGATCCAAGAAGAGAAAGTATGTTAGCTTATGCCTCTCCCACATAAAACTTGCTATCGGTCTAGTAAAGTAGTCAATTGCTCTCCTACCACCACTTTTCCACACTCGCTATATTTACTTTGTTGCTTCTTTATCTAAACAGCCCCTACTTTTTATTTACGTGATCTTTATTATCTTGCAAACCTATCCAAGAACACCTACAAAGTACTTCTAGTTTCATACTTGTTCTAGGTAAAGCGAACGTCAAGCGTGCGTAGAGTTGTATCGGTGGTCGATAGAACTTAAGGGAATATTTGTTCTACCTTTAGCTCCTCGTTGGGTTCGACACTTCTATTTATCGAAAGAGGCTACAATTGATCCCTATACTTGTGGGTTATCAAGACCTTTTTCTGGCGCCGTTGCCGGGGAGTCATAACGTGGGGTGAATATTCTCATGTGTGCTTGTTTGCTTTATCACTAAGTAATTTTTATTTGCTGTTCTTAGTTGTTTTCTATCTTTAGTTATGCGTAGGAAACACAAAATACCAAAAAAATTAGTTGTACCTACTACACCAATGGTTGAAGAACCACTCAAAATCTGTCACACTCCTAGAGCTTTTTACTTTGATCATCTTCGATCTCTTTGTGCTCGTGCTGGAACGCCAACTATCTTAGTTGATGGCAAATATTTAGATGAGCATGCTTGTTATGTGCGACACCGTATATCTGAAAAAGGGAAACTTTTACTGGATCAAATTCATCGTTTGCAATGCTATGCTTGGAATTTATGTGAAATATATGATATTACTTGTTGTTCTGAAAACCCTAAGAAACACCTTCCCTACCAATGTGAGTTTAGTGATAATGGAATCATATCTTCGTATGCTAAGGGTGTTTATAATTACTATGATGTTCAACAAATTGAAGAATTTGTTGCTTTTAAGGGTGCTTATGAAATTGCTTCTTTGATTAAAACGTATGAGGCTACTCTTTACAAATCTGAAAATTTTGCCATACTTAAATATTGCTATTATAATTATGCTTCTAATGCCTATGTTAAACCATATATTGAGGACTCCTCCGCTGTCCAAGAAGAGACTAATATTTTGCAGGAGTCTATGGAAGAAGAAATTGATGAAACTGTGAGCTCATTAGATGAAAAAGATGATGAGGAGAGCGAAGAACAAAAGGAGGAAGAGCAGATTAGCTACCCGTGTCGACCTTCTAATGAGAGTAACTCTTCAACTCATACATTGTTTAATTCCCCTTCGTGCTTACCGAAGGATGATTGCTATGATGATTGTTATGGTCCCGTTGATTCTCTTGAAATACCCCTTTTTGATGATGCTTGCTATGCTTGTGGCCAAGATGCCAATATGAATTATGCTTATGGAGATGAACTTGCTATAGTTCCTTATGTTAAACATGAAATTGTTGCTATTGCACCCACGCATGATAGTCCTATTATCTTTTTGAATTCTGCCAACTACACTATATCGAAGAAGTTTGTGCTTATTAAGGATTATATTGATGGGTTGACTTTTACCATTGCATATGATAATTTTGATGAATGTGATATGCATGTGATTGCTGCTCCTACTTGCAATTATTATGAGAGAGGAACTATATCTCCACCTCTCTATGTTTCCAATATGATAAAATTGCAAGAAACTGCTTATACTATGCATTGGCCTTTACTATATGTGCATGAATTGTTTTTTTGACATGCCGATGCATAGGAAGAGAGTTAGACGTCGTTGTTGCTTGATATATGTTACTTTGTGCTCACTAATAAATTACAAATCATTGTTAATTAAAATTCGCTTTGATATACCTTGGGATCCGGGTGGATTCATTACTTGAGCACTATATGCCTAGCTTAATGGCTTTAAAAAAAGCGCTGCCAGGGAGACAACCCAGAAGTTTTAGAGAGTCATTTATTTCTGTTGTATGCTTTTATAAAGTTTATATAATAAAAACAATGCGCCAAGGTTCGCCTTTAGGATGTTTACAATGCTTGTTGGTTTGTACAGTGCAGGACAGAAACTTTGGCTGTAGTGCGCGATTTTAATTTTTTTACTAGAACGTCAAACGGTTCTGAAACTTTTTGCACTATCTTTCTGTACAAATTGTTTATTTTTACTAATTTTGGTAGAATTTTTGGAATAACAGAAGTATGGTGAATGTTCAGATTTCTACAGACTGTTCTGTTTTTTATGCATAGTTTACTTGTTTTGATGAAACTATCAATTTCTATTAGTGGATTAAGCCATGGAGAAGTTATATTACAGTAAACACAATGCAAGAAAAATATGAATTGGTTTGCAACAGTACTTAGAGTAGTAATTTGCTTTATTATACTAACGGATCTTACCGAGTTTCTGTTGAAGTTTTGTGTGGATGAAGTGTTTGATCGAGGAGGTCTCGATATGAGGAAAAAGAAGAGAGGCAAGAGCTCAAGCTTGGGGATGCCCAAGGCACCCCAAGTAAATATTCAAGGAGACTCAAGCGTCTAAGCTTGGGGATGCCCCAGAAGGCATCCCCTCTTTCTTCAACAAGTATCGGTATGTTTTCGGATTCGTTTCGTTCATGCGATATGTGCAAGTCTTGGAGCGTCTTTTGCATTTAGTTTTCACTTTTCTTTTATGCACCATGCTGGTATGAGATAGTCCATGGTTGATTTATAGAATGCTCATTGCACTTCACTTAAATCTTTTGAGTATGGCTTTATAGAATGCTTTATGTGCTTCACTTATATCATTTGAAGTTTGGATTGCCTGTTTCTCTTCACATAGAAAACCGCCATTTGTAGAATGCTCTTTTGCTTCACTTATATTTGTTAGAGCGTGGGCATATCTTTTGTAGAAATAATAAAACTCTCGTGCTTCACTTATATCTATTTAGAGAGATGAAAGGAATTGGTCATTCACATGGTTAGTCATAAAATCCTACATAAAACTTGTGGATCACTGAATATGATATATTTGATTCCTTGCAATAGTTTTGCGATATAGAGATGATAATATGTGGGAGGTTCTAGTAAATGGTTGTGTTTAGTAAGGATATTGGTGTTAAGGTTTGTGATTCCCAAAGCATGCATGTATGGTCTACTAACTATGTAACCAAATTGGCACGCATTGTATTTTGATTGTTTATCTTTGCGTGAAGGTCGGGGGCGCGCGATGGTTAACTCCTACCAACCTCCCCCTAGGAGCATGCGTAGTAGTACTTTGCTTCGAGGGCTAATAAACTTTTGCAATAAGTATATGAGGTCTTTATGACTAATGTGAGTCCATGGATTATACGCACTCTCACCCTTCCATCATTGCTAGCCTCTTCTGTACCGTGCATTGCCCTTTCTCACCTCGAGAGTTGGTGCAAACTTTGCCGGTGCATCCAAACCCCGTGATACGATACGCTCTATCACACATAAACCTCCTTATATCTTCCTCAAAACAGCCACCATACCTACCTATCTCGGCATTTCCATAGTCATTCCGAGATATATTGCCATGCAACTTCCATCATCATCATATACATGACTTGAGCATTCATTGTCATATTGCTTTGCATGATCGTAAATAGCTAGCATGATGTTTTCATGGCTTGTCCGTTTTTTGATATCTTTGCTAAGCTAGATCATTGCACATCCCGGTACACCGCCGGAGGCATTCATACAGAGTCATATCTTTGTTCTAGATATCGAGTTGTAATATTGAGTTGTAAGTAAATAAAAGTGTGATGATCATCATTATTAGAGCATTGCCCCAGTGAGGAAAGGATGATGGAGACTATGATTCCCCCACAAGTCGGGATGAGACTCCGAACTTTATGAAAAATAAAAGAGGCCAAAGAAGCCCAAATAATAATAAAAAAGAGGCAAGAAGCCTGCCAAAAAATAAAAAAAATGAGAGAAAAAGAGAGAAGGGGCAATGCTATCCTTTTACAACACTTGTGCTTCAAATAGCACCATGTTCTTCATATAGAGAGTCTCTTGAGTTATCACTTTCACATACTAGTGGGAATTTTCATTATAGAACTTGGCTTGTATATTCCGATGATGGGCTTCCTCAAATGCCCGAGGTCTTCATGAGCAAGCAAGTTGGATGCACACCCACTTAGTTTTCAGTTTGAGCTTTCATACACTTATAGCTCTTAGTGCATCCGCTGCATGGCAATCCCTACTCCTCGCATTGACATCAATTGATGGGAATCTCCATAGCCCGTTAATTAGCCGCGTCGATGTGAGACTTTCTCCCTTTTTGTCTTCTCCACATAAACCCCCACCATCATATTCTATCCCACCTATAGTGCTATATCCATGGCTTGCGCTCATGTATTGCGTGAGGACTGAAAAAGCTGAAGCGCGTTAAAAAGTATGAACTAATTGCTTGGCTGACACCGGGATGAGCATGAGGGGTACCTTGTGTTAAGAAAAGGGAGCATAAAAGACTATATGATTTTGTAGGGATAACGTTCTTTAGCATTGATATTTTGAAAGACATGATTGTTTATTGGGATGCCCTAAGTATTATTGTTTTTATGTCAAATGATAGACTATTTCCTTGAATCACTCGTGTCTTAATATTCATGCCATGATTAGATTACATGATCAAGATTATGCTAGGTAGCATTCCACATAAGAAGTTATCTTTTTTATCATTTACCTACTCGAGGACGAGCAAGAATTAAGCTTGGTGATGCTGATACGTCTCTGTCGTATCTATAATTTTTTATTGTTCCATGCCAATATTATACAACTTTCATACACTTTTGGCAACCTTTATATTATTTTTGGGACTAACATATTGATCCAGTGTCCAGTGCCAGTTCCTGTTTGTTGCATGTTTTATGTTTCGCAGAAATCCCATATCAAACGGAGTTCAAACGGGGTAAAAACGGACGGAAAATATTTTTGGAATATTTATGATTTTGGGAAGAAAAATCAACGCGAGACGGTGCCCGAGGCGGCCACGAGTTAGGGGGCGCGCCCCTCACCCTCGTGGGCACCCCATAAGGAGGTTGATGCTCTTCTTTTGCCGCAAGAAAGCTAATTTTTGGAGAAAAATCTGGGCGAAGGTTTCAATCCAATCGGAGTTACGGATCTCCGGATATATAAGAAATGGTGAAAGGATAGAATCTGAGAACGCAGAAACAGAGAGAGACAGTGAGACAGATCTAATCTCGGAGGGGCTCTCGCCTCTCCCACGCCATGGAGACCATGGACCAGAGGCGAAACCCTTCTCCCATCTAGGGAGGAGGTCAAGGAAGAAGAAGAAGAAGGGGGGCCTCTCCCCCTCGCTTCCGGTGGCGTCGGAACGCCGCCGGGGGCCATCATCATCACCGCGATCTACACCAACACCTCCTCCATCTTCACCAACATCTCCATCACCTTCCCCCCTTCTATATTCAGCGGTGCACTCTCCCGCAACCCGTTGTACCCTCTACTTGAACATGGTGCTTTATGCTTCATATTATTATCCAATGATGTGTTGCCATCCTATGATGTCTGAGTAGATTTTCGTTGTCCTACCGGTGATTCGTGAATTCCTATGATTGGTTTAATTTGCTTGTGGTTATGTTGCTGTCCTATTGTGCCCTCCGTGTCGCGCAAGCGTGAGGGATTCCTGCTGTAGGGTGTTGCAATACGTTCATGATTTGCTTATAGTGGGTTGCTTGAGTGACAGAAGCATAAACCCGAGTAAGAGGCTTGTGGCGTATGGGATAAAGGGGACTTGATACTTTAATGCTATGGTTGGGTTTTACCTTAATGATCTTTAGTAGTTGCAGATGCTTGCTAGAGTTCCAATCATAAGTGCATATGATCCAAGAAGAGAAAGTATGTCAGCTTATGCCTCTCCCACATAAAACTTGCTATCTGTCTAGTAAAGTAGTCAATTGCTTAGGGACAATTTCACAACTCCTACCACCACTTTTCCACACTCGCTATATTGACTTTATTGCTTCTTTATCTAAGAATACCCTACTTTTTATTTACGTGCTCTTCATTATCTTGCGAACCTATCCAACAACACCTACAAAGTACTTCTAGTTTCATACTTGTTCTAGGTAAAGCGAACATCAAGCGTGCATAGAGTTGTATCGGTGGTCGATAGAACTTGAGGGAATATTTGTTCTACCTTTAGCTCCTCATTGGGTTCGACACTCCTACTTATCTAAAGAGGCTACAATTGATCCCCTATACTTATGGGTTATCAGCCTCCTACTGGATTGATACCTTGGTTCTCTAACTGAGGGAAATACTTATCTCTACTTTGTTGCATCACCCATTCCTCTTCAAGGGAAAAACCAACGCAAGCTCAAGAAGTAGCATGGTGCAGCCCTATCATTGAGATTATATGCATGTGGATGACATGGTGGTGGTGCTGGTGGTTACACGTAGTTCTGATTTTGACCAACCTCATCCTCGTAATTGCCCTCGTAAATGTCCTCCTCCTCAGTCGTAGCAGCAGCAGTGGCGGCACCAGAATTTTTTCCTTCCTCAAGAGGAACACGCCTCGATCGGTGGAGGGTTGGATCACGACATGGAGACTGTTGTTGTTGTTGCTATTGTTGTTGTTGTTGTTGTTGTTGTTGTTGTTGTTGTTGTTGTTGTTGTTGTTGTTGTTGTTGTTGTTGTTGTTGTTGTTGTTGTTGTTGTTGTTGTTGTTGTTGTTGCTGCTGCTGCTGCTGCTGCTGTTGTTGTTGTTGTTGTTGTTGTTGTTGTTGTTGTTGTTGTTGTTGTTGTTGTTGTTGTTGTTGCAGCGGTGCAGCAGGTAGAGGTAGACGCACAAGCACTTCAGCGAACTTGGCATCCAACTTGTTGTCAATTGTATTCTCAATGTTATCAATCCTCTCTAATGCCTTGCCAAAACTAGTCATCACGTCTTCTACCTGTTTACCCATCATTTCCTCGAATTTATCATGGAGCTCCTTATTCCTTATATTCTCCCAGTCTAGCTCATCCGCTTGTGATCCTGGCATTGGTTAGTAGCAAGAGAAACACACAATAATATGATCCTACAGACTACTAGGAAGTGGCGGTGGTGTTGTGGAAAGTCACAACTCCGTCAAGCAAATCTCAAATTCTTACCAGTTCTTACCAAGCAGCAGGTGGTGATTGGCAACCGTTGTAGTCAAAACTCTCAAAGCTTGGATAGAGCGATTACCAGGGAGAGTCAAACGCACGACGTAGATGTATGTGGAGATGGCAAGACTTATAATATGGGAGCAAAAAGGGTCCGCAATAATCAATTTAGAGATGCAAAGTTGAATAAACGCTCAACGATGGTACTATGTTGGTCCTAGGCTAGACCGTGCTAGAGACGCGAGCCTAGAACACTACCAATATCATGGCGCGACACGTAAACAAGGGAGGAGCACACTCTAAATCTTTTTTTTTCATTTTTTGCACTTTCTTCCCTCTTTTTTTTGGTTAACAATAAATTTGTTTTCAAAAAAGTCTACAAATGATCTAAAAACTGCCTAGCCAAAATTTCCAAGACTTAGTTTTTTTTTAAATGGAACTACTTTTCTTCAATGAGTGGCACGGAAATTGGGGAATCCGACTTGGTCATGACTCGAAGTATGGCATGATCTAGAAATCAAAACCAAAGAAACAAATACTGGACTCGGACTAGGAATGATGGCGGAGATGAATCTGGTGGAAACTTGGACTAATGGCGGATATATGTAGGACGGTGGAACACGAACTGGTGGTGAATCTGTGATGGAGGTGGACTCGGATTAGTGTGATGGCGGTGGATATGTGGTATATGGCAGCGGTGATGACGATGGTGGTATATGGAAGTGGTGACGACAATGGTGGTATATGGCAGCGGTGATGATGATGGTGGTATATGGCAGCGGTGATAACGATGGTGCGGCAGCGGCATGACAACCTATGAATAGAAATCAAAACTCTAAGGGACTAGACGCTAAGACCAGCAACTTGACACGACGATGCAACCGCAAATTCAACAAAGCAAATACAGAAAAGATTATGCAAAGGCTCGGACTGGTTCAGATATGATAAACTAACCCTAATTTTTTTGGCTTTTTCATGGACTGTAGGTATGAAGAATAGACTCAATCTAAACTATGAAAAATGGAAAATCTGACCTAGAAACCTATAAATCTTATACCACTTGATAGAGGCAAAGGTGTCACGTCTTTCGATGAGATGGTGGCTATCATTGGTGGAGTAGACTTTGACGATCCGACTACGAACGTGCAAGGACGTCGCACCTTAGCAATCGCTAAACCAACTACGAGAGGTTATTGACCATGCGGGAGCATGGTCAACCAGACCACGGAGGTCTATTTCCTGCAAGCAAACAAAGAACAAGCAAGAAACAGAAATTGCAATCTGGATATTGCGAATAAAAGAGAAAAGCTTTACTGATCAAGTGGGGTTCTGCGACATCTTGGTCTGGTCGTTGAACATAAACGAAGCACATGAAGTTGCAGCTATGGCGAACTTCTAATCTAAACAAAGCCCAAAGTCTAAACGACGCCCTAAGGGATATATATATATAGAGAGAGAGAGAGAGAGGAAGAGGGGGGATTTCATGACCCCTTGGAGGAGGGGCCCAAAACCAACCCTAACTCTAGTTTCTCCACACATACGGACTCTAAAAACAGCCTATACTCAAGTATTTTGAAATTTTATGGGCTTGGCCAAAAAATAAGGCGACACAACACCTATAATAGCCTCTGGACAAAATTTAGGAAGTGGCGTCTTGTATATTTCATCCAAGCCTTCATACACTCATTATGGTGGCATCAAAGTCATGAAATCATCACTTGACAATCCAGTCTTGTTCCCCTTGTGCATGCCATCATCTCCATGCTTGATCTTTCTCCAGTGTTCATCCCTCTTGTCCATGCTAGGCCCTTAATTTGAAAGCAAAACAAATGTATCCAGTTTAGGCAGTATCATATTCTCATGAACATTAGAATCATTACCAAGAAACGAAAGTACCTGATAATTTAATTGGCGTGTGCAAGCTCTAGTAATTGGTCCAGTATATGTAGCAGTAGGGGCTGTGGGTGTAACAATAGTATTGATATCCTCATCACTATTTGATGGTTGTCATGCTTAAACTTGGTTTTTCGGCATAGTGGCTGGATATTGTCATGAATATGCTTTCCTTGGTAAGATTCTTAATTTTCTTCAATGGGAGGAGATTATAGGAATTATAAGTCATCAAGAGGTATTCGACAGGGGGGGGCAATTTCGCCATACCTTTTCTTGTTAGCAGCAAATGGCCTTTCCTGCCTCTTAAAATCAAGAAATCAGTCATCCAATTTGTGCAGACTTCAGGTGGCGCCTCATCCACCACATGTTAACCACCTATTCTTCGCAGATGACAGCCTGCTATTTTTCAAAGAAAATGGTGATGGGGCGAGAGTGATGCACCAACTATTGGATATTTATTGCATGGCTACTGGACAACATATCAACAATGATAAGTCATCTATATATTTTAGTAAGGGTTGCCCAGGAAATATACGTGAGGAAGTGAAAGGAATATTGCAGGTATCCAATGAAACATTAAATGTGAAATATCTTGGTATGCCATCTCAGGTGGGAGTTTAAATACCTAGTGTCTTAAGTATCTTATTGGTTGTTTATGGAGTACAGTCCAAGGTTGGACTGAGAAAACCATGTCCACTACGGGAAAGGAGGTTCTGGTGAAACTGTAGCACATGCAGTCCCTGTGTATTCAATGTCCTATTTTAAACTACCATGGGGGCTTTGTGAACACCTCAATATGTTGATTAGGAAATTTTAGTGGGGCAGTAAAGAAGGACAACAAAAGCCAATTTTGGGTATCATGGGAGGTGAACACACAACCAAAAGGGGTGGGTGCCTTGGTTTCAAGGATTTTGAGCTTTTTAATCTGGTGTTGCTCGCAAGGCACACGTGGCGCATCCTACAAAACCCTGAAACCTTGAGTTCGAGAATTTTGAAGTCTCTGTATTTCCCTTCCTCGTCTATTCTGAAGGCAGAAGTAGGAAGCCACCCGTCCCAGGTTTGAAAGCTATACTGGAAGGGAGGGACATCCTTTTGCAAGGATTTATTCGATAGATAGGCAATGGTGAAACAACAGAAATATGGAACCACAATTGGTTACCTAGACCTGCGATAATGAGACCATATGGACGTGTTGTGGCTGATCCGCCTCATTTTGTGTCCGAGCTGATTGATCCCACGACTACCACGTAGAACAGAACACGGGTTGAGAGGTATTTATTCCTATAGATGTCTTGGTTATACTGAACATTCCTTTGTGTACAAGACATACCAGTTTGCGGCTGGGCATGGAATCATTCCTTTGTTATACAAGAAACATGCGAAGAATCAGTTTGCGGCTCGACATTGAATCAGTTTGCGGCTGGGCATTCCTTTGTGTACAAGAAACATTCCTTGGTTATACTGAACATTCCTTGGAATCATGTTTGCGGCAGGTCCGCCTCATTTTGTGTCCGAGCTGATTGATCCCACGACTACCACGTAGAACAGAACACGGGTTGAGGAGGTATTTATTCCTATAGATGTCTTGGTTATACTGAACATTCCTTTGTGTACAAGAAATATCAGTGATGTTTGGGCATGGAATCATGCGAATAATGGGCCTTTTCAGTTCCATCGGCATATAAAATGATGGTTGCCACCAAATTTCTTAGGGAAGCTTTCCTAGAGGATAGAGCTGGATCGACTAACTTGGGACAGGAGGAGGCATCATGGAAATCATTGTGGAAGACACAAGTCCCAGGAAATATTAGGATGTTCTTATGGAGGCTGGCCAAGCATTCTTGCCCCACGGAGGATGTATGTTGTCATCATAATATGTCTACAACAAGCACTTGTGCCTTGTGTGGGATGGAGGACTCGTGGTGCCATTCTTTAATAGAGTTTTCAGTGTCAAGATCCATTTGGGCATTGGTCAACGATGATATAGCAGAACACATGATGGCAACCGATGAACCAAGTGTGAAACAATGGCTATTTACTATGATGGATTCACTATCCCATGAAGCATTCATGAGACTAGTGGTAACTTTATGGGCTACCTGGTGGGCAAGGAGGAATTTCGTACACGAAGAAGTATTTCAAAGTCCACTATCTACCCTATCTTCATTACAAACTTCATATCAGAACTTGGAGTTGTATCATAGAAGACCACAAATCAGCCACAGCAAGCGAGGGAAGTTCCGTAGGGTCCTGCTCGTATGGTGGCACCACCTACAAGATTTGCGAAAATCCATATTGATGCGGGCCTTGCTAGATCAGGAATTGGTGGCTCTGCAATAGCTGTTTGTAGGGATTCAGATGGAAATTATATAGGCTCATCTTCATTAGTGACTTATGGTGTTTATGATATGGTTACGCTCAAAACAACTTGTTGTAGGGAAGCACTATCTTTGGCCAAGGATCTTTTTCTCCATGACATTCTGATCACTACGGATTCAAAGCAACTTGCAAGGGACATCCAAAAGGGAAGCTTTAGGGTGCATGGTTGCTACTTCTTGAGCTTGCGATGGTTTTTCCCTTGAAGAGGAAAGGCTGATGCAACAAAGTAGAGATAAGTATTTCCCTCAGTTAGAGAACCAAGGTATCAATCTAGTAGGAGACAACGCACAAATCACCAATACCTGCACAAACAATCTAACAACTTGCACCCAGCGCGATAAATGGGTTGTCAATCCCTTCACGGTTACTTGCAAAAGTGAGATTTGATAGAGATAGATGAAACTAAACAAAAGATAAAATAAATATTTTTGGGTTTTCTGGTTTATAGATCAGAAAGTAAAAGATTGCAAAATAGTAGATCGAAAACTTATATGATGGAAAATAGACCCGGGGCCATATGTTTCACTAGAGGCTTCTCTCAAGATAGCAAATAATACGGTGGGTGAACAAATTACTGTCGAGCAATTGACAGAAAAACGCAAAGTTATGACGATATCTAAGGCAATGATTATGAAATATAAGCAGCACGTCCGTGTCAAGTAGACCAAAACGATTCTGCATCTACTACTATTACTCCACACATCGACCGACTCCTGCCTGCATCTAGAGTATTAACTTCATGAAGAACAGAGTAATGCATTAAGTAAGATGAAATGATGTAGAGGAATAAACTCAAGCAATATGATGTAAACCCCATCTTTTTATCCTCGATGGCAACAATACAATACGTGCCTTGCTGCCCCTACTATCACTGGGAAAGGACACCGCAAGATTGAACCCAAATCTAAGCACTTCTCCCATTGTAAGAAAAACCAATCTAGTTATCCTAACTAAACCAATAGTTTGAACAGAATTACAAAGATATCAAATCGTGCATATACCAATTCAGAGAATATTCAAATAATATTCATAGATAAGCTGATCATAAATCCACAATTCATCAAATCTCGACAAACACATCGCAAAAGAAGATTACATCAGATAGATCTCTAAGAACATCGAGGAGAACATGGTATTGAGAATCAAAGAGATAGAAGAAGCCATCTAGCTACTAGCTATGGACCTATAGGTCTGAGGTAAACTACTGACGCTTCATCCGAAGGGCAATAGAGTTGATGTAGAAGCCCTCCATGATCAAATCCCCCTTCGGCAGGATGCCGGAAAAGACCCCTAGATGGGATCTCACGGGTACAAAAGGTTGCGGCGGTGGAAAAGTGTTTTGGTGGATGCTTCTAGTGGTTTGGGGACATATGTGAATATATAGGATGAAGAAGTAGGCCAGTGGGGTCACGTGGGGCGCACAAGGCAGGGGGCGCGCCCTACCCCCCTGGGCACACCCTCCCGCCTTGCTGCCGCCTCATGGCTCTTCTGACTTGATCTCCAAGTCTCCTGGGTGTCTTCTGGTCCAAGAAAAATCATCGTGAAGGTTTTATTCCGTTTGGACTCCGTTTGGTATTCCTTCTCCATGAAGCTAAAAAGCAAAGAAAAAACAGAAACTGGCACTTGGCTCTAGGTTAATAGGTTAGTCCTGAAAATAATATAAAATAGCATACTAATGCGTATAAAACATCAAAACAGATAATATAATAGCATGGAACAATCAAAAATTATAGATACGTTGGAGACGTATCAATAGTCAAATTATTGCTAAAATCAATATGCGAACTTCAAATTTTAATTCTAATTTTCTTTTTAAGGGTTGGGCATCAAATGGCGAAGCCCATTCGCTTGCTAAATTTTCTCACTCGTTAGGTCAGGGGCGCCACATCTTGTTAGGCTAACCCCATGACCCTATTTGTACCCCAAACATTGCGAACTTTGAGTAATAAAGTGTTGGGATTCCTCAAATAAAAAAGCTCTTAAAGCCCTAAAAAGTCAAACGGTGCTAAAAGGACCATGTTGGGCAAGCCTTAATGCCAACTTTGAGGATCGGCTTCATTCCTTGGCGAGTCGAGGGTCAGCCCGGCCCTTTTATTCGCCTATCGTGCGGGGCAAAAATCTATGCTCGCGGTCCAGCCTTAAAAGCACAGCCTGTATGGCCAGGTTTGTTTGTGCCAAGCATTTCTTTATCTCAAAAAGGCCCTGAAGGGCCTAAATATCTACATTAATAGAAAGCTCAACAGAGATAGTACAAGTATAGGCAAGGATTCCATAAAATGAGAAACTATACTTTAGTCCTTGATTTTAACAAGGACCTAAACCTGAAAAACTAAATTGCAATCAGGCCCAACAACACATCTACTCAGATACAGCCTCAATGCCAACACTCGATGCGTCGTGGCCACCATGACTATTGATGCTCGTCATGGGCCCAAGTTAATGTAGCTCCTGCCTCTCATAGGGATTCCATGCCGGGAGGAATTTGGTGGCCGACATTCGTCCAAAAGAGGCAGAGATGCGGCGGAGACCGGCAACCTCCAAGTGACGTAGCTCACCCGAGAAATCCAGCTCTACTAATCTGCTCCAACACAATCAGCAAGCTCCAAGATCACCTTACTCATTGTCTCTTCATCTGCCACCTTGGTGACCTTGAGTGTCGAGAGAAAGGGGAGGGGACTTCTCCAAATCATGGAACTCGAGCTTATTGAGGAGCATGCCGACGAAGAACCATCTAGTATCAACCATCACATCACCTCCACTATCATGATGAATGCCGCCGCTAGCCACCAAGTGTTGCTCGAGAACACTGGAAGGGTAAACGGCAGAACACCTAACTCCCCGAGGGAAATATTAACCTAACTCTACAACACATAGGGATGCATCAGGCACCTCATCCATCTCCCTTCTTGCTAGCGTTGCCGATAGAGGGGATCGGGGATCATACTTTCCCAAGATCTCTCTCTCTCTCTCATGATGGGTCGATCCACTCCCAACCGGGCAGAGAAGAAGGGAAATGAGAAAATAACCTCACGGCACCGTTGGTGCTTGACACGTCAGGATATACCGTGTGAACTGGATCTTTTTTTTCGAAAAATCATCCATTTTATTAATAATGTGCAATAGTGGAACAAAGAACACCAAAACTAACAAAAAGTGCAATCAGGTCCATGGAGCACCTAGCGGCGCATACAAGCACGGGAGCGAGTACTCCCTCACCAGAGACTTGCAAGACTTGTTGTAGTAGCCAACCGGGAAGTTGTCGTTCTAAGGTCCTAAAGGACCAATGCACTAGAAAATCAACCGTCACTTACGATGAGAAGCATAAACGAAAAGGGTCATATATGGAGAAAACACCAACGAAAACGAGGATTGATCGGATCTAGACGGATCCACCGGAGACAAAACGCCAACTGAATCCAAGAAGACTTGCGAGAAACACACCTCCACACGCCCTTCGTCGGTGCTACTCACATCGTCGAAGCGAGGATTTGGCGAGGGGGCATTATTCCGACTTCCGTACGCTACCGCCCAAGCAACACACTCAAACCACCTAAAACAAGGAAGATATCCCTCCCACCAGCAAGGGGAGGGGATACGCTGCACGTCCAACACACAAGTGCCAGTGGAACCTGGATGACGGACGAGGGCGGCAAAAACCCTAACTTTTCTTCTAGTCGCATGTGGAGAAAGAGATTTCTTAGTTGTGTTTGTAGTGGCGCACTCAGCTTTAGTTTTAACATTAAATTTGTCTTAAAAGTCAACATATACTCATACAATATGTATACAGAAAACAATTCAAATCGCCAGACCAAAAACAACATAGTGTCGTCCGCGTCCATCATGCGCCACGCGTCCCCGTTCCCCTCCCATGCCGTGTGCCCTATTTTTATAAATATCTCAACACATCCCCCTTCGGCGCCGCTTGCCCTATTTTTAGAAATATCTCAACACATCCCATCCCCTACCTATCATCTCTCGTCCTCGTTGCTCTCTCATTTCCCCGCCCTGCCAACGTATGCTTGTTGCCGCCACCACATGCCATTGTTGCAAGTGATAATATAGCCCGCCGCACCCACCATTGGTGCAAACATGTGCCTGTTGCAACCTCACACATGCAGACGCACCCCCTGAACCATCGTTGCCGCAAGGGCAGTTAAGGTGCTACAAAGATCGGGGCACCGGATGCAGCTAGGAACCTTGAACTACTATGTTACAAGAGCAACGCCACTTTAGGTGCAGTTGTTGCAACCCTCAGTGCGGCAGTGACCAGTCTTGCAACCCAAAGAGCCACTCTACAAGGATGCCCGTTGCCACCATCGTCGTTGTTGCAATCTTCGTCTGCAGCAGCCATCATTTGCTGCAAGTTAGAGGCGAGTTGTGCAACGTTGACAATTGTTGCAGAGCATGCGTCGGTGGTTGCTGGGGGTGGACACCGGCGCTGCAAGGCCGGTGCGCCGCCGACCGTGCTATTGCAAGGTAGGCGCTCGAGAGTGCTGCAATCACATGTTTCACATGGTGCTTCGGGAACGGCTCGGTGCCGGGCGGGCGGCTGGAAAGAGAGATGCTAGACTTACGGGCATATTCTCACGGGATTTCAGTTACGGACTCCAGTGGAGAGTTGTGGTTGGAGAAGATTAGGGAGGAGTGGTCCCACAAGCTAAAATCAGGGGTATTGGTTGGCGAGGCAGTAGTCCATATAACCAGTCCGTGCAAGAATTCCGTAAGCGTAGGATTTTCGGGCTGGAAATGGTGCTGCAGGCCGGGGTGCCGACGCTGCGAGCGACGATGGGCACTGCTGCCAAGTGGAGACGGGCTGATACGAGGGGCGAGCGATGGTGTTGTGTACTTGTGTACTTCTGTGGGTAGACCGGGGCTGCAAGGCGCCGTGTCGCTCTCGCTCCTGCGAGCCCGCATGGTCTTCCGACGGTGCTACGGGGCGAGTCGGCGGTGCTACCAGGAATTTTTTGGTGCATTTGGGAGACGAGGAAGATGATGCTGCTGCCACCGGTCGAACGGCTACGCACTCGGGATCTCGAGCTGACCAACCCCCCTGAAATCAGTGGGCTTGCATGTTAGCCTAAAATGAGTCAACTGGATGGCGGCCGCAGGCACAGATCTCGCCGCCGGATCAAGTGCGTGCCACCGTGGTGATACAAGATCGATTATCATTGTTCCATTATGTGTTAAGCTTACACACTGACCATCTGACAGATACTTCACTACTGTACTCGCGAGAACAGTTAGCATAGACAAATAGCACGAGCCCGGCGGCGTTGCAAACAAAAAAACAACGAAACCAAGAGCGTCACATGATGAACAGCTATCCTACCAGCTCATCCGCTGACCTTTAGCTAGATTTATAAGTACCTGCCATGGTGTATGTTGGAATATTAGGCAAGTTCATGATTAATTCCAGTAAATAATTCATGACTAGAAGAGATACTAGCATGCAATAATCTAGCAAACTAGAAGAACAGCAAGACATGCATAACAGCAGCAAACACGTAACAATAGCTGTAGAAACAGACATGAACAGAAGATGTTGGACGTACTGATCGTTAGCTATTATGGGTGCGACAGTGTTGATGACGATGTTGGCGATGATCTGCTGCTGACGGCGATGAATACGACGATGAGTAACACCGCCCGACTTGGACGGAAGACGACCCGTGATGATGAATTTGAGCAGTCGCGCACAACGCTTCCCAAAAATCTAATTCGTCCTCTCCTGGTGCAGGATCGCAAAGACGAACGGTTCCGGAGACCTGCTCTCCCACGCGCCGATGCACGCCGGCGTTTGGGATGGAGTAGACTACGATGGCGGCGCAAGTTGTGAGATGAGGCAAAACCCTAGGTGTTTTCCGATGTGTCTATGGCAGCAGCCGTTAGCTGTATATATATTAGGACCAGAGGCGGTATTGTGTCGCGACCACAATCCCAAACCGACTCGGTTTCTAATTCGTATACTTACCAGACAAGAAATCAAAAACTTGTCTGCCAAGACATAAAAATAAAACGACAAAAGGAAGCTGCGCTCCTGCAAGGAGACGAACCGGATTTCGGCGGACCATTCACGCG